>NC_143581.1:125899312-126229614 GCF_048544385.1 Mastigoproctus giganteus | reverse complement strand
AGTACTGTAAGTTTTAATACCTTTCATTTTTGGGGTTTCCATAAAAAAAAAAAAAAAAAATAATAATAAAAAAGAACTGAATTGCAAAGTCGGGTGAAAGCACTCCTAAACAGGCCAAGTAAGCTGATAACTCTAAGAATGTTATCGCCACTCATGAGGAAAGTTTGATTATGATCTTCCCTTCTGGCTTGAGTAAAGAATTTGTTCTTCATTCTTTTAAATACTATGTAAAAATATTATGAAATAACTCTTCAGTCCATTACACTTTGCATCCACATATTTTGAAGAATGTTATGAATAAATTTGTTATACCAGCACTTTTTAAATCTTCTACTTTCATTTATTTTTGATGTTGATTACAATATTAGACTAAGCCAGAATGATGAATCTGATTTAATCATAGATATTTCTATTGCCAAGGTTCAGGAGACACAAAACAAGAAGAGAAAATTATGTTCTTTTATTTACTTGCTGCATGTGATTAAATTGTTCCCATTGAAGAATGTTCTTATAAATGCTGAAGTAGCACCAATTTCATAATTTGGCAGGGCATTATTTTCAAATTTGAAATTTCACTCATTTTTGAAACATCTGATTGAGTCCCATCATAGACTGCAGTAATTTCAATTGAGGGCTGGTTTTATTATTATTATTGTTGCTCTTATATTATTTCTTCCTGATTGGGGGTTCCACCTTGTGGTGGGTATTGCTGCCAAGTACACAGGGTGGTTGTTGTTATATCTGATTGGTGGAGGAACTCTCTGACTATCCTACAGGTGTTCAGGATTGTGACTTTCTAGAGTTCCTTGTAGGTGTTCGCTGGGACACCTATTGCTGCTAGGCATTTATGTAGGGTCTTTGGCACCATACCGGTGGTTGACATGATGATCGGGATGGTCATTATTTCTTGCATATGCTACATCATGTCTCAGGTTCATGTACTTCCTAATTTTTTCCTCATGGGATTTCTGGACATCGCTAGTGTTGGGCACTGCTATGTCAATCAGGTAGGTAGACTTTTCCATCTTGTCCACAAGGGTTATGTCTGATCTGTTGTGCTGGATGATCTTATTCATTATTATGGTGCGGTCCAAGTACAGCTTGTGGGTTCGGGTCTCTAGTACTGCCCGGGGTTCGTATTTGTAATGGTACACTTTCTTTGGTCAACTGGTATTTCCTCACTAGCTTCTGATGTATTATCCTGGCTACCTGGTCATGTCTATGAGTGTACTCAGTCTGGGTGATCACCTTGCAACCCGTGGTGATGTGTTGGATCTCTGAGGCCAGGTGGCATCGCCGACATGTGTCATCTGAAATTTGGGTCCTTTGCAATGTATTTTCTATAGTTTCTGGTGTTGATTACCTGGTCTTATTATTATTATTATTATTATTATTGTTGTTGTTAATATATATATTTTTTCAGATTATTACTGCTCCTAGTTCGCCATTGAGAAGAAAAGTTAGCATTCCCCACAATCTAGACAAACTAGAACGTGCATTTGATGCTCCACATTTGGGAGCTTTGCGATCATTACATAGTAGTACCACATATCTAGCTCATGATGTAGAGGCCTCTGGACAAGGAGAAAAAGAAACAAAATCCAATATTATTTTAAAACTCAGAAAAAAACAGGAAAAGCCAAAGGAGGAAAATTGTGTATTGAAGTACTGTAGAACTCAGGTTAGTTTAAGAATAACAAAAATTGGAATTATTATTAGGATGGTTCAGACCAGATTATGTGTGCAAAAAGTAAAATTAGCTCATTAAATATTTTATAATTATGTACCACTCTGATACTTTCTTTATGTCTCTGTTATATGATAAATTGCTTACCCATGAACCATGAAACTGTTAATTAATTGAGGATTACAAATAGAAATAACTATCCCATCAGATTAAAATTTCTCATATCAAGTAACCGAATTACTGATTTGACCACAGACACAAGAACAAACAAGTAATATACCTATTTTAGTCCCACTGTCAAGTGCAGCTGCACATAAATGAAAACAACATAGAAAACATAATACTTCCTACTCCTGTATTCATTTGAATACAGGAGTAGGAAGAATGAATGAATAAAGAAAATGAATAAAGGAATTTATTCATTTTCTTTATTAAAAGAAAATAATCATGGGGGGAATCAATCTTTGAATTATTTATAGAAAAAAAAAAAGTGAATCTTTCTGTTAAAAAAAGGGAGCTAAAACCGATTAATACAAGAACACTTAATGCAGAAGCAATCCGAAGGCACAGCTAAAAATAAATAATTAATAAATATAGATGACATAGATGACACATGTAACCTAATAACATAGTTATCCACTATGTCTCTGCCTCCAGGAAAAATATCTTTTTACGTTACACAGTTACCCTATTCTTTTTACGTTACACAAAGAAAGGATATTATTGATCCTATCCTTTCTATGTTACACATAGGATAGGATCAATAATAATAATGCTGTATATCGGGGAGTTGTGATTCTTATTAATCCACATATACCAGCCCAACAACTCCATATAAATCGGTGTTTTTCTCTAAGTCATTAGTCATTTCTCTGTGTTTTTTCTCAGTCATTATGGAGCACCACAAAGTAATCCCTAATTTGGACAGTGCAGCAAAAAAAAAAAAAAAAAAAATTATTTATACACTCCTTCCTAAAAGTTTGGAATGACATTTAATTTTTCTTAATTTTCAAATTTTTTTTTTTTAAATGGGACCAATTCCATTTACCAATTTTTATTAAAATATCTATTATGTATAAAAATTAAAAAGCTGAAATAATATTTAAGAAATTTCTAGAATATACTAGAATATTCCAGAAAGATGTAGAAGATTCCTGAATGTGCTAGAACATTGTAGAAGATTCCTGAATATGGTAGAAAGTTGCAGATGATTCTAGAATAGTCTAGAAAGTGAGAGTATTGTTTCAATATTATAGAAGATTTTAGATGATTCTTGAATGTTTTGCAATAATATAAATTAAGGAGTAAGAGCTGTAACTTATAAAATCAAACACCTCTCATTCAGAAAGTGTTTGGTGTAAGTTTTACGTGTTTCATAATAAACATGGCAAGATATAAAGAACTGAGTGTTGAAAAAAAGAAGTGCTATTATTGTAACTCTGTATAAAGAAAGTTATTCCATGAGAAGTTTTGGCAAAAATAAAGTGTCTCATTGAATGGTAGTACAAACTACCATTAGATGATTCAAAGAGAGTGGCAGTTAAGAGGACAAGTCACAATTAGCATCTAACAAAGGAAGCACAAGAAAAGATGCTAACACTGATTTCTAAATGCAATAAATGATTTACTGCAACTGAAATTCCAGCTGATTTCAGTAGGAACAGAGAAACTAATGTGTCTAAATCCACTGTAAAACTTTGTCTTAAACAAGCAGAACATCGTGGTCATGCAGTGGTCTGAAAACCCTTATTAAAACCAGAAATGGACAATCGAAGAATCAAAAAAACGTACTATGGATGGACGAATCCAAATTTGAAATTTTTGGATCCAAGTATAGAGTTTATATGAGATGATCAACTGAAATAAAAACACATTGTTTAGTGCCTACAGTCAAGCATGGTAGTGGTTCCATCATGATCTGGGGTTGCCTCTGTTTTTCTGGAGTAAGTGATATCATCAGAATTGAAAGAATTTTAAGAAAAGAAGACTCTAAAAACATTCTTGAACATAATGCGATATCCTCTGAACTTTGCCTTTGGGAAAGATCACCTGATTTTAACTAAGTAACAGCTTTTATGAGATCATCTAGACCAGTGGTTTTCAACCGGGGTGCTGCAACAACATTCTAGGAGTGCCACATAATTTTGGTTTAGGTTACTTAAACTTATTATTATTTTTTAATTTATATGTTTTATTTCATTTTAAAATGGTGTACAGTATCTCTTTAATTTTGTGGTGATCTATAAATGACGTTTACTTAGTACTTCTATATAAAGAATAAAATTATGTACTGTATATATATAATTTGTATTATATATATATATATATATATATATATATATATATACGGATATATACAGAGAGAGAGAATCGGATCAAACAGGCAGAAAATTGAATAGGGGTGCCGCAACATAAAATAAATTACTTAAGGGTGCCGTTATTAAAAAAAAGGTTGAAAACCACTGATCTAGACCATCAAGTATGTGAAATCTGCCCATTGTCATAAAATTTATGGGGAACCCTGCAGAGAACATGGAATAATGTTAGTCAAAATACTGTTATAAAATTAATCTACTGAAATGGGCCCCCCCCCATGTTTAAATCTATGGATGGAAATGGCAATTTTCTTGTATGCATGGCCTGTTACCCTTTGTAGGATCAATTTTGTTTTTTCATGTTTAGAATTTTCCAGTATTCCCCTGATGGTGTTCCCCCCCCACTAGGCCCAGGGTTGTCAATGGGAGGGAGTTTGGGTCATAGCTTTTTAGAGGTATCTACTTGGGAACTAGGGGCTTAGAGGGGGAACAGGCATTCTGTGTGTTATCAGACACTCAAAACACTGATGGATCCAATATCTTTCTATCTCAGAAGATTTAGGAGAAGTCCGGTTGGCCTGCCTCCCTAAAATCCACTCATGCACACCTTCTCGATGGTTAGCCTTGTTATGTCACTTAGGTGGCAACGAACGTGTACAGTGGTTCTCTTCAAGATGCCTGGTCAGGGTGAAGAGGAAAAGACCAAACCTTCAAGCACATGACAGCATATTGAAACAAATGGCTCTCAGTCCCTAGCGGCTTTCACTCCCCCTCTTACGGCAGCGAGAGGATCAGAGTGGAAGGGGTGCACCTCCATAGCCAGGTGGGAAGGAGCAGCAGTGCATAGCACATGCTTCTTGATTAAAACGGGGTTCGAGCCCATCACCACCAAATACGGAGGATGCAGAAAGGTCAGGGAATGACCACCGCATATTCCCGGAGAAATATGGCCTTAGTTGCTAATGCTCCTAAAAACTAAATAACAAACAATAACAAACAGAGTGGAAGCAGAGGGTTCTAAGAATCTCTGGATACAACCAGGCTGCCATGCACAGAAACTGAACTTGGCCTGTTACAATGTAAGATCACTCATCGGTGAAGACAGGATATTAGAGCTGGAAAAGGAATTAGAAAATTTGAATTGGAATATCATCAGTTTGGCTGAAACAAGAAGAAGAAGAAATGAATCACTTATAAGTTTATCAAGTGTAAATCTGCTGTACACATGGAAACAGTGAAAGGAGCAAAGGTGGAGTTGGCTTTCTGGTCCATAAAGATATAAAAAACAACATTTTGGAATTCAAAAGTACATCACCAAGGGTGTCAAGACTACTACTCAGGATTTCTAAGAGGTACAAGCTAAAGATTATAATGATTTATGCACCAACATCGAGCCATGATGATGAAGAGGTTGAAGAAATGTACACCGAAATTGAGAGTCTTCTATATGAGCAGAAAACCCACTACACCATCATTATAGGGAACTTCAATGCTAAGTTTGGAAAGAGACAAAACAGCACAGAAAGGGGAACTATAGGAAATTTTGGAATTGGTGAAAGAAATGAAAGAGGTGAAAGACTTGTGGAATTTGAAGAATCTCGAGGATTGTCAGTAATGAACACTTTTTTCAAGAAAAGGGTGAACAGAAAGTGGACGTGGAAGAGCCCAAATGGATTAACAACTAATGAAATCGACTTCATCCTCACTAACAGAAGATATATTGTGAATGATGTTACCATCCTGAATAAGGTAAATGTTAGAACCAATCACAGAATGGTAAAATGCACACTTGATATAGATGTAAGAAAAGAAAGGAAAAAACTGATTTGAGTAAATAATACGAAGGTCTTTGAGATAACAGAAGAGGAGAAAAAGCAGTATGTAGTGGAACTTAAGAACAAGTTTGAGCTTGAGTCCAGATTGCTCTGGACCAAGATATCGATGAGGAATATTATAACTTTCTGAAAGTGATAAAGCCCAAGAAACCTATAGGGAAAAAGAAATCCAAATAAGAAAAAATTAGTCAATAAACACTTGTCATGACGAACCGATGATGACAAATGAAGAGTAAGATCAACACCGACAAGGAGAAAATTGAGTATACTGAGTTATGCAAAGCCATTAGAAAGAGACTCAGAGAGGATATAAGAAGCTTTAACAAAATAAAAGTAGAACAACCGTTAAGGGAAAACAAAGGACTTAAATTAGCAGCCATGAGCAGTAATACAGAAAGAAAAATGATACTGAAACTGAAGAATAGCGATGGTGTACTTATAAATAGCAGAGAAGACATAATTGAAATAGCAGAAGGCTACTATAGAGAATTATACAAGGAGCAAGGGAATGATTCCAGCAGTGAGGAAGATGGATCGTAAATTAGTAACACATACGTCGACATACCCGATATCATTCCTAATGAGGTAGAATATGCATTGAAGAAAATGAAGAATCAGAAAGCCCTGGGGGAAGATGAAGTTACTGTAGAGTTGTTAAAATTGGGAGGAAGAGACATGGCACAAAAACTGGCAAGACTTTCACAAAATGCATTAGAAAAGGTGTGATGCCTAAGGAGTGGAATAATGCAACCATAGTTTTGCTGCATAAGAAAGGAGATAAATCAGAAATTAGAAATCATAGACCAATTAGCTTGTTATCCCACATCTTCAAGTTGTTCTCAAGGGTCATTACTAACAGATTAGAAAGAATACTTGATGAAAATCAACCGATAGAGCAAGCTCGCTTTAGAACAGGATTCTCAACTATGGATCATCTTCACATAATGTAGTAGTAGTAGTAGTGGCATGTGATGCAAGAAAACAAGTGTATGAGCTTATGCAGCATCAGCCAAAAAAAAAAAATAAATAACATCATTCCCTCCAAATGCCTGTCCAGTTACTCCTTAAATTTATTCAACCTATCAACTTCCACAATGACAGATGGAAGTTTGTTCCAGCAATTACCCACCTGCTGGCTAAAGGCAAATTTCCGCACAACTATTCTACATCTGTCTTTTCTTAATTTGAATTTATGCCCCCTTGGTTCGTAATCTGAACAAGTAGAAGGAACCCATCAGAATTCAGCGTTCTCAACCCATTCAAGGCCTTATACACCTCAATCAGATCACCGTGCATGTCACAGCTAATGGAGAAAGCAAATGAATATAAAACACAATTATGCCTGCCATTTGTGGATAATGAAAAGGCATTTGACTCCATACAGTGTAAGGCAATTTTTCAGGCACTGGAAAGACAAGGCATAGATACCCCATATATTATGATTTTGAAGAAAATATACGAGAATGCTACCTCTTTTATTAGACTAGAAAAAGACTGTAGTAAATTTAAAATTGAGAAAGGGGTTCAACAAGGAGAAACAATATCTTCAAAGTTGTTTACTGCTGCCCTTGAAGAAACTTTCAGAAGATTAGACTGGTCGCAGAAAGGATTCAATGTGAATGGAGAGTACTAAACCAGTTATGATTTGCAGATGACATTGTGGTCATAAGCCACGATCCCAAAGAATTGGAGGAAAATCTTAATCAGTTATGTAGAATTAGTAAGGATTTTGTACTAAAGATGAATATGGCTAAAACAAAAATAATGATGAACAAGTATGCCATAGAAAGGGATATAATGATTGAAGGAGCAGTAATTGAAAAGGTGGAGTCATATACTTATCTGGGACAAGTCATCAGCTGTTATAATGATAAATGGCTGTAAGTCAAGAGAAGAATAAATTTTGGATGGATAGCGTTCAGGAAATATAATGACATACTGATGAGCAATATCCCAATTTGTCTGAAACGTAAAATAATGAAACAATGTATACTACCCACCATGACTTTGGAAGTGGAACTTGGGCACTCACCAAAAGAATGGAAGAGAAGCTGAGGATGACACAGCGAAGAATGTAAAGAATCATTTTGGGAATCAGCTGTTAGATAAGAAGAGAAACACATGGATTAGGCAGCAAACTGAAGTAAAGGACATTCTTATCAAAACTAAAGAACTTAAAATGGTCCTGGGCAGGACACATATCTCAAAGACATGATGACAAATGGACTAAGAGAATAACAGAATGGTACTCAAGGGAGCTAGAAGAAGAAACCTGGAAGACAGCGACAGAGATGGACAGATGAAATTCATGATTTTCTGCATAGTAAATGGATGGCCATTGCACAAAACAGAAGGAACTGAAAAGTTGCTGGAGAGGCCTTCATCCTTAGTGCATTGATAATGGCTAATGATGATGATGACTTGGGAACAGCCAGAGCTGCCTTTTCTTTTTAGACCTTTTCTTCCCATCATAATGGTTTAATTCCTTGTCAGAATTTTTTTTTAACTCAACTTTAGTTGTCCTAATGGCTACCCAAGGCAGGGTTTTGAACTACATACTTGAGGACATTCATACCAACACTCAATTCCATCCTTACAGTCATGGTACCAGGATACTTGTATATAAATTTAATTAAAAAACTTTCGCTCCTACAGGCCAGTAAGGCTCCTGGAGTTGATGGAATATACTCTATAATCTTAAGGGAGGTGGCAAGTGAATGCATTGAACTATTGAGGCTAATTATGTGAGCATCACTAGACTCTGGGGAGATTCCGCTGGATTGGAAAAGTACCAATGTATCTCCCATAGATAAGAGTTGCTCTAAGAGTGAAGTGGGAAATTATCAACCTGTCAGTCTGATTTCAGTTATAGGGAAAATCATGGAGGCAATGATCAAGGGTGGAATTCAGGATCATTTGGATCGAATTGAAATTCTCAAGGATACTCAGCATGGTTTTGTAAAGGGAAAATCATGTTTAACAAATATGGTACGCTATTTCGAAAGGGTCACTCACAAGCTGGATTTAGGGAATAATTTCGACATTGTTTATTTAGATTTCAGCAAAGCTTTTGACTCAGTCCCACATGAGCGGTTGCTTTATAAGCTGGAACAGGTTGGAATCACTGGGAAAATCCTTAGATGGATAGCAGGATGGCTTCAGGGCAGGAGGCAGAGGGTTGGGATAAATGGCTATTCCACAGATTGAGTTGATGTAAGAAGTGCGTTCCCCAAGGATTGGTATTAGAACCACTGTTGTTTTTAATTTTCATAAAGAACATCGATGTCGTTTATGAAAATTTACATGAAATTCTCTGAGCATTGTAAACAGGTTGCAAGGAAGGCCCATGGTGTCCTATCGATGATCTATCGAACTTTTGCAAGTAGAGATAGGGATGTGATAATTCCATTATATAAGGCTTTTGTTAGACCACACTTGGAATACTGTTTTCAAGCATGGAGACTGCACCTAAAGAAAGACATTGAGCTTCTTGAAAGGGTGCAAAGACGGGTAACTCGCCTGGTGAGTTTGGCAAAAGGGCGTCCTTATGAAGAAAGACTTCGAATATGAGGGTTGCGGAGTTTGGAAACTAGACACCTTAGAGGAGATTTGATTGAGGTGTTTAAGGCTCTGAGAGGCATCAGTAAAATGAATGAGGACAAAATTTTCAAGATTATAAATGATGCTAGAACTAGGGGACGTATATTCAAGTTACCGGGAGAAATGTTTAGATTGGACTGCAGGAAGTTTTATTTTAGCCAGCGAGTTAAATTACTGGAATAAGTTGCCTACTTGGGTGGTAGAGGCTGACAGTTTGGGGAAATTCAAAGGTCATCTGGATAGTACCTTCGGGTCAGGGAAGTGCATAGGATGATAGGTTTAATTTCCTTTTCTTTTATTAATTATTATTATTTATTTATTATTATTTTTTTTTATTTTTATTATTATTTTATCATTGTTTTTTTTTTTTTTTTTTTTTGGCTGTTGCAGCATAAGCCATAGGCTTTCATGCACCATGCGGCCATTACTAATACTAATAGTAATATGTTTACTCACATTCATACATCCAAACACATTTTGCCAAGTCACACACATAATATACAGTGTTATTCAAAATGAAGTCCGGGGTTTCAGAATTTTTTTGGGGGGAAGCACATGTGTCATAATCATTTGTAGCCATCTCGAAAGAACGCATAATATCTCAAGTTTCGTTCCCACGCTCGCGAATGTTTGGTATGCTGCACGGCTAACCGCCAGATGGCGTTGGATGCATACCGCCGTGCAGTCGTTTGTTTCCCTGTGATGCCAGTTCTGCTCTGTTGCAATATGGCTTCGGAATGTAATGAGAAAGCTTTTACTGTGTTGGAGTTTCATGTAAGTAAATATGTTACCGTTGTTCAATGCCACTTTGCTGACAGAGTGATTTTTTCTGATGAATCGACTTTCCATTTTTGTTGGAAAGTGAATAAGCAGAATGTGCGATTTTGGGCGATTTCGGTGCGATTTCATGAAAGGCTCTCATATTGAACATTTATGAGGTATGTAAAAAAACTTCATTACTATACTTGCATTCTGGAAATATTTCTTTCTTCCTATGTCTGCTCATGTGTTTACGGGAATTGAAACCCCGGACTTCATTTTGAATAACCCTGTATATATATATATATATATATATATATACACATTAAGAGAGTCCCATAAGTCAATTCAAGTCTTGTGTCATTTTGGTGGTGTTAAGTCTTGTGTAATTTTGGATGTATCAAATCTTGGGGGGGGGGAATTAATTGTTTCAGGTATGTCATGTCACTCATCTATCAATACTGATCCAAACTCAATCCAGCTAACCATTCTAGAATCCGGAAATTTATTAGTGCATATGTAACTACCTGAAAGACAGGCAGAATTTATATATATTGTATATTAGCATTAGCATTAGTAGAGGCATTTGATGCAAGAAAGCAAGCTTATGCAGCATCAGCCAAAAAAAAAAAAAAAAAAAAACCCACTTCCACTTCACCCCTCTGTTCATTCGAAATACTTGTCCAGCTGAGCCTTAAACTTATTTAATCAACTTCCACGACAAGTGATGGAAGTCTGTTCCACCAACCAACCACCCGCTGGCTAAAGGCTAATTTCCGCATGTCTATCCTACATCTGTCTTTCCTCAATTTGAATTTATGCCCTCTCAGGTGATTATTCTGAGCAAGAGGAAGAATCCCATCAGCATTGAGCATGCTCAGACCTCTATCAGATCACCTCGCTGGTGCCTAGTCTCCAGACACTGTAATTTGCAAAACTTAAGCCTTTCTTCGTAAGCGCACCCCTTTGTTCCATTCACTAATCTTGTTGCCCTTCTCTGTACTCGTTCCAGCAGCTCTACATCCTTCTTGAAATGAGGCCTCCAGACTTGTATACAGTACTCTAGGTGTGGCCTGACCATTGCCTTATACAAGGAAATAATCACCTCCTTATCCGTGCTAGAAAAATTCCTATATATCATTGACAATACACCATGAGCTACTCTTGCAGCCTGTCTGCACTGTTCAGAGAACTTCATATCTGCCTGCACAACCACCCCCGGGTCTTTTTCATTCTCTACCTTATACATATATTGTATAAGTTTTGTGGTAAGTTTGGGTGGTGATGTCTCTGTAGGATGCTAGGCCACCATAAAGTGTCAAAACCACCTGCAAAATCAACTGAGATAGCTATCATGTATTGTTCCTGCATGTCATTTTCAGCTTTTGCAATATAACACATGGCATCCTCTGTAGATTGATCTTGTTTGAAGACATGTTGTTTGGCTGACAGCAGGCTTGCATCCTGGTAATGTCTGGTTAGGTGATATAGTATCAATCTATCCAGAAGTTTTTCTAAGATAGGCAATAGTTCTATTGGTCCATAGGATTTGGGATTTATTGGTAGCTTTTCTATATTTTTTTAGAATTAGCCTTAAATTTCTCTGCTTCCAGGCAGTAGGAAATTTCGCTTTCTCTAGACAGTTGTTGAGAAAGCAAATATTATAGTTGTTGAACAGATGTAGAACATGGTCTGTATAAATTACTGCTTATTTTTTAATAATATCAATTGCAAGGAGATCATGTTCAGGACACTTATTATTCTTTGTTCTTTCTAGTACTGCTTCTCCCTAGAAGCAGCACTAGAAAGAACAAAGGTGCTTCTACACTAACACCAGTGTAGAAGCACCTACACTTGTGTTATTGCTATTTTTTTCTGTGTAAAATTTCTATAAAATTTCCACACCGAAAGAAATTTTTATAAAATTTCTTTCAGTGTGGTTAATGCCTGGCTATTTCATAGAAACAGTGTCTAGTGTATATTATAGTTTCTGACCATGTTCCATGTATGTGTGTGGCAGATCTGCCTGTTATGATGGTGGTATTCACAACAGCTCCTCTTGCAAGCTTTTTAGTGGCAATCCAGTAGACCATATTCTAGGGGTGGGAATACCTGGATGTTCCGACAATAGCTTGCCAAGAATCTTTCTTGTCTGTCTTATTATCAAGGTATATTGAGTTCCTGAGGGTTTTCTAATGCTTGCTTGCTAGATGCATTTACTTCATGGTGTGGCCAGTTTGAATGTATTCTCTGAAAATCTCTTCTAGGCCTGTGGACCTTTTCCTTGAGATTCTCAAGTTCAAGACCACCAGGGGATGGCATGGAATCTGGGTTGCTTTTTTCTCATACTGTTTTTATAGGTTGTAATCATAGTTTTAGTTAATTTTTGAGTGTGACTATCAGGATCATAAATGATCATATGCACCCAGAAGAACCCCAGTCAATTTAGTTTTCAGGGCTTCCATGAAGGTTCCCAATTTGGCTTTCTTAATATTGAATCTCATGATATCACGAAGAGGTGGTGGGGGGGGGAATATCCAGTTGGTGCATCAGGCTAAATATTATAGCCCAGTGGTTAGATGTGGTCCAAACCTTTCATTACTTTCCAGTTTGCAAATTTAGTGGCTATTGTCCTGGTGGCAAGGTTGATATCTATATCATTCTCCTAATGGGTACTGCTATAAATAGATAAGTAAATTATTTGGTTAGTGAAAGATCTTAAATGTGGTTGTGGCCAGAAAATCTTCCAGCTGATTGTCATTGTCTGTACCTCTGCAATCTTCAGTCTGGCAGTGCCATAAGGGAGTTTAGCACTTTGCATCCATGGCAACCAGCAGTTTGCCTCCTGGAAGAAAATTATTTATTTATTTTATTAGGTAGTCCCAGCCAGCTTTCCTGGCAACCCTGCCACCTATTTATAGCAAGTATCTTAGATTTTCTCAATGAGGATCAATTTGATTTAAATGTAATATCCATTTCATAATGCAAACCATTAAGGTGTCTGGAACCATAAAAGTCCCAATATAAGGTTGTGATGACCTCCTAGTATTTAACTGACACTTGTAGGTCCATAAGAATGAAGAATAGAAGAATGAAGACTCAAAATCATTAGCGGAAGTCCAATCCAGGAAGAGAAGTCTTATTATTATTATTATATTTATTATTATTATTTCTCCCTGATTGGGGGATACCACTCCGTGAGAGGTACTGCTACCAAGTACACATAGTGGTTGTAATGTCTAATGTCCAGGATTGCAACTTTCTGGAGTTCCTTGTAGGTGTTCTTTGGGAGACCTATTGCTGCTAGGCTGAACCTGAAACATGACTGAAACTAGTATTTGAACCTGAAACATGACCTCATATTTCAGGTTCATGTACTTCCTAATTTTTTCCTCATGGGTTTTCTGGACATTGCTAGTGTTGGACACTGCTATGTCAATCAGGGATAGGGTCTCCATAGCTGAGTGGTCAGGAGCAGGAGTGCAATAGCACACGCTCCTTGAACCAGGGTTCAAGCCCCTGACTGCTAAATACGGTCGATCTGCCAACTCACACTGGACCAGCGTGACAGATTATGGTCCATTTCCTTCAGCATGAATTGTTGAGGAGGCTTCCAAACTGCAGTGGGTTGATAATGGCTGTAATTTACCTTTTTTTTTATGTAAATCAGGTAGGTAACCTTTTCCATCTTGTCCACCACGGTTACGTCCCATCTGTTGTGTAGGATAGCCTTATCCGTTATTATGGCGGGTCCCAGTACAGCTTGTGGGTTGGAGTCTCTAGTACTGCCTGGGGTTCGTACTTGTAGTATGGTACCCTTTCTTTGGTCAACTGGTATTTCCTCGCTAGTTTCTGATGTATTATCTTGACTACCCTACCTGGTCATGTCTATGAGTGTACTCAAGTCTGGGTGATCACCTTGCACCCCGAGGTGATGTGTTGGATCATTTCTGAGGTCATCTGACATTCCGGGCTCCTTTACGATTTATTTTCTATAGTTTCTGGTGTTGGTTACCTGGTCTTGGATGGCCAGCATGAATCCTTCAGTCTTGGGGAAGAACGTTCTGCTTGTGAGCCCTGCATTGGAAGCAGTGTTATCGATTTGATCTTGATGGAGGTCATTGTAGTGTCTGCCATGGAGTGTCTTCTTTGCCCATCTTTCTAGCTTTGTTTCTTGTGCCGTATGGGCGGGAGGGGGACTACTCACTTGGGTTGAGTGGGGTATACCACTTATCTATCTTCCTTAGGTGGAGTGGTGCACTGTTCTTGAAGTAATCCTTCAGGTTAACTATCGCTGTTTTCTGTTGCTCTATCAGGTTTATCAGGCCCCTTCCTCCCTCTTTCCGAGCTATTGTTAGTCTCTCTACTGCTGATTTCGGGTGGTGTTGGTGGCTCTTGGTCATCCTTGTCCTTGTCTTTTGCATGATATCCTCTGGCTCGGTGTTAGTCCAATCTATGACCCCAAAGGAGTATGTTAGTACCGTAGAGTTTATGGCTGTAACTGTGTTCCCTCCATTCAGTATTGCTTTCAGCAGGCTTCTGAGTCTCTGATGATATTTTTTGGTCAGGCACGGCACTTCTTGATTTCATTGTGCTGTAACTGCTGATCCTGCATCATCCCTAGGTATTTGTCGGTCTCTCCTTCTGTCATAGCTTTGATCTCTTTACCAGTCAGCAGCTGGTAGTTTTGGCCGACTAATTTTCCCTGGTGCAGTGTGTGGGTCTTGGATTTGTCTAGACCAAATTCCATCCTGATGTCCTTTCTGAATTCTTCAGTGATCCGGAGTAGTTGCAGGTGTTGCTTATCAGTTGCTGCATATAGCTTGATGTCATCCATGTGCATCAGGTGGGTGAGGGTGTACAGATTCTTTCTTCCTTCTTTGAGGTTATATCCATACTTGCTGCCATTAAGCATGGTGGATATTGGGTTGAGTGCTAGACAGAACCACAGTGGGCTCAGAGCATCTCCCTGAAAGATTCCTCTTCTGATGGGGATTGGTCTGGTTGTGATGCTCTCGACCTTAATGGTGGTACTCCATTTCACCATTGTTGCTCCTAAGAAATTTGTCACTATCAGATTGACCTTGTAGATCTTCAGTGTCTCTATTAGCCAGCTGTGAAGTACGGTGTCGAAGGTCTTGCGGTAATCAATGTAGGCCATTTATAGTTTGCGGTGCTTCTTGTAGGCTTGCTCCATAACTGCGGCATCTATGGTTAATTGCTCCTTGCATCCTTTCTGCTGTTTGGCCATTATGTTCTGACTCTTTAAGTGTTCTGATATCTCTTTGGTTATGCAGCTGGTCACGATCTTGTACATCGTTGGGAGACAGGAGGGATTGGCTTGTATTTCACTGGATTTCTTGTACCTTCGTCTTTAGGCCTCAGATTTGTGACTCCTTCAGTGAGAAACTGCGGGATTGTCTCCAGGTGCCTTATCATTCGAGTGAACTGCTCTGCTATGTGGTTGTGTGTGTGTGCAAGTGAGCTTCTTCTACCAGTAGTTATGAATGTTATCACTTTTTTGGGGTTTGCCAGTTGTGGGTGTTCCTGATCAACTGTTTTATTTCTTCTTCTCAAATCTCCCACTCTCTCATCTCTAATACATCTTTGGTTTTCTTCTGTTCTACTTCTATCCAGGGAGCTTGGCTGATATGTCTTACTTCACTGCTCCAGATATTTCCCCAGAAATCCTCGATCATCTTTTTCTTGGGTGATCCATTTCCTGTTTTCTCATCTTCTCCCAGTTTCACGTAAAAAGTTCTTTGGTCCTCATCAAAGATTTGGTTGTTTATTTTTCTCTGGGTGCTCTCTTTTTATCAGCATAGGCTCTTGCTGAGTGCAAGGAGGTTCTGCTTCAGTGTGTCCAAGTATTCTCCTATTCTCTGATTTCATGTTTGCTGTGGGTGCTCTCTCTCTCTCTCTCTCTCTCTCTCTCTCTCTCTCTCTCTCTCAGGGTGCCTCCGTAGCCAGGTGGGAAGGAGCAGCAATGCATAGCACACGCTTCTTGATTAGACCGGAGTTCGAGCCCATCACCACCAAATACGGAGGATGCGGAAAGATCAGGGAATGACCACCCCATATCCCGGAGCAATATGGCCTTAGTTGCTAATGCCCCTAAAAACCAAATAACAACAACAACAACAACTCTCTCTCTCTCTCTCTCTCTCTCTCTCTCTCTCTCTCTCTCTCTCTCTCTCTCTCTCTCTCTCTCTCTCTCTCTCTCTCTCGTGGATGCTCTTCACCCTTCTAATCAGTTTCTTATTTCTGTTACCCTGTTGATATTGGGTCAACTGACCTATCTTAACTCTATTGTTCTATCTTCTGCTGAAGCCTTCTTTCCCAAACTGGTGATTCTTGTTGTTTTCGATTCTTCTGCTGCTGGTTTCTCGTTTCTTTTCCATTAATCCTAGTTGCTGCTATCGCAGCATAGTATACAGCTGTGTGGATAGCCTCCAGCATTGCACCATTTTTGTCAAGGTAATGTGGTATTATTTGCTGATTGAAGTGGTCTGTTACTCTCCACAGGATTTTATTTGGTGTATGCTTAGGTATACGTGGGTTCTTGTGGGTTCCATTCCTTCGAATTTGTTATTGCCTTCTTCCACTTGTCTTCTATTCTGGATATCATGACTTCTTCCCTTTCCACTTCAGCTACTCTGTGTTTCTTCTTGCTCTTCCTCCTCTGATTCCTTGGTATGCTGTTCCACCTCTGGTTCCATATTGATCATATTCTTTTTTTTTTGTAGTTAATCGCTCACATCCAGCTTGATTTTTTCCAAGATGGCAGGAGCTGTTAGGTTATTCGTGATGGTGGTCCTTCTTTGGTCTGCTATTCGCTGTTCGGCGACCTGAATATCTGGGAATTGTTTCAACCACTTGGTATATAGTCGTGACCTGTACTTTGTCATATCAGTCTGTAGCCTGCTTATTTCATAGTATGCTCGCATGATGTCATTTCATTTTGATGCCCCACTTCATGTGTTAGCATCTTCTTCCTTCCTGGTGGTCACTAGTGCAGTTGTGCAGGAAGCACTTCCAGTTGTTGTGGCTGGATGGTCTTACCCTTCTCTTGTGGTAGCCATACGGGGGACAGTACCACTTGCTGCACTGTCTTGCTTGGGAGACTGTTTCCAACTTTATGAACCGACCCCTCTGCCTAAGGCCTAAATGCGAGTGACATTATCTTGCACCACACTCGATGTAGTATGATTAATATTTCTCTGCAACATCATTTATCTATGGAGGTGGACTTGTTTAGCTTCGGCTTAGTCAGTGTTTTTTTTTTTTTTTTAGTTCTCATGAATGACACCAGATGCCACTACTATCTGTCTCAGCCATCACTCCAACCTTGTTGAAGGTAAGTCCAATGAGCAAGGTTCACAATTTTTTTTTTTTTATTATTATTATATCAGTCTCCCAGCGTAATAGAGCTGTGTTCACTTCCACCAAGGCGGGATTCAAACCCAGGTCTATCAGGCCAGTAGTCCAGTGTTTTAAACTGGGCCATCACGCATTATTATTATTATTATTATTATTATTGTTGTTGTTGTTGTTGTTGTTGTTGTTGCTGTTGTTGTTGCTGTTGCTGCTGCTGCTGCTGCTGCTGCTCTTATATTATTTATCCCTGATTGGGGGAATCCACTCCGTGGCAGGTACTGCTACCAAGTACACAGGGGGGTTGTAATGTCTGGTGTTACTGTTGGTCAAGGAACTTTCTGAGTATCCTACAGGTGTTCAGGATTGTAACTTTCTGAAGTTCCTTGTATGTGTTCTCTTCTTCTTCTTTAATGCTGCCAAATGGCGTTTGCGACTTCAATTTGATATTGTTCTCTGTCTAGCCCTGCGTGTAGAATTTGTGCTGTTGTCATGTGAAGCCAGGTGTTGATATTATCTAGCCATGCCATTTTCGGTTTGCCTGGGCATTTCTTGCCTTCAATCTTTCCCTCCAGGATGAGTGGTAGTAGGTGATATTTTTGTTGGTTCCTAGCGATGTGACCTAGGATTTGCATTTCCTGCTGATGATGGTTTTGAGCAGGTCCTGTTCCGTGTGCATGTCCTGCAGCACCTGTACATTGGTTATCTTGGCTGTCCACGGGATTTTCAGCATTCTTCGGTAGAGCCACATTTCGAAGGCCTGGAGCTTTTTTGTAGTGGCTGATGTTAGAGTCCAGGTTTCTACACCGTAGAGCAGTATTGGCCAGATGTAGCATTTCAATGGGCATAATTTGAGCATAATGTTCAAGCTTCTGTCGGTGAGGAGGGTTTTCCACTTGGTGAATGCCTGCCTGGCTTGTTCAATTCTGCTTTTGATTTTGGCCTCATAGTTCAGCTGGTCATCAATGATTACTCCGAGATACTTGAAGCGGTGTATTTGCTCTAATTTTTCATTGTTTAGTTCGATCGTGATTTTTCTTGCAGTCCTGCCGACCTTCATCACCTTTGTTTTCTTTTTGTTGATTCATAGCCCCCATGCTTGGCTTTCTATGTCCACTTCGTCCAAGATGGTCTGTAAATCTTGTTCTGAATCCGCTATGTGTTCTCTGGGAGACCTAATGCTGCTATGTAGGGTCTTTGGCACCATATAAGTGGTTGACACAATGATCAGGATGGTCGTTACTTCTTGCATATGCTACAACTACTTGACCTCATGGCTCAGGTCCATGTACGTCCTTATTTTTCCTTCGTGAGTTTTCTGGACATTGCTAGTGTTAGTAGGTACTGCTATGTCAATCAGGTAGGTAGCTTTTCCATCTTTTAGACAATGGTTATGTCCTGTCTGTTTCGCGAGATGGTCTTATCCTTTATTATGGCCCCAGTACAGCTTGTGGGTTGGTGTCTCTAGTACTGCCTGGGGTTTGTACTTGTAGTATGGTACACTTTCTTTGGTCAACTGGTATTTCCTCACTAGCTTCTGATGTATTATCTTGGCTACCCTACCTGGCCAAGTCTATGAGTGTACTCAATCTTGGTGATCCCCTTGCACCCACCCCGCGGTGATTTGTTGGATTATTTCTGATGCCAGCTGGCATCGTTGACATGTGTCATCTCAAATTCCAGGCTCCTTTACAATGTATTTTCTATAGTTTCTGGTGTTGATTAACTGATCTCAGATGGCCAGCATGAATCTTTCATTCTCGGAGAGGGGTGTCCCACTTGTGAGCCTTGCATCGGAAGCAATGTTATTGACGTGATCTTGATGGAGGTCATTGTAGTGTCTGCCATGGAGTGTCTTCTTTGCCCATTTTTCTAGCTTCGTTTCTTGTGCCATCTGGGCAGAAGAAGGCTCCTCACTTAAGTTGAGTGGGTGATACCCTTTATGTATCTTCTTTATGGCCTTATTATTATAATATTATTATTATTATTATTACAAAAAATATATATATATAAGTTACCGTGAGAGAGGGAGAGAAGTAG
This sequence comes from Mastigoproctus giganteus, assembly GCF_048544385.1. NCBI lineage: Eukaryota > Metazoa > Arthropoda > Arachnida > Uropygi > Thelyphonidae > Mastigoproctus > Mastigoproctus giganteus. The sequence continues at coordinate 126,210,004 of NC_143581.1, read as the reverse complement.
AAGGGAATCACCAAGGAAGAGAAGAATAAGGATATCCAGTTCAGCACCCTGGGTATGCCAAGCCTATACTCACCAGATGGGCCCCGGGCACCAAGCCTTTTTGACTGAGCAATTTCTCTTTGACTTTCAGTGCGATTTCTTAAAAGTGATATATTGTTGTTTTTCATTCCTCTCGTTAAGCAATCTATTTATTTAATAAAAGCTCTTTTCACAGAGCAAGAAAGGGAAGCCGCCTAGCTTTTTTCTCACAGTTTTATTACTAACCCTCTACTACTTTTTGCTTGGTCACACTAGGCACTGCTCCTGCCTCCCCGTGGCTTGGCTGGAAACCTTGGCAGGAAAGCTCATCTGCCAAGGGCCAACAGGAGCAAATATGGAGCAAAATGTGTTTCTACCTCTAGAGCCGACAAACTCTCTGCCAGAGAATGATACTGACTTTGACATCTCACAGCCCCAAGAGGTTGAAAACTAATTCACCAACAGTAGAGTTTCCTACATTTCTAATTATGCACTCACTTTCAGACCAACCTGTAAGCAAGTTATCTCCTTTCCTCATCCAGAAAAACCTGGATAGTATTGCCGGATCTCCTAAGGCTCTAAAAAGGCTATAATCTGGAGACCTATTATTAGAAACAGCAAACCGTAGACATTCAGAGAAACTTTTACAACTCACAGATTTTGCAGGTATACCAGTGAATGTATCTCCTCATAAAACACTAAACACATCTATAGGTGTGATAACTAGCTGGGATCTGTTGAACTTGACGGAGGATGAAATAACTCAACAACTTCAGGATCAAAATGTTATTGTGGAAAAAAGAATTATGACTAAAAAGGACAATAACCTTACACCAACTAGAAATGTTATCCTTACATTTAATTCCCCAAACCTACCATATCAGTGAAAGTGGGTTATTTTCTTTGCCATGTTCTTCCCTATATGCCCAATCTCTTGAAATGTTACAAGTGCCAAAAGTATGGCCACTCTCAGACGACATGCAGAAGAAACCCAGTTTGTCCAAAATGTGGATCTTCCGATCGTACTCAGTCTGAACGTTTGTCAACAGAAATGACTTATCCCAATTGCAAAGGCAGCCATCCTGTATATTCCAAAACTTGACACAGATGGAAAAGTGAGAAAAAAATTGTTAAATATAAGGTTGAGAACAAGGTAAGCTATCAAGAAGCGAGGAAAATAATTGCTCCTACTATGCCCAAACGTCCCTATGCCAATATTGCAGAAAAACAACAAACAGTGTCCGTCCAAACTGATGTTACAGTCCCCTTAAACATATCAATCTCTGACTGGGCTCGAGCTGTCCTCTCTCAGCAACAGTCCAGTGTCCCTAAGCACTTAGACCAAGTAAGTAACACTCCTCTTACAGTACCAGCAACATGTCCTTCCCCACCAGTAATTGCTACTGCATCACATAGTAAAAGTTCCAATTAAAAAAAAATATCCAAGACACCTCCATGAATACTAATTACTCATCCAACCAGGAAGACCCAATTTTAGAAATATATGTGGAGGAATAAATGGAAACTGGTTGGCCTATATTTCCAATAAAAGACAAACAGAAGTCTGACCGACATAAAACTGCCATACTGAAAAAAGCAATCAGATACAGCTCCTTGTACTCATATCAAGTAATGCCTTATATTTTTCAGTGGAATTGTAGAGGACTTTGCAGCAATATCAACGATATCCATGACCTTATTCTTCACTACCCTCCAGATTGGTTTCTGCTTGCAAGAAACCTATTTAACTTCCCAAAATTTCACCTCCATAAAGAACTACTCTATATATCAAAAAGATCACAATACATCAAATGCTGCCCAATTGTTCTTCAAACAGAAATTGAAGCTGTTGCTGTACATTTCATTACTCAGATTGCAATAACATTAGTTTCAATCTATCTTCCACTAAATCATACCTTCTCTTACCAAGATCTGAAAAACCTTCTAATGAGGCGTCTCCGTAGCCAGGTGGGAAGGAGCAGCAGTGCGTAGCACACGCTTCTTGATTAGACCGGGGTTCAAGCCCGTCACCACCAAATACGGAGGATGCGGAAAGGTCAGGGAATGACCACCGCATATCCAGGAGCAATATGGCCTTAGTTGCTAATGCTCCTAAAAAAAAACCAAATAACCAAATAACAAACCTTCTAATGCAGCTACTTTCCCCTTCTGTTTGTTGGGGGATTTCAGTGGTCACCACCCCTTATGGGGATCTTCTAAATTAGATACACATGCCCAACTGATTGAAACCTTTCTGGATAGGCAAAATCTTACCATTCTTAATACAGGTAAACCTACTCACATACAATTGCCAACTGGACAAACTTCTGCAATTGATCTCTCAATATGTTCCCAGGTACTGTTTCCAATCATGGAATGGTCTGTTATGAATGATCCCATTGGCAGCAATCATTTCCCAATTATTTGTAATATGCTCACTGCTTAACCACCATTAGCCGAACCCTGCAGGAAATGGAAATTCTCTCGTGCCAACTGAGTCAGATTTCAGTCAGCTATCACCCTGGATAGGGAAATTATATGATTACAGCCCATTGATGAAGTAACGGAATATATTACATCCTACTTGTTATCAGCAGCTAAAATCTCTATTCCATTAACAAATACGACACCATTTTAACTACTGGTGGAATGAAGAATGCATGAAAGCAAAGAGGGAAAAAAATAAATCGTGGAATTTATTTTGACAATCACCAACAACAGTTAATCTCATTAACTATAAGAAACTAAGGGCAAAAGCATGTTTCATTCAAAGACAAGCCAAAAAAGGACTCGTGAACTCAGTTTGCATCCACTGTATAGAAACATGGACTCCAAATTAATATGGAAGAAAATTAGACAGCTTTCTGGAAAGTTTCTGACCAACCCTTCCACAATCCTTTCCTGGAATGGGCAAGAACTCTCTGCTCCTCTGGCTATAGTAAATGCCTTGGGCAAAACCTTTGCTAAAGTCTCAGTGGCATCAAGCTATTTCCCTGAATTCTAGAAAATCAAGAATATCACTGAACAGTGACCTATCAACTTTCACACCTCTCTAATCTTACCATATAACCAAACTCTTCAGTATTTGGAACTTCTACAAGCCGTTAGAACAGCATGCAACAGTGCAGCAAGGCCCAGTGGAATATATTACATCATGTTACAGCACCTTGATGATAGACATTTACAACTGCTGCTTTTATTTTATAATCGAATATTTCTGGAAAACATTTATCCTACATCTTGGCACCACGCTACAGTTCTGGCCTTTTTGAAACCTGGAAAAGATCCTTGCAGTCCTTAGGGGCTCACATCTGGTGAGTATGGGCTTGGCACACCCAGGGTCCTGAGCTGGATATCATCCTTCTTCTCTTTCTTGGTGATTCCCTTCTACTTTTGACTCTCTCTCTCAGGGTTACTCGGGAACTTTTTTTTTTTCCTGGTGCAGCATAAGCCTCAGGCTTCCTTGCATCATGTGGATATTAATAATAATAATAATAATAATAATAATAATAGTTACTGGCCAATTTCCCTCTCCAGTTACCTCGGTAAAATCCTTGAGAAAATTATCCACAGATGACTCGTTTGGATCATTGAAGACCAAAATCTAATGAGTAATAGTCAACATGGCTTTCGCCAAAACAGGTCTCTCTTAGATCTCATGATCAAGGCTGAGTCCGCAATTCACAATGCCTTTGTGAAAAATTAACACCTTGTTATGGTCTCCTTAAACATGAAGGTATTTGGCACTACCTGGTGTCACGGCATTCTTAGAGACCTGCATGCCCTTGGTCTATGAGGCAACCTGCCTATATTCATTAAGAACTTTTTAGGGAGTCATCCTTATCAAGTATGATATCTTAACTCCCTTTCTATGACATCCTTGCAGGAAGAAGGAGCACAACCCTTTTTACTCTTAGAATTAACTCTATTACAAAAGAACTTCCAAATACTGTTGAGGCATACCTTTATGCTGACGATATCTCTCTCTCTCTCTCTCTCTCTTTCTTGCCATTCTCAGAACATTAGATCTATTGAATGTCAATTGCAGATATCACTAATAAAATACAAAAGTGGACAGTGCTTAATGGCTATTATCTTTCATGACAGAAAACTGTCGCTATACACTTTTGCAATCAACACAAATTACATACAGATTCCGAACTTCACATGTCAGACTTTACCATTCCGATTGCCAATAATATCAGGTTCTTGGGATTAACCTTTGACAAGAAGTTAAACTTCCTTTAACATATTAAATTTGTATGCAATACCTGTCTCAAAAAGCTCAACATACTAAGAGCTTTATCCACCCTGTCTTGGGGAGCAGATCGTACCTTGTTGCTTTGACTATATAGAGCATTGACTAGATCCTATTTGGATTATGGTGTTCCAGTCTACGATTCTGCCCGAAAGAGTGTACTATGCTGGCTGGATCCTATACAACACAGTGCATTACGGATTGCACTTGGAGCCTTTTGAACATCTCCAACTCACAGTCCATATATTGAAGTTCATGAACCCTGTTTGCACCTCCGCAGAAAAATGTTACTACTGAAGTATGCAGCCAAAATAAAAAGTTGCTGTTTGCATCCTATTTACTCATACCTCTTCATTCTTCAACTACCTAATCTCTACAGAAATAAACCTAATAAAATAAGGCCAGCAGGCCTATGGCTTTTCGAAATATCATAGAATTGGAAAGTTCCTGTTCACAATAGTCAACAGGTAATGAATTACTTTCATCCACCTTGGACTACCCCTCCTCAACTGAACTTTGATACTTATTTTCTTCAATGGGGTAAGAATCTTCTACCGACTCTCAACCTGAAACAACTCCATGCAAGTCACATTCACATTCAGAGCTATGTTGATTTCCTGCCAATATATTCCAGATGGGACCAAATCTCAATCAGCCTTTGGAGTAGCAACAGCAGTATTTCCCTCTCTATCATTTCAGCTTCCCTTCCACCCGAGTATAGGAACTTTTCTGAAGAACTACATGGAATAAAATTAGCTCTAGAAAATTTGAATCTTGACCCAACTCCAAAATATTTAATTTACACAGACTCTCTCAACTCAATTAGAGCAATGCAAAATCCCTCCTATACGAATCACCCTGTTTTAAATCAAATCAGGAGGTTGCCCTTGAAAATTGAACATCTTCAACAATTAGTGAACTTTTGTGGAATTCCAGCACATTCAGGGATAAAGGGGAATGAACTGGCAGATATATCTGCAAAAATCCATCAACTTTAAATTTGACCTCTGCCCATATTCCAGCCTCAAACTATAATGTCATCGTAGCAGCAGCATGCCTTGCACAGTGGAAAGAACTATGGCACATCCAGACTAATAATAAACTTTTTCAGTTGAAACAGGAACCAAAATTTTGGTACTCGAGAATCCAGACAACGAAAAGGGAAGAAGTGGTACTTACATGGGCAAGAATAGGGCATACTCATTTGACCCATATCCATCTACTCACAGGTGATGATCTTCCTCAGTGTGGACACTGCTCAACACAACTAACAGTCAAACATATTCTTATTGACTGTCCTCACTATCAACAGGACAGAATATCAGTCCTGCTTTCTTTAACAAATCTTCAAAAACCGAGATCACTAGAGCATTTATTTGCAGTCAGGCAAATATTAATGAACTTTTCAGTTTTCTGAAAAAAAAATTGGAATATATCATCGATTCTGAATAGTTTTCTAAAATGAAATTGAAATGCCTTCAATTCTGAATTATCTCCTACCACATCTCTATGGACAGGTGCAGTATAGCCAGTGTCGCTTATGCGCCATTAAACACACACACACACGCACGCACACACACCAAATGTGAGCCCCTGGGGTTTCTTAGTCAGAATTGTGGTCACAATGAAGAATTCAACTTTGTTCTCAAACCTAAGAAATCCCAGCAGTATGGCACTTAACAGTAAAGAGTAATACATTAATTAGTCTCTATATGTACAGTCCTTGGAATACTATAACACCACAGCAGCAGCAGCACAAGTCATCCATTGAGGAAGCAACTACAATGCCATCCAGCAGGATTGTGGTGTAGTAGGAATTGTCTGTCCCTCCACCGGAGCCCCAATTTCTCCAATACGAGCCCACTTGAAAAGTATCAGCAGTCTTCTCAACAACTTCTCTGAATTACCTGATATGACATGCAGTTATTGACATTGATATCATTTTATCACAGGTCTCCACAGCTGAAAGCCTATGTTCCGTGCAGGCACCATTAGTCTGATGTTTGTAGTACAGTATCACAATTCTTTACACCTGAAACATTATGCTCCACAAATGCTGACAAACATAAACCATGAGCCTGTAACTCCTGCTGTAGATATAGCATTATGAGCTATTTAGGCTGAAGGAAAATGCTTCGTGAATACTAAACAGACAGGCACTATGAGCCTGTGACTTCTACTGCAGAAATGGCATAATTGGCCAATCAGAATGGTGAACTCCTGCTGTCAAAACCATCGCTCTGGAGCTATAAAAGAATCTGTAAGACTCTATTTGAATAGCAGGTGTTTTATTTTTGTTTTTTTTTTTTTGAATAAATTAAACACGTTAATTAATGACAATTGTTCCAAGCTTTGTAATAGCTGTACAAAATAACATTATTTCTCATAGAAAAAATTCACTTCGTAATAAATGAATATGTTAGGGTTGAATTTGAAAGTGTTGGCAATTCCGCCCAGACACAATTGGAGGGAGTATATGATGAGAGCCTTGTCAATCAATTCGGCCCTGGAGAGATTGTGCAAGGCTCAAGGGACAGAATTTTTCTCAACCTGGTCTGTGCTTTTTAACAGGAGAGACTCCTTCTACAGGAATGGGATACACATAAATAGAAAGGGTGCAAGAATATTTGCTGATGCTATTAAGGTGGGTCGCAAAACTGCTAGCTTGAGAGGATACACAGACTAATAGATTAACAGTAGCCACTGGCAGATGTGAAAGTAATTCTTGCACTGCTTCTATTGGAATGAGCAGCAGCCTGGAAAACAAGATGCAGGGGATTTCAGAGACTGCTGGGAGTCATTGCAGTACAAGTAAATATATGGGCTGTGTTAGGGTAACTAAGAGTAGAAACAGGTGCATGTATACTTGCATGTACACCAATGCTAGGAGTATAGTTAATAAATTTGATGAGCTTGAAGTGCTAGTCAGGACATCAAAAGCAGATATTGTTGGGATATCAGAAACGTGGTGTCACACAGACATAAGCAGTGCAGAATTGGAATTTGGGGAGTACAATGTGTACAGAAAGGATAGACAGGACAGGAAGGGAGGAGAGGTTATGCTGTTAGTTAAGAAACACATAAAATCTAAGGAAGTGCATCCAATCGATGTTGGTGGATAATGCAATGTTGAGTCTGTTTGGTGTGAGATAAGCACTGCAAAACGAAAAATGAGAGTAGGTGTGTGTTATAGGCCTAATCAATCTGATGATTGATTAGACAGATGGGCTGAGAGGTGGCAAATGAAGTTTAACATTGACAAATGTAAAGTACTACATATGGGAAACAGCAACCCCAGAGCAATGTATCAACTCTGTGGTACTACACTGACAGTGGTAGAGAGCGAAAAGGACCTGGGGGTAATTGTGCAGGCAGATATGAAGTTTTCTGAGCAGTGCAGATGGTCTGCAAGAGTAGTTCTTGGTGTCTTGTCAAGGAGGTGATTATCCCCTTGTATAAGGCAATTGTCAGGCCACAACTTGAGTACGGTATACAGGTCTGGAGACCTCATTTTAAGAAGAATGTAGAGCCGTTGGAACAAGTACAGAGAAGAGCAACAAGATTAGTGAATGGAACGAAGGGTTGCTCTTATGAAGAAAGGCTTAAGATTTGCAATTTACGGTGTCTGGAGACTAGGCATCTGCGAGGTGATCTGATTGAGGTGTATAAAGCCTTGAATGGTTTGAGCATGCTCAATGCTGATGGGATTCTTCCTCTTGCTCAGAATAATCACCTGAGAGGGCATAAATTCAAATTGAGGAAAGACAGTTGTAGGATAGATGTGCGAAAGTTTGCTTTTATTCAGCAGGTGGTTGATTGCTGGAACAAACTTCCCTCTGTCGTAGAAGTTGATAGCTTAATCAGATTCAAGGCAGAACTAGACTAACATTTCCAGCGAGTGGATGGGTGAAATGAGACGGGTTTGTGTGTTTTGCTGATGTTATATAAGTTTGCTTTCTTGCATTATGTGCCCCTTGCTAATGCTATGTAGAAATGTATATTTTTGATAGGGAATTATGTGTGCTTTTTATAAGAGAGTTTTGCATAAACTGAGTTTGTAAAAATGAGATTCTATTGTGTATGCATAATTATTTATTGTGGCTTGGTAATTATCCCCTCATTTAAAACTTTTTTTGCATTGAAAAGCTGGCTACAAAATATTTTCCAAGCATCACATTCTAAGGATTAAGTAAAAAAAAAAAAAAAAAAAAAAAAAAGAGTTTGAATGTCAGTATCTGTAAATTGTGACTGTGAGCAACCAGTGAGAACAGAAACATAATGAAGGTTATCATTAGATTATCAGTGAACTGTAAACTGATATCATAGCGTGGGATTGATTGACATTGGTAAGCATTCTGCTTCAGGAAATTATGTCAAATTTCATAAAATTGCTGCACATTTGCTTGCAGTGATATTTAATTTACAGTTGTGACTATGGTAATTTATTTATTTTATTATTTTTTTTAATTTAAGGCTTAGAATGAGATGCTCTATAAATGTGGTATTGGCAGCATTGCTTTGAATATCTTTCTTTAATTTTTTTTTTTTTTTTTTTTTTTTGAATCTTTGTATATATTTGCATGATTCATTTATCCGAAGATCACTGCACTTTACCATCAGCAGAGCAAGACAGTTTGGTTTTGAAATGAGGGATTTTCAACAATGGCTGATTGGCAGTGGCTGAGCTAGTGTTGCTGTATTTATGGAGGTTTCCTGTATTCGCCTAATGGTCAATGATATATGTTTTTGTAAAAGTAGAAGCTTTTATATCATATTTGTTAAAGATTATTAAGATTCACAATTCATTAATGAGTTTGAAAAAAGATGACTTAAACTTAAGCACCTTCAGAAGCTTATGTCTGAAGGAATATTTGTTTCTTCTTGCAGAATCATAGCCAATAAACCAATTTAGTATTTGGTAGTCAAATCATAGGTGTCTATGCCTAATAACTTTACATACCATTTTCTTTTTTGTTTTGTTTTCCTACTCTTACATATTAAGCACTAAGTATATTGGTGAGCTGTTATGTGCTTGAAACTGATCAATAAATTTACAATTATTTTATTTTTAATTTTTATTTAACTGCCAAAGGGTTGGTTGTATGCCTTATTTCGAAGAGCATGGGATATGAATAAATGCAGCAAAATACAGAATTAATTGTTTGTAATATATTTTCCTTAGATTTTTAATTCTAGTTCATATTTTGTCTTTATCTTTCTAGCATTTTGGTTTAATATTTTAATTTTAATATGCATCCTGCTTTTACTGGGTATTCAAATGTACAAGAATCAACGTATTAGAGACAGTGTAATTATTAATATCTTTAATATCAGAAAAAAAATTCTACTAAAATTCTGGTTTTTATTTATAGGTGAAAAGTTTATTTCACAGTCCATTTTCTGCACTTATAAAAGGAGCAATAATTCTGTCAGACGAATTGTTTATAGAGATTATGGATGTTGCTTGGGAGTTACTTTTAGAGACTGATCAACAGCTTGTTGCATCTGCAGGTAAGTTGTGTCTTCATATTCTTTTGTATATATGGTGTGGCTACAAAGTTCTAGCTACACCTCAGGAATTACTTTACAAGTTAAAATTGAACTTAGCAATTACTTGCTTTTTTTGCAATTACTTGCTTGACTTGAATGAAACTTAAACATTATCTGGTATAGTGTGATAATTTTTGTAATTTTTAGTTTAAATTTTAAGGGGCATTTTTAAAGATATTTCATGAGTGCTTATTTTATTTTGATATTTTTATTATTTAAATCTTTACCTAAATAATTATGGTTTCAGCTGAAAACAGTACACATAATATGTCAGAGGACATTATAATTAATTGGAGGATTGTCACTTATAATTCACCTCTAAGTTCCAGTCTTTTTCTTTGTACTGGCTGCCACATCGGGCGCTTCCGTAGCCAGGTGGGAAGGAGCAGCAGTGCGCAGCACACGCTTCTTGATTAGACCGGGGTTCGAGCCCGTCACCACCAAATACGGAGGATGCGGAAAGGTCAAGGAATGACCACCGCATATCCCGGAGCAATATGGCCTTAGTTGCTAATGCTCCTTAAAAAAAACCAACAACCAACCAACAGCTGCCACATATACGAAAAATTTCTCCAGCTGAAGCCAATTCTGTTCTCCATGCTAGAGAGTACAATGACTTTAACTTACAACTTGATACTCTTAGGTAAGATTGGGCCTCTGAGAATGTGAATTGATGACCTAGGGAAAATTTAGGGCCTGACAGAGAAAACTATACTTTACAAAGAAGTGGAAAAGTAAAATAATATAAAAAAATAATTTATAATAATGTAAAGTAAAATAAAGTAAAATAAAGAAACTAAATCCAAATAATCTTCTTGCAGAGGAACTTTAGAGGCTATCATAGTAATTTGACTGACATCCGAGATCTCTCAAAATATGACCCTATTGCCTGCTGTCTACAGGGAACTGATTGAACTCCACCTATACCTGTTTCACTCCAGAACTATATAATACATCAGCAAGATCATGTTGCATATAATCCAAACAATATGGCACATGGAGTGTTAATGTTGATTCTCAGATGCCCTCAACACAAATCCTACTGTTTGGTTTACCCTTATCACACATATCTTGAGGTAATTGCAGCACGAGTCACCATTAACTTTGATTTAACTATAGTCTCATTATACTTGCTTCCCCCTCTCCACAATCAAAATATAAGCTATGCCTACTTAAAGAATAAGTGGTACAACTTCCTCAACCCTACTGCATTCTAGGGGACCTCAACTCTCGCCATCCACTATAGTGAAGTCAAATCTGGACAAACTTGGGCAAATTTTCAAAACATTTCTTGATAATGTTCCAAATATTCCTGCAGTTTTCCACAGGATCTACTTCAATTATTGATATTTCTGTATTCTCAACAACCATATATCCTTTATTTGGATAGACTGTTCATTTCAATCCACTGGGTAGAAACCATTATACTGTGTTATACTGCATTGTTACCAGCATTCTTTTATAAGCAAATTACCAAATGGAACTTTTCCAAAGCTGAATGGGATCTATGCAAGTAGCTAGCAGTACTGCAAGAAAAGCAAGCTCAACAAACATCCATAAACTGGGCAGTAGAATGTATATCTAACCAAATGCTGCAAGTATCAGCACACTCAAAGATGTGGTGCAATGATGAATTCAATGCAGCTGAAAAAGACAAGAACAGATCATTAGCATTACTAGAGGCATATGATGCAAGAAAGCAAGCTTATACAGCATCAGCCAAAAAAAAAAAAAAAAAAAACCCTTTTCATTTCACCCATCCATTAACTACAAATGTTTGTCTAGTTCTGCCTTGAATTTATTTAAGCTGTCCACTTCTACAACTTCAGATTGAAGTTTGTTCCAGAAATCAACCACCAGCTGGCTAAAGGCAAATTTCCACACATTTATTCTACAACTGTCTTTCCTCAAATTGAATTTATGTCTGCTCAGGCAATTAATCTGGGCAAGAGGTAGAATCCCATAATTGAACTTGCTCAAACCCTTCAAGGCCTTATGCACCTCAATCAAATCACCTCACAGGTGCCTAGTCTCCAGACACTGTAATTTGCATAACTTAAGCCTTTCTTCATAAGAGCAACCCTTTGTTCCATTCACTAATCTTGTTGCCATTCTCTGTACTTGTTCCAGCAGCTCAACATCCTTCCTAAAATGAGGCTTCCAGACCTGTACCATTGCCTTGTACAAGGGGATAATCACCTCCTTATCCCTGCTAGAAAAATTCCTTTATATCATTGACAAGACACCGTGAACTACTCTTGCAGGCCATCTGCACTGCTCAGAAAACTTCATACCTGACCGCACAATTACCCCCAGTTCCTTTTTATTCTCTACCACCCTGAGTGTAATACCACACAGTTGATATGTTACTCTGGGGTTACTGCTACCCACATGCAGTACAAGCAATCCCCGTATAACACAGTACTTCTGCAACACAATTTTGCCCTAACACGATTGATAAATTATATAATGGTGTTATATAAGTACGTGTTGTGTGAGGATTGTTTTGATAAACAATCCTCACACAACACGTACTTATATAACACCATTAGAGAGGCATCTCTGTAGCCAGGTGGGCAGGAGCAGCAGTGCATAGCACATGCTTCTTGATTAGACTGGGGTTCGAGCCCATGAGCCACCAAATACGGAGTATGCAGAAAGGTTAGGGAATGACCACCGCATATCCCCGGAGCAATATGGCCTTAGTTGCTAATGCTCCTAAAAACCAAATAACAACAACAACCATTAGAAAATTGCGGCAAACCTCTCATAACATGGTATTTTGTGGGAGAAAACCCTGCTATTCTGTTGGGTATAATTTCTCAACATATCCATTCTTTTTTGTGAATCTCCGCTGTTGACTCGTTAGTCGTTATGCAAAAAAAAAAAGAAAAAAAAAAAAAAGGTAAATCCCCTTATTTTATTTTGTTGAGAAATCCAGTGTTAGGCTCTGTGCTATTGAACTTGTGCTTGTTTGAGACCATAAAAAATTGTGACTTCAAAGCGTGCAGTTCATGACTTTTAAGGTTTTTGTAGGATTAATTTGGTTTTAATTTGATCATTTATAAATTTTTCCAGCTATGTATTACTAAACTTTGTTCTAATTTGTTATAATTTTTTTGTTGTGAATTAATTATGCCTTAGAAATTTAGGCATAATTTTGATAACTGCCGATTTAATTAAAGAATGGTTTGTAAATTGTTTTGTTCCAGCTGTGGAAAACTATTTAAAGTGGAAAAATCTAGATTTCAAAGGTTCATTACTATTGGACAATGCACCGGGCCATCCAAAAGATTTAAGTCATCCAAAATGTTGAAGTAATGTTCCCACCACCTAATACAACTTCTTTAATTCATCTTTAGACCAAAGCATTATATCTACCTTTAAAACTGATTACATCAGAAAATCGTTACAATGGATATTAGAAAAAATTTATTCCAAATCTATCGAAGTGATGGAGGCATGGAAACATTTTTCAGTTGTGGACTGTATCAGAATCATAGCTTTATCGCTCAAAGAAATAAAACCGTCAATACATGCATTTTGGAAAAATTAGTTAAGATAAGGAGGAATTATGATATCCTATAGAATACTTCTGTGCTGATACTCTTCTTTATTGAATTAACTATACAAATAATTTACATGAATTCCTCACACTTGTAGACAAAATCAATGATCCAATGCACCAGGAATTGGAGGCCCGTGGACCCCAAACCCGACCCCAAAATACATTGAATCATGAACCCAAATCTTTGAGTGAAAGAAGACACTAAGTCTGTACTTTAAAAACAACTTAAATACTTTAAATTCAATTTAAACAATGAGGCCATTCTTTAAACACTTTAAACACAAATGTTAAAACATTAAAAAAAAGGAAATTTGTAACTATCCTCTGAAACATTAAAAAAATTAAAAGAAGGGAAGTAAGAAAACCATCAAAATTGGACAATTTAAGAGTAGAGAAATGTACAGTGGATGGATGAATCCAAATTTGAAATTTTTGGATCCAAGCGTAGCGTTCATGTGATACGATCAACAAAACTAAAATTACTTCGGTAGGAGGGGAAGGTTTTGGTGATATGACAACTGCAGATGTTCAAAAATTACTGGTAGAAAAAGAGGCTGGCAAAGTGGATTGGTGGAAATGACATTGGAGTTAAACCAAATCAATTCAAAGGATGAGAGCACAGATGAAAATTTTGAAGTTCCAAATTTTACAATAAAAAGCATATGGGAAGGCATAAACTTAGCCAAACAATCAGAATCTTATTTTTAGAATGCAGATCCTTCGACTGAAAGGAGCACAAAGTTCAAAAGGGAGCTTTAAAAATGCTTAGCTCCATACCATGAAATTTACAAAGATCTACCAAGCAAAAGCAAACAAACCCAGAATACTGATTTTTTAAAGCGAGAGCAGAAGATACACAAAATCTAGATACAACAGAAGAAAGTTCAGAAAGTGAAGATATTCTCAAACAGGGAAAACATTTTCATTTGATTGTGCTTTGCAGTGATGAAGAGGAAGAAAATTAAACAAATGTATTATCTGACATATATGTATCACAGTTTGTAAGAGGCTTGTTCAGTTATTACTATTTTTAATAAAAATTAAGTTTCCAAAGCTATAAAAAATGATGTCTTCTTGTTAGATTTTGGAATGTAACACCCCTTTCTGTACTTGTCCTTAGTCCCGTTCGTTCGTTCGTTATTTGGTTTTTAGGAGCATTAGCAACTAAGGCCATATTGCTCCGGGATATGCGGTGGTCATTCCTTGACCTTTCCGCATACTCCGTATTTGGTGGTGACGGGCTCGAACCCCGGTCTAATCAAGAAGCATGTGCTACGCACTGCTGCTCCTTCCCACCTGGCTACGGAGGCGCCCCCTTAGTCCCGTATAGCACAATTTCACACTAGACAAGATTTTATAGGAACCTAACTACCATGTTATACAAGGGTTACCTGCAGAGTGTGCAGTGCCTGTGTGCAGAAATTTATACGGTACCCCATTAATTAAAAACATCAGAAAATTGTCCCCAATGCCACACTGCTTAAATTTTTACAGCAGTCAACCATGTACAACAGTATCAAAAGCCTTCCTAAGATCCAAGTATATGATATCAAAATTATTCTTTGCATCCAGTTCCTTTGAAACCACATCCTAGTAACCAATCAAATTGGTCAGACAAGACTTCCCATTAACAAACCCATGCTGTGTCTGGACTATAACTGAAGTCTTGTCTAGATGATCCTGCAGTGCTTCTTTGACCAGTGTTTCCATTAATTTCCCCTGAAGAGAAGTTAAACTAACAAGTCTGTAATTGCTTGTGTCACCCTTTGATCCTCGTTTGTGAATTGGGGTTACATTTGCACATCTCCAGTCAGTGGGTACCTGAGTCCAATGATGCTATCATAATTATGGATAAGGGTTTGCTTACTTCCTTTGCTGCCTGCTTTAATATAACTGGATAGATTGCATCCACCCCAGGTGCCTTTCTTATATTTATCTTTAATGGTTTCTGCTCCAATTTGCTCTCAGTTATTACAAAATCATTTAGTTCATTGCCAGAGTTTAATACACCTCTGACATTCCCCTCTCTGAATAACTCCTCATGTATAAATGTAAATGCAAAACACTCATTCAGTTTGCTAGCTACCTGAGCAGGATCATCAACAGTTGAACCATCAATATCAAGTGGACCAATCTGATTCATCCCCTTCCTTCTAGAGTTTGCATAAGTAAGGAACGCTTTGCTGTTTTTCTTTGCATCCTTTGCCACATATTTCTCTTAATTGTAATCATTGAACAACTTCAGGAAGTTTTCAAAAACTGCAAATCTCATCCACTTTAAACAGGCTTGGTCAAGAGCAAAACATATTAGGCCAGCAAGTAAAGCATGAGGTTGTTTTGCTTCCAAAATTACAGAATCCACAAAAACATTAAGGATATTGGCCAAAATGCAAATGTACTCAAAACAAAGATGCATCAACCTTTCCAAGTCAGTGTTTGTGTTGTTGGCAAAATCATTTGTTCTAAGAAATTTCAGCCACAACATCTAATTTACCCCCATTTCAGTGCAGATGAAATAAATTATAAGATGAAAGCACAACTTACTGAACTAGCCCTTATGGCACTTTTACTTCTCTACAGGTGCCTCCGTAGCCAGGTGGGAAGGAGCACCAGTGTGTAGCACACGCTTCGTGATTAGACCGGGGTTCGAGCCCGTCACCACCAAATACGGAGGATGCGGAAAGGTCAGGGAATGACCACTGCACATCCCCGGAGCAATATGGCCTTAGTTGCTAATGCTTCTAAAAAAAAAAAAAAAAAACCAAATAACTTCTCTACAACAGAATATTAAAGGAAAATGCTTCTTGGACAAATGTTGTCATGCTTATGTTTTAGCAATTTTAAATTAGAAAAAAAATCTTACAAATCCACAATATCACTCACCAGCTGTATGGGCAAGGTAATGGTAAAAATTATCCCTGCCTGGCTGCCATGGTTTCTAGTTCAAAACTGATTGCCTGAATGCAGTGCAATGTCCATTTCTTTGGAGGCTGATTTACTCTTGATCTATTGATTAGGACAGAAATAAACTTCTATGAAAAATTTATACAAAAAGAACACTTTGGCGTGGTCCTCTTTGACATAGAAAAAAACATTTCATGTGGTTTGGAGATGTGGTATAATGTGAAACCTATACAATTTGGAATTACCCAGACTTCTGCCACAGTTTATCAGAAACTTCCTATATCATCACTCATTTCAAGTTAGAGTTCATAACAACTTTACCTTCTAATCTTATCCAGAAAGAATGAGTCCCACAAGGGTCAATGCTAAGTTCCATTCTTTTTTACATCAAACAAGATAGCAGCAATCTTCAGGGCAGAATGCACTGGTCCCACAGGAGCTAGTTATTGTAGGTGACTCTGTTGTCAGGGAGAAGGCAAATATATTACACAAAAAGGATAGGTAGAATAGGACCAGGGTATGCTACCATTATGGGGGACTTCAATACTAAGGTTGGAAAAAGACAAAACAGCACAGAAAGGGGAACTATAGGAAATTTTGGAATTAGTGAAAGAAATGAAAGAGGTGAAAGACTTGTGGAATTTGTAGAATCTCAAGGAATGTCAGTAATGAACACTTTTTTCAAGAAAAGGGTGAACAGAAAGTGGACATGGAAGAGTCCAAATGGATTAACAACCAATGAAGTTGACTTCATCCTCACTAACAGAAAATATATCGTGAATGATGTTACCGTCCTGAATAAGGTAAATGTTAGAACTAATCACAGAATGATAAGATGTACACTTGATATAGATGTAGGAAAAGAAAGGAAAAAACTGATTTGAGTAAATAATACGAAGGTCTTTGAGATAACAGAAGAGGAGAAAAAAAAGCAGTATGTAGTGGAACTTAAGAACAAGTTTGAGCATCTGCAGACTGCTCTGGACCGAGATAGTGATGAGGAATATTACAAATTTCTGAAAGTGATAAAGCCCAAGAAACCTATAGGGAAAAAGAAATCCAAATAAGAAAAAAATTTTCAAGAAACACTTGTCATGATGAACCGATGACAAGGAGAAAATTGAGTATACTGAATTATGCCAAGCTATTAGAAAGAGAGGACATAAGACTCAGAGAGGACATAAGAATATTTAACACAAGAAAAGAAGAACAAGCATTAAGGGAAAACAAAGGACTTAAATCAGAAGCCATGAGCAGTAATACAGAAAGACAAATGATACTGAAACCGAAGAATAGTAATGGTGTACTTATAAATAGCAGAGAAGGCCTAATTCAAATTGCAGAAGGCTACTATAGAGAATTATACAAGGAGTGAGAGAATGATACCAGCAGTGGGGGAAGATGGATTGCAAATTAGTAAAACATATGACATACCCGATATTCTTCTGGATGAGGTAGAACATGCGTTGAAGAAAATGAAGAATCAGAAAGCCCTGGGGGAAGATGAAGTTACTATAGAGTTGTTGAGAGGAAGAGACATGACACAAAATCTGGCAAGACTCTTCACGAAATGCATTAGAAAAGGTGTCATGCCCAAGGAATGGAATAATGCAATCATAGTTTTGCTGCATAAGAAAGGAGATAAATCAGAAATTGGAAATTATAGACCAATTAGCTTGTTATCCCACATCTACAAGTTGTTCACAAGGGTCATTACTAACAGATTAGAAAGAATACATGATGAGAATCAACGGAAAGAGCAAGCTGGCTTTAGGACAGGATTCTCAACTATGGATCACCTTCACGTAATATCACAGCTAATGGAGAAAGCAAATGAATATAAAACACCATTATGCCTGGCATTTGTGGATTATGAAAAGGCATTTGACTCCATACAGCTTAAGGCAATGTTTCGGACACTGGAGAGACGAGGCATAGATACCCCATATATTATGATTTTTAAGAAAATATATGAGAACGCTACCTCCTTTATTAGACTAGACAAAGACAGTAGTAAATTTAAAATTGAGAAAGGAGTTTGACGAAGAGACACAATATCTCCTTAGTTGTTTACTGCTTCCCCTTGAGGAAGCTTTCAGAATATCTGGTTGCAGAAAGGAGTCAATGTGAATGGAGAGTACCTAAATTATTTACGATTTGCAGATGGCATTGTGGTCACTGCAAATACATGCCACATAAGCAGAGAATTAGAGGAAAATCTTAATCAGTTATGCAGAGTTAGTAAGAATTTTGGACTAAAGATGAATATAGCTAAAACAAAAGTAATGATGAACAAGTATGCCACAGAAAGGAACATAATGATTGAAGGAACAGTAATTGAACAGGTGGAGTCATATACTTATTTGGGACAAGTTATTAGCTGTAACAAAGATAAATGGCTGGAACTCAAGAGAAGAATATATTTTGGATGGATAGCATTCAAGAAATATAGTCACATACTGAGGAGCAATATCCCAGTTTTTCTGAAACATAAAATAATGAACCAATGTAACTCCCCATCATGACTTACTGAAGTGAAACTTGGGCACTCACCAAAAGAATGGGAGAGAAGCTGAGAACGACACAGAGAAGAATGGAACAAATTATATTGGGAATCAGACTGTTAGATAAGAAGAAAAACACATGGATTAGGGCAGCAAACTCGAATAAAGGATATTATTATCAAAACTAATGAACTAAAATAGTCTTGGGTAGGACGCATAGCTCGAAGACATGATGACAGATGGATTAAGAAAGTAACAAACTGGTACCCAAGAGGACCTAGAAAAAAACTTGGAAGACAACGGCGGAGATGGATAGATGAAATTCATGAGTTTGTGGGTAGTAAATGGATGGCCATTGCACAAAACAGAAGGAACTGGAAAGTTGCTGGAGAGGCCTTCATCCTGCAGTGGATTGAAAATGACTGATGTGATGATGCTATCAGGAGAAAAAAGTTGATGACATTGTAGAGCAGATATCATCTTTTAACAGCCCAAAAGTTGATTTTGTTGTTCATATTGACACTAATGACATAGAGTTGGAGATCTGTGGACTTTCTTTACAAGCAGATCAATGTTGGAAAAAAGTTGCGAGTTAGCGTTAAATTTGAAAGTGTCTGCAATTCTGCTCAGATATGATAGGAGATAGTATATGATAAGAGCCTTGTCAATTAATTCAGCCCTGGAGAAATTGTTCAAGGCTCATGGGGTTGAATTTTTCTCAGTGTGGTCTATGCTTGTTAACAGGAGAGATTGCTTCTACAGGGATGGGATACGCTTAAATAGAAAGGGTGCAAGAATATTTTGATGCTATTGATGCTATCGAGGCAGTAAGTGGATTGGGAAACTGGTATAGCTTGCAGTAGGGATTCACAGTCTAATAGATTAACAGTAGCTGCAGGCAGAGGTGAAAGTGATTTTTGCAGTGATTCTATTGAAATGAGCAACAGCCTGAAAAGCAAGTTGCTGGTGATTTCAGGAACTACTGGGAGTCATCATGAAACAAAGAAATACATGGGCTGTGTTAGGATAACTAAGAGAAAGAACAGGTGCATGTACACCAATGCTAAGAGTTTAGTAAATAAATTTGATGTGCTGGTCAAGACTTCAAGGGCAGATATCATTGGGATATCAGAGATATGGTGTCACACTGATATAAGGAATGCAGAATTGGAATATTGGGAGTACAATGTGTACAGAAAGCATAGACAGAATTGCAAGGGAGGAGTTATTATTATTATTATTATTGTACCAATAAGGAAGAAAATGGAAGACCTCAAGACAGAAGTAGATGATATCAAAAAATCGATTGCTTTTGTCTCAAATTCCTTCGATAAAATACAAAATAGCATAAGCAATCTGTAGGACTCCAACACTGCTATCAATAAAAGACTTGTGGATCTGGAAGCTTCTTTCAAGAAAAATGAGGAAAATTCTATTCTACTTAACTCACGGATTGACTCAATAGAATAACAGTGATTAGAAAATAATGTAGAAATAGTAGGATTAACAGGATTAGCGGACCAAGATCTAGAGCATGTTATTCAGCAGCTGGGGCTTGCATTAAAGCTACAGCACAATAACGAAGTGGAACACTACTATATACCTAACAACAAAAAAATAAATGACAAGCCTACAAAAATTCGTTTAACTTTTTGCAATATATAAATGCAATAAAAAAATATATTTCTTGTATAGTTTTAACAGAGGTTAACATAAAAATTGGATCCACAGAACCCATTCATGATTTGTGCATTTTATAGGCCACCATCAGATTCTATAAACACTTTTCTAATAGAATTAGATAACGTAATTCTGCAATGGGAAGACATACAAGCTGATAAGACCATACTAGTGGGAAACTTCAATAACAATTTACTAAATGATGAAACAGAAAATGTAATACTCAGATACTCTGCAATCTTAAATAATTATGGATTTGAACATACCTTATTTGGAAAAACAAGACAACAAAGGATGGAGGGAGATAGAACAGTAAGCTCATGTTTAGATCATCTTATAACAAATATAAAGTTGAAGAATGCAAATTCCTACATACTACTAAATCAACTTTCAGATCATAGAACATGCATACTAATAATAGATATGTACTCAAAACAACACCCATGTGAACACAAAAAAATTAACAAATGTTGCGAAGAACAAATATTTATCAACAGGCAAGCTGAAACACAATACAGAAAACATGTTAAGACAAGAGCAAGCATCTTATAGTAGAGGCATATGATGCAAGAAAGCAAGCTTATGTAACATCAGCCAAAAAAAAAATAAAATAAAACTTCCACTTCACCTCTCCATTCGTTTCAAATACCTGTCCAGCTGAGCCGTAAATTTATTTAGGCTATCAACGTCCACAACAAGGGATGGAAGTCTGTTCTGCCAGCCAACTACCCGCTGACTAAAGGTAAATTTCCACACATCTATCCTACATCTGTCTTTCCTCAATTTTAATTTATGCCCTCTCAGGTGATTATTCTGAGCAAGAGGAAGAATCCTATCAGCATTGAGCATGCTCAAACCATTCAACCCTTTATACACCTCAATCAGATCACCTCGCCGGTGCCTAGTCTCCAGTCACTGTAATTTGCAAAACTTAAGCCTTTCTTCGTAAGAGCAACCCTTTGTTCCATTCACTAATCTTGTTGCCCTTCTCTGTACTCGTTCCAGCAGTTCTACATCATTCTTGAAATGAGGCCTCCAGACCTGTATACAGTACTAAAGGTGTCGCCTGACCATTGCCTTATACAAGGGAATAATCACCTCCTTATCCCTGCTAGAAAAATTCCTGTATATCATTGACAAGACACCATGAGATACTCTTGCAGCCCGTCTGCCCTGCTCAGAGAACTTCATATCTGCCTGCATAATTACCCCCAGGTCCTTTTCATTCTCTACCACTGTCAGTGTAGTACCACAGAGTTGATACGTTGCTCTGGGGTTGCTGTTTCCCATATGTAGTACTTTACATTTGTCAATGTTAAACTTCATTTGACACCTCTCAGCCCATCTGCTCAACCTTTCCAGATCCTGTTGCAGCAGCATAGCGTCAGTAGTGTCCTTAACAACCCTGCCAACCTTTGTATCATCTGCAAATTTGGACATTAAGCTTGATATACCATCATCAATATTATTTATAAATACAGAAAACAATAATGGACCCAACACTGAACCCTGAGGGACTTAGGGTTCAGTGTTGGGTCCATTATTGTTTAACACAATCGCAATCTTACACAACTAATTTGAATGTCTATTAAAATAAAATAATATAGATGATAAATAATTCAAGGATTAATTCGGAGAGAAAAATAAATCTCTCAGCTTGCAACACAAATTCTAGGAGCAGCTGGATTAAACATAAGAAACCTTGGATGACAAGAGAAATAGAGAAATTAATGGTACAAAGAGATAAATACTTCAGGCAGTATAGAAATTGTCCATCAAAAATAGAACATTATCACAATTATAAAATAATTAGAAATAAATTGACAGGTTTGATTAGAAAGCAAAAAAACACTTACTACAATCAACTTTTTATGGATAAACAGATAACTCAAAAGGATAAATGGAGCATTAAAAATAACCTGCTAAGTACGAGGAAGAAAAAGTCAATGGGAAATGAAATCAAAACACTATTAGAACAGGTATCTGGTACAAATAAACAATATGAGGCTGCAAACAGATTTTCCAAAGTTGTATTAGAGCTCGGCAGATACAATATACACTATTGCCAAGACTTCCTTGCTCAAAAAGATAATCTTCCTCAGGTAGTGAACTCCTTTATAATCTCCACAGTACACGGAGATTCTCAAGATCATAGAACAGTTAAAGAACAAGAAATCTTACAGACTTGACTATATTACAGTAACCAAAGGAAAGAGAAATAAAGAACAGTTCACTGTTCTCTTGGTGGAGCTTATAGCATGGAGCATGGTGTCAGGAATCTATCCTACAAACTTTCTTTCCTTTAAAATAATCCCTATACATAAAAAGGGACCACTTGATGACTTTTGTAATTATAGACCAATAAGATATAAATCAGTTATAAATAAGATAATAGAAAATTATATATTTACCCATATAAGTAAATATCTACATCAATATGGACTGTTAAATAACTCTCTATTCCCATATCAGAAGTGTAAGAGCACACAGACATTATTAGAGAGTTTAGTAGACTCTTTTAACTTACATTTGAACAACAATAACTTCATAATGCCAGGGGCAAAGGCTGTTGACGTTGTACAGTGGATATCATCTTTTAAGGGCACAAAAGGTGATATAGTTGTACACGTTGGCACTAATGATATTAAGAGTAGGAGACCGGCAGAATTACTTAACAAGTACAGGTCACTGTTGAACAAAAGCCAAAAATTAGGGTTGAATTTGAAAGTGTCTGCAATTCTGCACAGACACGATAGAAGGGAGTATATGATGAGAGCCTTGTCGATCAATTCGGCCCTGGAAAGATTGTGCAAGGCTCAAGGAGTAGAATTTTTTCAGCCTGGTCTGTACTTGTTAACAGGAGAGACTGCTTCTACAGGGATGGGATACACTTAAATAGAAAGGGTGCAAGAATATTTGTGATGCTATTGAGGCAGTGTTAGGTGTGTTGGAAAACTGCCAGCTTGGCGGGATACAAGGACTAATAGATTAACAGTAGCCGTAGGCAGAGGTGAAGGTGATTCTTGCACAACTTCTGTTAGAATAAGTAGTGACTTGGAGCGAGGGGTATTGGGGGTTTCAGGGACGGATGGCAGTCATCCTGAAATAGGTGGGCATATGGGATGTGTTAGGATAACTAGGAATAGGAGCATGCATGTATACCAATGCTAGAAGTATACATGCATTGGTATACAAGCAAGTATGTATACCAATGCTAGAAGTATAGAAAATAAATTTGATGAATTTGAAGTATTGGTCAAGACATCAAAGGCAGATATTGTTGGGATAGCAGAGACGTGGTGTCACACAGATATAAGGAATGCTGAACTGGAATTTAGGGAGTACAATGTCTACAGAAAGGATAGAAAGGGAGGAAGTGTTATGCTGTTAATTAAGAAAAACATAAAATCAAAAGAAGTGCATCCAGTTGATATAGATGAACAGTGCACTGTTGAATCAGTTTGGTGTGACATAAGCACTGCGAAAGCAAAAATAACAGTAGAAGTGTGTTATAGGCCTAATGACTTGAATAAGTACAATGAACAATTGTACAGAGGAAGAGGAATAGAGTGGGCTAGTAAATCGAAATGTCTTATAATGGGGGATTTTAACTTCCCAGATATTGACTGGAACTTATGCATTGGTCACTCACACACTAGTCAGACTTTTGTGGATTTATTGGATGATTGTTTTCTGCAGCAGCATGTTCGAGAGGCAACCAGAGAAAGTAATACTCTTGATCTGGTAATCAGCAGTGATCATTCATGTATTAAGAATTTGCAGATAAAGGAACCACTAGGTGACAGTGATCACAGTGTGCTGATGTGGGATTTACTTAAAGATTTAATTACCATCAGGGGTAAAGGAAAGGGTTTTTGCTTCCGTAAGGGTGAGTACAGTGGTCTCCGACAGTTTTTAAATTTTGTACGGCGGGATAAACTGACGATGTTACCAACAGTAAATTCTAAGTGGGAAGCATTCAAAGAATTAATCGTGGAAGCCACTTAAAGTTTCATACCTATTAAGAAATATTGTTCAAGGTTTAGGCCAAAATGGTTATCAAATGAACTAATGAGACTCGTGACAGAGAAGAAAAATGCATGGGATGCATATAAATTATCAAGCGTCTCAGAAGCCTATGGCAGATATAAGCTAGTCTGTAATCAGATCACAAAAGAGGTTAGGCAGGCGAAGGCAGATTACCAGAAAACCTTGGCAAAAGATGCTAAGAAAGCAGCAAGGATTTCTTTACTTATATAAACTCTAAAAGGAAGGGGATGAATCTGATTGGTCCACTTGACATCGATGGTTTGACTGTTGATGATCCTGCTCAGATAGCAAACAAACTGAATAAGTATTTTGCATCTACATTCACACATGAGGAATTATTAAGGTTTAAAAATGGCAGCAGGTTATCAAATTGTAGCAGGATGCTTAATGATTTTGTAATAACTGAGAGAAAAGTGGAGGAGAAATTGTTGAATTTAAACATAAGAAAAACACCTGGGGTGGATGGGATCTATCCAGTTATATTAAAGGAGGCGACAAAGCAACTAAGCAAACCTTGAGCCATAATTATGAGAGCATCCTTGGACTCAGGGGAGGTTCCCATGGACTGGTCATGGGAACCTCCCCTGACCATGGACCTCGTGTTCCGAAAACCAACAAAATAGAACCGAGGTCCTATTCCATTATTCCATGCACCATTATTCTGGCGTTACGCCTGCTTTAAGCACTCTAATTTTTTCAAAGTAAACGTGCCGGTCACCCAAGACACTCGGTGAAGAGAATCAAGGAAAACCGGCGAGATTGTTCAGGCCGGGCAGTCCAAATGTATCCCCAATTCACAAAGGGGGATTGAAGGGTGACACGAGTAATTACAGACCAGTTAGTTTAACTTCTGTTTCGGGTAAAATAACGGAGTCACTGGTTAAAGATGCATTGCAGGATCATCTAGACAAGACTTCAGCAATAATTCAGACCCAGCAATAATTCAGACCCAGCATGGGTTTGTTAAGGGAAAGTCTTGTCTGACAAATTTGATTGGATATTATGATGTTGTTACAAAGGAGCCGGATGCAAAAAATAATTTTGATTTCATATATTTGGATTTCAGGAAAGCTTTTGACACTGTTGCGCATGGAAGACTATTGTACAAATTGGAGCTGAATGGTATTAAGGGTAAGTTGCTACAATGGATAAAAGGATGGGTAAGTGGGAGAAGACAGAGGGTGGTAATCAGTGGGTGCTGATATTCATGGACTAATGTTATTAGTGGAGTCCCACAGGGTTCGGTGTTAGGTCCACTGTTATTTTGTATATTTATCTATGATATTGATGAAGGTATATCAGGCTTAATGTCAAAGTTTGCAGATGATACAAAGGTTGGCAGGGTTGTTAATGTCAGTAATGGCAGTGTGCTACTGCAACAGGATCTAGATAATTTGGGCAGATGGGCTAAGAAGTGTCAACTGAAGTTTAACCTTGACAATTGCAAAGTACTGCATATGTGTAGAAGTAACCCCAGAGAAACATACCAACTGTGTGGTACTACACTTAAGGTGATAGAAAATGAAAAAGACCTGGGAGTAATTGTGCAGTCAGATATGAAGTTTTCTGAGCAATGCAGACAGGCTGCCAGGGCAGGTCATGGGGTTTTGTCAATGATATATAGGAATTTTGCTAGCAGGGAGAAGGAGGTGATTGTCCCTCTGTATAAGGCAATGGTCAGGCCACACCTTGAGTACTGCGTACAGTTCTGGAGGCCTCATTTTAGGAAGGATGTAGATTTACTTGAGCGTGTACAGAGAAGGGCAACAAGATTGGTGAGGGGAATGAAATGATCCTCTTACCAAGAGAGGCTTAAGTTCTGCAAATTGCAGTGACTGGAGACTAGGCACCTGTGCTGTGATCTGATTGATGTGTATAAGGCCTTGAATGGGTTGAGCATGCTGAATTCTGATGGGATCCTTCCACTTGTTCAGATTTCGAACCTAAGGAGGCATAAATTCAAATTAAGAAAGGACAGATGTAGAATAGATGTGCAGAAATTTGCCTTTAGCCAGCGGGTGGTTAATTGCTGGAACAAACTTCCATCTGTCGTTGTGGAAGTTTATAGTTTGAATAAATTTAAAGGAGGAACTGGACAGGCATTTGGAAGGAATGGTGTTATTTTTTTTTTTTTTTTTTGGCTGATGCTGCATAAGCTCATACACTTGCTTTCTTGCATCACATGCCACTACTACTACTACTATAATGATCTTATTTATAGATTTGGTCAAAGCATATGACTTAATTGATATCTTAATCTTGAAACAGAAATTACTGAAATGTGGTATAAGGGGAACAGTCATTCAACTCTTAACCTCCTATTTGACCAAAGGAATAATGATAGTTGAAGTAGGGAATACAAAGGGAAAATCATACAGTATAAAGAGAGGAGTATCACAGGGCACCCGTGCAGGGCCAATCATGTTCAGTATCTATATAAATGACATATTCGAAGTAATTAAGAACTCCTTTTTAAAAATTTATGCAGTTAATTTAATCTTATATACAATTGGAAAGAACCTTACAAAAATGGCATTAGATTTACAGCAGGATGTAATACATTTACAAAATTGGTTGCATGACAATAAATTAGCACTGAGTTTTGAAAAAACCAAATTCTTGGTAATTAGACCCCCTCACCACACCCTGGACATTCATCCCTCTATTAAATTACATAAACATGAACATAAAAATTACATAAACTACATAAACATGAACATAAAAATTCTGGAAGTTCTGTCCATGCCTACATGGACAGAACTTCCAGAATTTCAATTGTTTTACAGTTGAAGAAGTTTCAAATCACTGTTACCTTGGGTTATGGATAGACTATAATCTAAGTTGGGCAATGCAAATAACAAATTTGTACAAAAAAATGAGATTTTATGTGTACTTCTTTTATTATATTAAAAATAAATTAAATCAAAGAACAAAAGTCACCTTATATTATGCATTAGTTGACTCCCAGCTCAATTATTTAGTAAATATATGGGCAAGAGCAAATATAACTGAAATAAGGGTTATAAACAATTTACTAAACAGGATTCTGAAACTGTTAATGGGGGCAAACTCTTGGAATGATCTGAATAAGAGAAGGCAATTTTTGTTTAAATACAAAATAATATATCCAATTCAAAAACTGAAGTTAAATTTATTCTTGAAAAATCTTAACACTATTTATGAAGAGTTGAATCTTCAAAGGAATGTTTCACACAACTTAAGGAATCCAAAAGCAGTTGTTTTGCCTCACCTTAGGATACTAAATAGATTTGGAGATAGGCATACAATGAACATATTAAATAACTTGTTGGCAAGCATTGATTTCAGGCTCAGGAGAGGTTATTCAATATCCAAATTAAAATTCCTAGTAAGAAAATTTTTGATACTCAATGATACAGTAGAATAGATTTTCAATGCAGATCAATCACTACCTCTGTTTACAGAGTGGAATATACTATGTGTAATGACTTCGTTGTCTTTTCTGTTAGCTAACAATTTTGTATGCAAAAACTGATTTAACTGATGAATTGCAACTTGTTGTCAAGAAATTTACTTTTCTTAACAAGTTCTTTTATTGTAAACAAATTCAAATGATAAATAAATTTGTATTGTATTGTATTATTATTATTATTATTATTAGATATATGGCGCAAGGAAGTCTGATGCTTATGCTTCACCAGCCAAAAAAAAAAAAAAAAATTCCGAGTTACCCTGAGAGAGAGAGAGAGAGAGAGAGAGAGAGAGAGAGAGAGAGAGAGAGAGAGAGAGAGAGAGTAGAAAAGAACCACCACGAAAGAGAAGAATGATGATATTCAGCTCAGGACCCTGGGTGTGCCATGCTGTTAGTTAAGACACATAAAATCTAAGGAAGTGCATCCAGCTGACATGGGTGGACAGTGCAATGTTGAGTCAGTGCTGTGACATAAGCAGGAAAGCAAAATTGAGAATAGGAGTGTTTTATAAACCCTAATGACTCTGATGAGTACAATGAACAACTGTACAGAGAAATAGAGTGGGCCAGAAAGTCAAATTGTCTTATAATGTAGAATTTTAACTCCCCAGATATTGACTAGAACTTGTGTGTTGGTCACTCGCACACTATCAAGGCTTTTGTGGATTTATTGGATAATTGTTTTCTACAACGGCATGTTCGAGAGGCAACTAGATGGAGTAATACTCTTGATCTGATTATCAGCAGTGATTCTTCATGCATTTAGAATTTGCAGATAAAGGAACCACTAGGTGGCAGTGATCACATCTGCTGATGCGGGATTTACTTAAAGATATAACTACCATCAGGCGTAAAGGGAAGAGTTATTGCTTTTGTAAAGGTGACCATAGTGGTCTCAGATAATTTTTTTTTTAAATTCTAAATTATGGGACCAACTGATGATATTACCAACAGCAAATTCTAAATGGGAAGCATTCAAGGAAGTAATTTTGGAAGGTACTAGGCCTTTCATAACAATTTAGAAATACTGTTCTATGAGACTTGTGGCAGAGAAGAAAAATGCGTGGGACACATAATTATCAGGTGACATAGAAGTCTATAATAGATATAAGCTAATCTGTAATCAAGTCACAAAGGAGGTTAGGTAAGCAAAGGCAGTTTATGAGAAATCTTTGGCAAAGAATGCAAAGAAAAACAGCAATGACTCCTTTACTTATGTAAACTCTAGAAGGAACAGGATGAATGAGATTGGTCCACTTAATATTGATGGTTCGATTGTTGAAGATTCTGCTTGCATAACTGAAAAACTGAATGAGTATTTTGCACCTACATTCACACATGAGGAAATCTGTAGTGAAGCAGAGGACAGAAGCTTATCAAACTCTAGCAGGGAGCTAAATAATTTTATAATAACTGAGAGCAGAGTGGAGGGGAAATTGTTGAAACTGAATATAAGAAAGGCATCTGTGGTGGATGATATCTATCCAGTTATATTAAAAGAGGCAGCAAAGGAAGTAAGCAAACCCGTAGCCATAATAATGAAAGCTTCCTTAGACTCAAGGGGAGTCGCCATGGATTGGAGATGTGCAAATGTGCCCCCGATTCACAAAAGGGGATCAAAAGGTGACACAAATAATTACAGACCTGTTAGTTTAACTTCTGTTCAGGGGAAAATAATGGAGTATTTGTATAAAGGGTATTGCAGGATAATTTAGACAAAACTGCCATAATAATTGAGGCACAGCATGGGTTTGTTAAGGGGAAATCTTGTCTAACCAATTTGATTGGATACTATGATGTGGTTACAAAGGAACTGAAAACAAAAAATAATTTTGATATCATATACTTGGATTTTAGGAAAGGTTTTAATACTGTTACAAATGGAAAACTAATTCCACGAAGAAGAGGAAGAAGAAGAAGAAGAACGGAGAAGACAGAGAGTGGTAATCAATGCACACAGCTCTTCCTGGACTAATGTTATTATTGGCAGAGTCCTGCAGGATTTGGTGATGAGTTCATTGTTCTTTTCTGTATTTATCAATGATATTGATGAAGTTATATCGAGGTTAATGTCTAAGTTTGGAGAAGATATGAAGGTTGGCAGGGATGGAAAATCACAGTAATGATAGTACAGTACTGCAACAGGAAAAAAAAAAAAATTGAGCAGATGGGTTGAAAGGCGACAATTGAAGTTTAACATTGACAAATGTAAAGTACTCCATGTGGGAAGCAGTAACCCCCGGATTAACATATCAACTGTGTGTTACTACACTCAGGGTGGTGTAGCTCATGGTGTCTTGTCATTGATATACCGGAATTTTGCTAGCAGGAATAAGGAGGTGATTGCCCCCTTGTATTAGGGAATGGTCAGGCCTGTATGAAGTATCTTGAGTACTTTACAGGTCTGGAGGCCTCATTTTAGGAAGGATGTAGAGGATGCTGCTGGAACAGAGAAGTGCAAATTGCAGGGTCTGGAGGCTAGGCACATCTGAGGTGATCTAATTGAAGTGTATAAGGCCTTGAATGGTTTGAGCAAGCTTGATGCTGATGAGATTCTTCCTCTTGCCCAAATTATTCACTTGATGGGACATGAATTCAAAATGAGGAAAGACAATTATAGAATTTATATATGCGGAAATTTGCCTTTAGCAAGCGGGTGGATGGAACAAACTTCCATCTGTTATAGTGGAGGTTAACAACTTAAGTTGAAGGCAGAATTAGACAAATGTTTGGAGTTTGTGGATAGTTGAAATTGTTTTTTTTTTTTTTTTTTTTTCTTTTTTTTTGTCTGATGCTATATAAGCTTGCTTTCTTGCATCATATGCCACTACTAATTCTAACATTACCAGACCAAAAGAAGCTCTCTACTGAATATATTAGCTACACTGCAGAACTCTGTGCTATCTACATTGCCATAAATTTCCCACTGACAACAACCATTTGCAGAGTGTTATATATTCTGACTCCATTGTTAGAATATATAACTCTGCTCTGTTTAGCAGAATATGAAGAATGGTAACTCCCATTACTGAAACTGATCTGGTATACCCTGACTAAATTATAAAATCAGGAAAAATCAGTTCTCTTTTGTCTGATCCATGCACCTGGAATTGCTGGAAATGAACATGCTGACGTAGCTACCAAAACTGGTACATATATACTAGAGACGAATCGTTTAGTACTCTCAGATTATAAATTCATTATAAAGAAGCAATGTCTTGAGTAATGGCAACACATATGGCAAGTCAGCACAAACTATTTCATATTCTTTTTTGGGAATGAGAGTAGCCTTGTGCAGGTGTAGTTTTTTACTGCCCCTTGAATAGAGAAGTTATTTCTGTTTTATTAGCTTAAATTGGCATAATAACTTATTTTCTAGAGTAGCTTTATATTCCTAGTTTAAAGTTTAAAGTTTAAAGTTTAACTTAGATTGAGATTTTGTAGGTATTACTTAGTATCGGTAAGGGTATGAAATCCACGTGTTACAAGTTGCAGCACCGCTGAACAAGAAGTTTTTTAGCCATATTTAGCCACTTTATTGACCAATTGTTATATCAAATTATTTTCTATAAGTAGCTTATAGACCTGGTCAGGATCCTTAATTTATTCTGAATTGAGACAGCAAGATTTGGATGTTAATTAATACTTAAGTGTCCGTAGATTTACCATTCGTACCTTGCCGCCATTGTTATACAATACAACGTTATATCCTGAACTAGATAGCGTAAGTGTAGTGTAGTATAGTATAGTATATAATATAATATTGTCAATCAATCAGTAAAATCTATCAATCTTGTTAAACTTCATTGTCAATTAAATTGTGCTTTTTAAATAAATACATATAACGACTTAGATTACAAACGTAACATAATTAATTAATACATAACTTGATATGGAAATTATATAAACGGAACTCATAGATAATACTCGATACTGAAAAATATATATAGCGTTATACTGTGTTGGGATACAAGTTTAGGGTTATAATTTTGTACTGAAATTTTATTGAAATTAAATCAAAATCATAACTCAGACCAGAGCAGCAAAGCAAAAGGCTAAGCTAATGGGAGTGCTGTGGCTCAGGGGAGAACTGAGGGGGGGGGGGGGGGGGCAGTTGCCCTCTAAATCACAGCCTTTTAAAATAAACTGCTTGCATGATGTTTGTGGAGCAATCAGGTACGGGACATGATATTGCCATGGGGGATGTCTTTGTGTGTGTGCGCAATGTAAGGAGTGTAAGGAAATCAGGAGACAACTCAGCGTTGTTATGGGCCTATATGAGAGCTTGAAGATGGATGTCCCCAAAGGATCTAAATTGAGGGCCCATCAAGCTCTCAGCTGCCCACATCAATGCCAGAGCTTGCACTTGGTCATCACACAACACAGCGGCAACCCCCAAGGCAGAATGCACTGGTCCCAGCCGACCGGGCTAGCCAAGTGGGTAAAGTACCTGCCCGGCAACCCAAAGGTCGCGGGTTCGATTCCCGCCTCGGGCTTGGATCAAAGCACTGCAAAAACCTTGGGAGGTGCAATATGGCCACAGAAGCCGATGCGCAACAACTACCAAATCAAATCAAATCAAGCACTGGTCCCACAGGAAGTAGTAGTTGTTGGTAGTCACCAACAACTACTACTATTGTCACGGAAATGGGGAACATGCTTTTTAAAAGGATAGGTGGAACAGGACAAGGGTATGTCTGCCAGGGGCAAAGGTTGTTGATGTTGTAGAGCGGATATCATCTTTTAAGGGAACAAAAGGTGATATAGTTGTACACGTTGGCACTAATGATATTAAGAGTAGAAGACCGGCAGAATTACTTAACAAGTACAGGTCACTGGTGAAAAAAAGCCATGAATTAGGGTTGAATTTGAAAGTTGCTGCAATTCTGCCCAGACAGAATAGGAGGGAGTATATGATGAGAGCCTTGTCGATCAATTCGGCCCTGGAAAGATTGTGCAAGGCTCAAGGAGTAGAATTTTTTTCAGCCTGGTCTGTACTTGTTAACAGGAGAGACTGCTTCTACAGGGATGGGATATACTTAAATAGAAAGGGTGCAAGAATATTTGCTGATGCTATTGATTTAGTTGTGTTGGAAAACTGCCAGCTTGTGGGGATACAAGGACTAATAGATTAACAGTAGTCCCTGCAAGAGTAGTGGATTTATTGGATGATTGCTGGGAGTCATTGCAGTACAAGTAACCACATGGGTTGTGTTAGGGTAGGTAAAAATAGGAACAGGTGCATGTATACTTGCGTGTACACCAATGCTAGGAGTTTAGGAAATAAATTTGATGAATTTGAGGTATTGCTCAAAACATCAAAGACAGATATTGCTGGGATATCAGAGACATGGTGTCACATGGATATAAGGAATGCAGAACTGGAATTTGGGGAGTACAATGTGTACAGAAAGGATAGACAGGATAGCAAGGGAGGAGGGGTTATGCTATTAGTTAAGAAACACATAAAATCCAAGGAACTGAAGCCAGTAAACATCGCTGGGCAGTGCAGTGTCGAGTCAGTTTGTTGTGACATAAGCATTAGGAGATCAAAATTGAAAGTAGGAGTGTTCTATAGGCCTAATGACTCTGATGAGTATAATAAGAAACTGTACTGGGAAATAGAGTGGGCCAGTAAATCAGAGAGTCTTATAATGGTGGGTTTTAATTTCCCAGATATTGACTGGAATTTGTGGGTTGGTCACTCACACACACTAGCAAAGCTTTTGTGGCTTTATTGGATGATTGTTTTCTACATCAGCATGTTCAGGAGGCAACTAGGGGGAGTAATACTCTTGATCTGATTATCAGTAGTGATTCTTCATGCATTAAGAATCTGCAGATAAAGGAACCACTAAGTGGCAGTGATCACAGTGTGCTGAAGTGGGATTTACTCAAAGAGGTAACTACCATCAGGGGTAAAGGGAAGAGTTTTTGCTTTCGTAAACGCGACTACAATGGTCTGAGGCATTATTTAAATTCTATACAGTGGGACCAACTGATGATGTTACCAACAGCAATTCAAAATGGGACGCATTCAGAGAATTTATCTTGGAAGCTACTAGGTTTTACATACCAACTAAGAAATATTGTTCAAGGTTTAGGCTTAAATGGATATGAGATGAACTAATGAGACATATGGCAGAGAAGAAAATGCATTCGGATACATACAAATTAATGGGTGACATGGAAGCCTATGATATATATAAACTGGTCTGTAACCAAGTCACAAAGGAGATGAGGCAGGCAAAGGCAGATTATGAGAAAACATTGGCAAAGGATGCAAAGAAAAACAGAAAAGAAAAACAGAATGTAAACTCTGCAAAGAAAGGGATGAATCAGATTGGTCCACTGGATATTGATGGTTCAACAGTTGAGGATCCTGCTCAGGTGGCTAACAAACTAAACAAGTATTTTCCATTTACATTCACACCTGAGGAGTTATTCAGGAAGGGAAATGCCAGAGGTGAAGTAAACTCTGGCAGTGAGCTAGATGATTTTGTAATAACTGAGAGGAAATTGGAGGAGAAATTGTTAAGGATAAACATAAAAAAGGCACCTGGGGTTAATGGGATCTATCCAGTTATATTAAAGGAGGCAGCAAAGGAAGTAGTCAAACCCTTAGCCATAAATAGAGCTTCTTTGAAGTGAGGGGAGGTACCCATCGACTGGAGTTTTGCAAAAGTGACCCCAATTCACAAAGGAGGTTCAAAGGCTGACAAGTAATTATAGACCTGTGAGTTTAACTTGTGTTCCAGGAAAATTAATGGAGGCATGGTTAAAGAAGCACTGCAGGATCATCTAGACAAGACTTCAGTTATAGCTCAGACACAGCATGATTTTGTTAAGGGAAAGTCTTTCCTGACCAATTGGATTGGATACTATGATGCAGTCACAAAAGAACTGGATGCAGGGAATAACTTTGATATTATATATTTGTATCTTAGAAAGGCTTTTGATACTGTTTCACATGGAAGACTGCTGCACAAATTGGAGCAGTTTTGCATTGGAGGCAAATTTCTAGCTATGGATAAAGGGATGGTTGAGGGGAGAGAAGACAGAGAGTGGTAATCAATAATGGACACTGCTCATCGTGGACTAATGTTATTAGTGGAGTCCCTCAGGGTTCAGTGTTGGGTCCATTATTCTTTTCTGTATTTATAAATGATATTGATCATGCTATATCAAGGTTAATGTGGAAGTTTCCAGACGATACAAAGTTTGGCAGGGTTGTTAAGGAACTATTGATGCTATGCTGCTGCAACAAGATCTGGAAATGTTGAGCAGATGGGCTTAGAGGTGGCAAATGAAGTTTAACATTGACAAATGTAAAGTACTACCTATGGGAAACAACAACCCCAGAACAATGTATCAACTCTGTGGTACTACACTGACAGTGTTAGAGAATGAAAAGGACCTGTGGGTAATTGTGCAGGCAGATATGAAGTTCTCTGAGCAATGCAGATGGGCTGCAAGAGTAGCTCATGGTGTCTTGTCAATGACATACAGGAATTTTTCTAGCAGGGATAAGGAGGTGATTATTCCCTTGTATAAGGCAATAGTCAGGCCACACTTTGAGTACTGTATACACGTCTGGAGGTCTCATTTCAAGAACGATGTAGAGCTGCTGGAACGAGTACAGAGAAGGACAACAAATTAGTGAATGGAACAAAGGGTTGCTCTGATGAAGAAAGGCTTAAATTTTTCAAATTACAGTGTCTGGAGACTATGCACCACCGGCGAGCTGATCTGATAAAGGTGTATAAAACCTTGAATGGTTTGAGCATGCTCAATGCTGATGAGATTCTTCCTCTTGCTCAGAATAATCACCTGATAGGGCATTAATTCAGATTGAGGAAAGACAGATGTAGGAAAGTAGATCTGCGGAAATTTGCCTTTAGCCAGCTGGTATTTGGTTGGTGGAACAGACTTCCATCCCTTGTTGTGGAAGTTGACAGCCTAATTAAATTTAAGGCTCAGCTGGACAGGTATTTCAAACGAACGGAGGGTTGAAATGGAAGTGGTTTTTTTTTTTTTTTTGGCTGAAGCTGCATAAGCTTGCTTTCTTGCATCATATGCCTCTACTAATGCTAATGCTAATATAAAGAACATTTTCAAATTATGGAGATTCATTATATGTGAGAACAGATGTTATGAATAGGCCTCTCTCTCTCTCTCTCTCTCTCTCTCTCTCATTCTCTCTCTCTCTCTCTCTCTCTCACACACACACACACACACACACACACACACACACACACACACACACACACACACACACACACACACACACACACACACACACACACACACACACACACACACACAATATCGAGGGTTGCCATTGTTAGGCCTTATTGCCCTTGCACCATGAAGCCCATAATCAATCAAACGAACAAATGAAATATTGTACAAAATTATGGGAGGAAATTTTCTTCCCACTGGCCTGGCCTTCCCTAATTAATATAACAAATCTGTTTTGTTAAGATGGAATTTATTTGAATAGAGGAGGTGCAAGAGTTTTGCTAGTGTCAGTAAGGGAGCCTTAAGGTTTCAGTGTAACTGCTAATTCAAGGATTTAAGGGTGTCATTGGAGTGATGCAGTTTAGTAACAGGTAAGTTCAACCTGCTGTCGTATTTCTTTGACTAGTTTGTGTAAAATCATGGAGAGAGTGGTCATGCTCGTCTTATGTGGTGTTTAGAAGCAAATGAATGACTTCTTCAACGTGCAGTGCCGTGCAACTTTCAAAGAAACAGCTCCATTTTGAATCATTTTTATAATTGGCAACATCTACCCAAGTTGCTTTTCTGAAACTAGCAATAAAGGTCTTTTCAAATTCCCACACAAATTTGGAAAGACTTTATTGCCTCAGTCTTAGAAGTCCCCTCCCTCATTTTATCAAAAACTTTTTGTATCCTGTTGCCCCTTCTCAATTTATGTGGAACTCACCTTCACTCAATCCTTTTGCCATGTGGAAAGGATTCCCCCAAGGATCAATTTTTTTCATATTATTCATTTTTTCCATTACAGTGATTCCATTATTGAACAACTTCTTCTAACTGTGAACAATGCCATTTGTGTCAATGAGTTTAGCATATTTTCTGGTGAATTATGTATTATAATCATTAAAAGAGAAAAGCTAATTATTGCCACAACTTCTGGGCAGTGACTAATGGCTTCAAGTTCTCAGAACACAAGACCATTTATATACATTTTTGTTATATGCCTTATCTTCATCTGCAACCTGAAGTGTGGCTTGAACAAAATGCTATAGCAATGATACCTGAGATGAAATTCTTTGGATTTGTTTTTGATAAAAGGTTGGCTTTCTTCAGCATATATATAATCAAACTTAAATTACATCTGCCAGAAACAGTGCCCTTTGTTGGCTAGATCCCATTCACCACAAGGCTCTCAGTATCACTACTGGATCATTTAGAAAATATCCTATTGAAAGGTTGTCCCGGTATATACGTATTAGAGCCTTCCCTTTTTGTTTTATATCCCCAAAATATAATATTACAAGGCTATAAAACAAATAGAGATGCCTTTAATAGGCCACCAAATCACATTACACCATAATATCGCTAGACCCCACACTGCCTGTATGACTCTGATGAAAATTACAGACTTAGATTGTAGATTTTTTCCTCATGCTACGTATCGTCTAGACTTAGCTCCTTCTGGTTTTTTTTATGTTTGAACATATGAAGAGATAATATTATAGATAAACATTTTTTGATTGATGAGGCACTTAAAAAGATAGTTAAAGGCTCGCTTCAACAGTAGGGTCTATCCTTTAACCTCAGTATGTATATGTGAGTTGGAAAGAATGACAGCACAAATATATTGACAAACAAGGTAGATGCGTAGAATAATGTATTCATGCTTTCAAGTGTTTTTTAATAAATAATGTAAATTTCAACTCTCTATTGTTATCTTTATACTTTTATATCTAAATGGACATTAATTATTGAAAAATCCTTATATTTAATGGTTTTATTGCTTGCACTGGTGTTTTTTACTGACATTATATCAAGAATTATGTGTATTGCAAACAGCTATTAATCAATGTATAGTAATAAAGGATGTGTGTGCAACGAAATTGAACTATTCATAGTTTTCTTCTTCTTCTTTGTGATAATTTTTCCATATTGCAGATTTACAAAAATAGAAATTAAAAATTTTTTTTCTCTTAATTTGTTATTTTATATTTATATATTTATAAAAAATATAAATTTTTTATATTTTTTATAAACAGTATTATAATCTTAATAATTTTTATAAGCATTTTTATAAATATTTTATTTAAGATGTTTATATTTTTCATCCTTTTATTTGTTTCAGCTGTGTTATTCATTTTATCTTCTATAAAAGTTCCAGAACAGGCATATGACATTTTGAAACGTGACCTACAAAATGAAATGCCAACGCAAAGAGTTAATGGTATTCATAGGTAAATGTTTGCATATTTTTTTTTTTCACATTACATATGTTGGTAGATTCACTATAAAATTCATCTTGATCTATACTATAATACATCATGTTTTCTTTTATAATAAATTCTATATACTTTTATCTTCATTCATTTAATAAAAAAAAGTCATGCTCTTAATACAAAATGTATTTTAAGTTATATGTATAACCTGTGTGCGTATGTGTGCACCATCAGTACATCAAAAAACTCACTAGTACTTATCACATATTATGCATCAATATAAGTTATACTGAAAATTTAATATATAATTACACATGGTGGGCATC
This sequence comes from Mastigoproctus giganteus, assembly GCF_048544385.1. NCBI lineage: Eukaryota > Metazoa > Arthropoda > Arachnida > Uropygi > Thelyphonidae > Mastigoproctus > Mastigoproctus giganteus. The sequence continues at coordinate 126,171,259 of NC_143581.1, read as the reverse complement.
AATTTCCTCCCTGAAATAATTTTAACAGATTTGCATAGGAAATATGTTCAAAAACTCAGATATCTGCTTAAAAAGTTCTCATCGCCCTCAGTTTTAAAATATCATAGGTTAATGACTACAAAAATTGTAGTTAACGGTTAACAAAAACCAAAATCTGTAGCTAGTTTAATCATCTTTTGGATCTGTTTTATCTATTTATTTATTTTTCTAAAACATCCGTGAGATTTCTAGAGCATCCTGTTCCCGAACATTCAAGAAAATTGTTACTTTGAAAAAAAAAAAAAAAAAAAAGGCCAGGATGTTTCTGGAAGGTTCTAGAACTTTTGGCAGAGTTCTCTAGAAACATTGCGAGCCTTCTAGAAACTTCTCAACTGGTATATATACAAGTGGGTTCCGCACCAAGCAAGCATTTTTGTACATGTATTTCAAAAAGTGTAAAAAAAGTTAAATGTTTTAGTGAATCATTGTTTGTAAATAAATGTTGTGCCCATTAGCATAAATCGTAAACTGTGTTTAAATTAGAAATAAAAATCTACAATTTCTTAATTGTGTTCTTATGTGTGTGTGTATCACAACTTTACATAAAATATGTCACATTCTTGCCAAAATAAGCCTGATAGATTTTGCTACATTTGCAGAGAAATGGTATTAAAATCACAGGAGGAGTCACTGTCACAACTTGTGAGAAAAGCCTATGAACTTTATTTTGGATATAAGGTCAGAGATCACGATAAAGTATGGGCTTCCAAGATTTCCTGTAGCTCATATTCAAGGAAATTAACAGGCTGGCTTACAGATAGTCATAAATCAATGCCTTTTGCTGTTCCGGTGATATGGCAGAAACCTACCACATAAACAATTGTTACTTTTGCATGACCAATATTTCTGGTTTTTCTGGGGAATCCACGTATAAGGTAGAATATCCCAACATACCATCTGCTCTAAAACCTGTTCCACACAAGAATACAATGCCAGTGTCAAACCCACTAGAAACTTATGGACTTGACTTTGATTCAGGAGCAGAAAAGGAGTCTCCATTAGATGGAGAACCCAGAACAAGTACAGATCCAGACTTTTCAACTCTTGATACTGCAAAGCCACATCTAGTCACTCAGGCAGAATTGAATGATTAGTTCTGAGATTTGGACCTCTTCAAAGCCAAGGTTCAATTAATTCCTTGAATGCTTCCAAGTGGGAAGCATTCAAGGAATTAATCGTGGATGCTACTAAAAGTTTCATACCTATTAAGAAATATTGTTCAAGGTTTAGGCCTAAATGGTTATCTAATGAACTAATGAGACTCGTAACAGGGAAGAAAAATGCATGGGATGCATATAAATTATCAAGCGACTCAGAAGCCTATGGCAGATATAAGCTAGTCTGTAATCAGGTCACAAATGAGGTTAGGCAGGCGAAGGCAGATTACGAGAAATCCTTGGCAAAAGATGCTAAGAAAAACAGCAAGGATTTCTTTACTTATATAAACTCTGAAAGGAAGGGGATGAATCTGATTGGTCCACTTGACATTGATGGTTCGACTGTTGATGATCCCGCTAAGATAGCAAACAAACCGAATGAGTATTTTGCATCTACATTCACACATGAGTAATTATTAAAGTTTGCAAATGGCAGCAGGTTATCAAATTGTAGCAGGATATGTAATGATTTTGTAATAACTGAAAGCAGAGCGGAGGAGAAATTGTTGAAGTTAAACATAAGAAAAGCACCTGGGGTGGATGGGATCTATCCAGTTATATTGAAGGAGGTAAAGCAACTAAGCAAACCCTTAGCCATAATTATGAGAGCATCCTTGGACTCAGGGGAGTTTCCCACGGACTGGAGATGTGCAAATGTATCCACAATTCACAAAGGGGGATCGAAGGGTGACACGAGTAATTACGGACCAGTTAGTTTAACTTCTGTTCCGGGTAAAATAATGGTGTCACTGGTTAAAGATGCATTGCAGGATCATCTAGACAAGACTGCAGCAATAATTCAGACCCAGCATGGGTTTGTTAAGGGAAAGTCTGGTCTGACAAATTTGATAGGATATTATGATGTGGTTACAAAGGAATTGGATGCAAAAACTAATTTTGATATCATATATTTGGATTTCAGGAAAGCTTTTGACACTGTTGGGCATGGAAGACTATTGTACAAATTGGAGCAGAATGGTATTAAGGGTAAGTTGCTACAATGGATAAAAGGATGGTTAAGTGGGAGAAGACAGAGGGTGGTAATCAATGGGTGCCGCTCTTCGTGGACTAATGTTATTAGTGGAGTCCCACAGGGTTCGGTGTTAGGTCCACTGTTGTTTTGTATATTTATCAATGATATTGATGAAGGTATATCAGGCTTAATGTCAAAGTTTGCAGATGATACAAAGGTTGGCAGGGTTGTTAGTGACAGTAATGGCAGTGTGCTACTGCAACAGGATCTAGATAATTTGGGCAGATGGGCTAAGAAGTGGCAACTGAAGTTTAACCTTGACAAATGCAAAGTATGTATATGGGTAGAAGTAACCCCCAGAGAAACATACCAACTGTGTGGTACTACACTTAAGGTGGTAGAAAATGAAAAAGACCTGGGAGTAATTGTGCAGTCAGATATGAAGTTTTCTGAGCAATGCAGACAGCCTGCCAGGCCAGGTCATGGGGTTTTGTCAATGATATATAGGAATTTTGCTATCAGGGAGAAGGAGGTGATTGTCCCTTTGTATAAGGCAATGGTCAGGCCACGCCTTGAGTACTGTGTACAGGTCTGGAGGCCTCATTTTAGGAAGGATGTAGATTTACTGAGGGGAATGAAGGGATCCTCTTACCAAGAGAGGCTTAAGTTCTGCAAATTGCAGTTGCTGGAGACTAGGCACTTGCACGGTGTATAAAGATTTGATAGTGTATAAAGCCTTGAATGGGTTGAGCATGCTGAATTCTGATGGGATCCTTCCACTTGTTCAGATTACGAACCTAAGGGGGCATAAATTCAAATTAAGAAAAGACAGGTGTAGAATAGTTGTGCGGAAATTTGCCTTTAGCCAGCGGGTGGTTAATTGCTGGAACAAACTTCCATCTGTCGTTGTGGAAGTTGACAGGTTAAATAAATTTAAGGAGGAACTGGACAGGCATTTGGAGGGAATGGTGTGATTTTTTTTTTTTTTTTGGCTGATGCTGCATAAGCTCATACACTTGCTTTCTTGCATCACATGCCACTACTACTACTACCGGGATCACAGCTTCAGCAGTGGAATCTTCTTGAAAATAGCTTTTTGCAATTTATTATCAACAGATAGTAAACTCGATCTTATTGAATTTGTGATAATACAGACAGGTGGAATTCTGTGGGTTTTTACTTTGTATTATGGTGAAATTTGTTTCCCTTTCTATGAAATCTTCAATCATATAAAAAACTTAAATAAATTTTCAGATTCTTCTCTTCATTCCTATTTTTTAAGCTTTGTAACTTGTTACTATGTTCTCACTTGCGTGTATCATGTTACTTGGGATTTGTGTTTGCCGTGCTCTTTGTTATTGATTGCTTATCTTTTTTACTGTTTTAAATTTTAATTGCCACCCACAAGTGTTAGTGAACAGAAATATCAACTTGTTAATATGTACATATTACAGTACATATTAATTAAGCTATGCTCGTAAGCATAAATTTATTTTTATTTTGCTAACCTGTGGAAAATATTCTTCCGATTTTCGCATCATTCAAATTTGTTAATTGGTAAGGTAATAAAGTGTAAATTTGTGCTTAATATATCTTTACTTTTATAGACTGTTGATAATATTCCTCCTATTTTCACTTAGTAGGATCACTGTTTAATAGAATTAAAATTCAATTCACAAACATGATCACTCAGTCCATCATAACATGATTTAATTGTACAGAGAATCAATCGTAAAGCTGGGGTACACTGTATTTTAACTTAATTAACTTAACTTCATTTTTAACCTTAATTGGGTAACTTAATTATAATTTTTAAAGCATAATTGGGGCAGCTGCTTAATCGGGCCAAAATGCACTAGTCCCAATGTGTCCCGAATAACCAGAATTGAGACTGTATTTATTGCGAAAGCTGTTTTTCTTCAAATTTGTTAATTGGTAAGGTAATAAAGTGTAAATTTGTGCTTAATATATCTTTACTTTTATAGACTCTTGATAGTATTCCTCCTATTTTCACTTAGTAGAATCACTGTTTAATAGAATTAAAATTCAATTCACAAACATGATCACAATAGCCAGCGCTTACTACATATCATATAGCGAACTGTACTTTACTATGGTCAGTCCATCGTAACATGATTTAATTGTACAGAGAATCAATCGTAAAGCTGGGGTACACTGTATTTTAACTTAATTAACTTAACTTCTTTTTAACCTTAATTGGGTAACTTAATTATAATTTTTAAAGCATAATTGGGGCAGCTGCTTAATCGGGCCAAAATGCACTAGTCCCAATGTGTCCCGAATAACCAGAATTGACTGTATTTATTGCGAAAGCTGTTTTTCTTTACTCTGTCAGCATGAATGATAGGCTTAACTGATCGGGCTGTAAGTGATCTCAAATTGAACCTATTTTTTCTTAGGTGTGCACAAAGTTGTTAAAATTTTAAAATTCCAAATAGTTTTATTTTAAAGGACTGGCCAGTTTTGTAGTAAAAACAAGAATAGTTCAACGTTCACTGCATAGATGGAGCCACAGGAAGATGTTAACTGTTAAACAAACAGTTGTCTAAGTTCATAAGGCATTTTTTTCTGATTAACAATTTGCACGTTTGCACAATCGTGTCCTTTGTTCCAAGAAAAAAATAAAAAATAAAAAATAATAATAATAATAATTCTCTACTAGTGCTGCCTACCTTAAAAGAAAGAAAGAACTAATCCATTGTACTGCTCACTCACCATGTTGCGCACTCAAACTCATACACTCATTGCCATTCATTATGTTTTAATACATTTAAAACATTCAGAACTCATGATCGTTATCAACTAATAATCAGAAATTGTTTAAAATATTCTTATTTGTGGAATTCTTTCAAAATTCACCATTTACAGCAAAACGTGAGGGCTAATCAAGATGAAATAGAATTCACTACTTTCCTGCTTGCAATCAAAAATGGAACATATCCCACAGTACCTGGAACTTTGGACAAAATTGAATTAGATCCTAATCTAATATTTCATGACAGTTTGATTCCTTATGTTTTTGGTCACAACCTTACTTATGTAAATGCTGTTTCATCGCATGCTATTCTTGCTGCAAAAAATTTTGAGTGTGAAAGAATCAGTTTAGAAATTTTACAAATGATGCCTGGTGATTCTTTACAATATAAGAGTGTTAACACAATTATATCTGAAGATACTGAAGAACTTTTGCAATATCCAACCAGATTCCTGGACATCCTCAGTTTAAGTGGTTTACCACCAAACATTTTCAAGTTGAAGGTAGGAGCAGCTTTTATTTTATTGTGGAATATATGGCAATTTCAGAAGGATTGATCAGTGGTACGAGACTTATAGTAAAAGTTATGCATCAGAATTGTTTGGATCTAGAAATAATAACAGGAGAAGCTAAAGGAAAACAGGAACTCTTACTGCATGTAGATTTGACTCTATGCGATTTGACTTTGCCATTCTCATTTAAGAGACGGCAGTTTCATATTCGGCTGGCCTTTGCGATGACCAGAAATAAAAGTGAAGGGCAAATGTTTGATAGAATTGGAATTTTGCTGACTAACCCTGTATTTAGTCACGGCCAATTGTATGTAGCGATGTCTCGGGTCAGATCATTCCAACATGTTAAGATAAGATTACCAGCAGGGCACAAGAATACAAAAAATGTCGTTTTCAAAGAAGTATTATAGAGACCATACTATATTTTAAGAAGTTTGGCTGCAACATGAGTGTCACGGTACATCTTTACACTTCCACATCAACTTTTCCCAGAAAATTGAGGAAGTGTAAGTGAAGAACAGAGTGAGAGGTTTCACCGGGACATTAAAGACATGGAGATGAGGTACCAGGGGAGGTGATCAGTTTTTAAAATGAAAGGTGAGTTTTTAGTGCACTTTTTACTATTCTGCCCTTTTTAGTAGTATTTTTAAGATGTATTTGAAAATTGTGAATTTTCACAAAATGTACTGCTAGTCACAATTTAATAATATCAAAATCATAGATTAAAAAAATTTGCAAAAAATCATACAAATTATAACCAAATGTTTAAGTATTTTAATAATCTTAATATACTTCAATAATCTTCATAACAATACTTCAATAATCTTAATAATAATATTTCAGTAATCTTAATAAATAATACTTAAATAATCTTAAGTATTATAATAATAAGAAGAAAATAGGATAATTTTTTTGAGGAAATTTTTTCCTGTTACCCCTTTCAAATGAAATATTTGAAATTTATTTATTTCTTTGACAAGTACACGACCATGGGCACCGGCAGACGCCCATGGTCGTGCCTAACGAACTTGTCAAAGAAATTCATGGAAGTACAGCTAATAACAAATAAATAAATAAATACCTGTATAATTGCAGTTTTAGTTATGCTAATGATATTAACGACAAATATTATGCAGCTGCCAAAATACATTATTCTAAATTTTCATATTCAGAAAGTATTCTTATTTCAAGATTTTTATCTTTAACATTTCAATGCTATACCTAGTGCACAAATATTATTGCTCAAATACCCTATACAAATACCAAAATTTGACTTGAAAAATTACTAATTAAATGCAATATAATAAAGTAAAATTAATTAAGTAATTTTTATTTGTTGATCTTATTTTCAAACTGTTTGTTTTTGAAACAGAAAACATGATCTTCAAATTGAAAAAGATATTTGTTGATAAAATTTTTGGGCTAAGGTAAAAAAAGCCAAAACGAGAATGACGGATAACTTACGCGGATAATTAATTTCCCGACACTGGACTCTAGTGCTGCTCGCTCGGTAAACAGACGATTGTTGTTATCGGTCTGGAGCCGAAATCAAGAAGTGTATATTGATTGACAGGTAGGCGTGGCAAACGATGAAATGATTGGTGGTCGGCGCGACAGATGACAAGCTGCTGTGTAGTCATAGGTTGGCATTATGATGTGTATTTATGAGTAAAGAATGGTGCATAATAGTTTTGTGATGAACAGTAAACAGGTAATAGTAGCGATGAATCTTTTAAAGCTGGAAGAAATTTGTAAGGAAAATAAAATGTTGGTTGATTTTTTAATGAAAACTAAATTAATAAAAGTTTCATTCTGTTCATTTTTATGTTCTTCATTATGTTTCTTTTCTCATTAAAAGCAGATTTTTGGAGTTCATGAATGTTTTTACTGTAGCGTTGAGTTAGGTTTGGTTATGAAAAAAGGAAAAGGTTTCTTTATTTTTCATTATACAGTATTTCGTAACCTAACCTTAAACGTTAGGTTAAGAAATAATAGAAAAAGAAAGAAAGAAAGAAAGATTCTTTATATATATATATAGTGAATAGCTATTGATTGACGTTATGATACATGTGTATCCGCACGAGTGTCTTTAAAAATAAAAGTACAGTAATAAAAATTAATATTTTCTTAATAAACAATTTATGCACTAATCCACCCATGATTCTAATGAAAAAAGGTTAGGTTACCCCCCTCCATTTTGGTAGGGGTTCAAGCCCCATGGGATTCGAGTGGAGGTAACCTGGCCTTTTTTCGCCATTAGGGCATATTATTGAACAAGAAAATAAAAATACAGTCAAAAAAAATTATTTTTTTATGAATGTATTTCTAAATATGACTGTGATTCTAAAGAAAAAGGTTAGGTTACCCCCTCCACTTCAGGAGGGATTCAAGTGAAGGTAACCTGACCTTTTTTCACCATTATGGAAAGCGTTCATTAGGGCATGTGCAATTAGGGCAAGTTACCATTAGTACTTTTGAGTGCTACTAAAGTGATACTAAACCGATATTATCGTATGTTGTGTTTGCGCACCAATCAGCACATCGTTTGCCACGCCTACCTGTCAATCAATATATCATTCTCGACTTTGCTCCAGACCGATAACATCTACCGCCTGTTTACTGAGCAAGCAGCGCTAGAGTGCCGTATCGGGAAACTAATTTTCCACATAAGTTATCCGACGTTTCTTGTCGTTCTCGTGTTGGCTATCTTTACTTTCACCATAAATATATAGAATTATATTTTTACAATATAGTAGATGCTGTCGGGATTTTGGGCCAGACCCTATTGACAAAACTCCATCTGCTCTGGCAGCCTGTTTGCACTGCTCTAAAAACTTCATATCTGATTGCACAATTTACTCCCAGGTCTTTTTGATTTGCCACTACCCTGAGTATAGTACTTCACAGAGTGTAGTACTACATGTTACTCAGGGGTTACTGCTTCAGTTGCCACCTCTCATCCCATTTGTCCAACTTTTCTAGATCCTGTTGCAGCAGCATACTGTCATTAACAATCCTGCCAACATTTGTATCATCAGTAAACTTGGGCATTAAGCCTAATGCATTCTCATCAATATCATTGATAAATATAGAAAACAACAATGGGCACAATACTGAATCCTGGGTGACTCCACTAATAACATTATAGGAATAGGATGCAAGGATAGGGATGCAGGATGCGCATTGGGGATAGTGGGAAATATCAGCAGTACCAATAAACTTACATTTTCAATCCAGATGGGAAATGAATTTTTACCATGCAACAATTGAAACCTATCCAAAACATGGGGGGGAAGGATATCTGCACATGGGAAGATTATTCGCCCTGATTTTATAAATCTCAGCAGCATAATCACAGTGGGACCATGGGGACTTAATAAATCCTCCCCATAGCTAATATTGCCATGGAGGCCTTGGAGGAAGACATATTTTTGAATATGCCATTGGAAACTTATCCAAATAGTGGTTTCAGTTACTTGGGTTTCAATTACATGGTAATAATTCTGTTTCTCATATGGCTTCTAGTTTTGGATTTATTAACCTTAGGTCTGTTACTACAGGATTATTCTTGATTTCATAAGCATTCTCCTTGGTTGCTGCTGTAAATTACACCGGTGTTACATATCTTCCTGAGACCTTTATGTTGACATTTTTAAACTGCTGTTCTAGATTTTTAGTGATAGCAACTTTGATACCGGTGTAATTTACTGGTTTACTGTCCTGGCTCTAGTTTAGTCTAAGTATTATGACATTTTCATCTCTATTTTGAGTAATAGTCATAGTCTGATGTTTGGTTGATTTCTTTATGTTAATTTTCAGTATTAACCCATACAGAAACCAACCAAGCAAAGATTATTACTCAAAAGTATCAGACTATGACTGCGTGTATGATTGACAACATTGCTGCTTTTGCTTTTCCCATTCAGCCTCTTTAGTCTCAAGTTTTGGTTTTCAGACTACATTTTTTCCCTTCCTGTTGTAGTAATCCTAGCTATAAGTTCCTCTAATTGAAGGTGAGCACTAATTGCTTTGTCCAGGGCAGAGCCAGCTGTCTAGAAAGATTGTTCGGAATTCATGTTTGGTTCTGCTTGTATGTTTTCTGTGTGTTGAAGGGACTTTGTCATTGATCTTGTTTTTATGCAATTTCTCTTGCTAGAAGTAGGTCCAGGTTTAGTATCGTCAGAATTATCCTGGGAAGTAATGCTATCTGTTTGTTTCAAATGAACTGAAGGCAACAGATCCTGAGGGTCAGGTTCAGAATCTGAGGTCATTTTCTCTGTGTCTTCTGTTTTTCATTGTTCTTTGCACTTTTGATTTACCGATTTTTATGACATATTTGGATGCAGATATGGAGATAATTTGTTGAAAATGTTTAGCAATATTTCATGGATGAAGTAAGGCTCGTTATTTGGCAAGTTCTGGCCACTTAGGGTAAGGTGATATGTATGTGGGGGATGGAAACTCCTGCCAATTCGGTCATGTACATTATTGAAACAAATATAACAAAAAAAATTAAAATGGGAAGCATTCAGGAAAATAATCATAGAGAGTTCTTAAACTTCTATTTCTATAATAGTGAAATTATAGTAATCTTATAATACCGTGATAAATCTGACTTAAAAATGAATAGCAAGTGCTTTAAAAATGGTACTCACCTTGTATAAATCTGCAATAAATTTATTGGTAGATAGTGGCTAAATTTAGGTTGGAAGATGCATTAAAAAGAACTAAGGTGGAGAATGTGGTGAAAATATTTTAAACAGATTTTAAAATGAACGCAAGGAAGTAGAAGTGCTGATCTCCAATCCTTGGTTGTCATAAAGAGGTTAAAGGACGCAAATGAAAAAAATGAAAAAAAGAAGACCGGTGATGCCAACCGGTGAATGGCATTGGCATCACCGGTCTTCTTTTTTTCATTTTTTTCATTTGCGTCCTTTAACCTCTTTATGACAACCAAGGATTGGAGATCCACTTCTACTTCCTTGCGTTCATTTTAAAATCTGTTTAAAATATTTTCACCCCATTCTCCAACTTAGTTCTTTTTAATGCATCTTCCCACCTAAATTTAGCCACCATCTATCAATAAATTAATTGCATTTTTATACAAGGTGAGTACCGTTTTTTAAGCACTTGCTATTCATTTTTTAATCAATTTCTATACTAAAATCAGACTTCAGTGAAGCAGATAGCCCACATACTGCAACTATGGTCACTGAGAATGATCATGCCATTGTTACCATATAGCAATTTTGTTTGCCCAGATCTTAGTAAAAACTGAAGAAATATATAAATAACTGCACTTATTTAGCATCACCTGGTTGTACTTACTTTCTGTGAAAGAAGGTAAATACAACCAGCAGACATTATAAGATCACTGAAAACTACTAAGTTAACAACAGCACCAGCCTGAGGTCCTCCATTTATATGAAGTTTTCTTTGTCATCCCTAGGAAGTGCTATCCACCATTTAGCATTAGCATTAGTAGAGGCATTTGATGCAAGAAAGCAAGCTTATGCAGCATCAGCCAAAAAAAAAAAAAAAAAAAAAACCCACTTCCACTTCACCCCTCTGTTCGTTCAAAATACCTGTCAAGCTGAGCCTTAAACTTATTTAGGCTATCAACCTCCACCACAAGGGATGGCAGTCTGTTCCACCAACCAACCACCCGCTGGCTAAAGGCAAATTTCCGCACGTCTATCCTACATCTGTCTTTCCTCAATTTGAATTTATGCCCTCTCAGGTGATTTTTCTGAGCTAGAGGAAGAATCCCATCAGCATTGAGCATGCTTAAACCATTCAAGGCTTTATACACCTCTATCAGATCACCTCGCTGGTGCCTAGTCTCCAGACACTGTAATTTGCAAAACTTAAGCCTTTCTTCGTAAGAGCACCCCTTTGTTCCATTCACTAATCTTGTTGCCCTTCTCTGTACTCGTTCCAGCAGCTCTACATCCTTCTTGAAATGAGGCCTCCAGACCTGTATACAGTACTCTAGGTGTGGCCTGACCATTGCCTTGTACAATGGAATAATCACCTCCTTATCCCTGCTGGAAAAATTCCTGTATATCATTGACAATACTCCATGAGCTACTCTTGCAGCCTGTCTGCACTGCTCAGAGAACATCATATCTGCCTGCACAATCACCCCCAAGTCCCTTTCATTCTCTACCACTGTCAGTGTAGTACCACAGAGTTGATACGTTGCTCTGGGGTTGCTGTTTCCCATGTGTAGTACTTTACATTTGTCAATGTTAAACTTCATTTGCCTCTCAGCCCATCTGCTCAACCTTTCCAGATCCTGTTGCAGCAGTGTAGTGTCAGTAGAGTCCTTGACAACCCTGTCAACCTTTGTATCATCTGCAAACTTGGACATTAAGCTTGATATACCATCATCAATATCATTTATAAATACAGAAAACAATAATGGACCCAACACTGAGCCCTGAGGGACTCCACTAATAACATTAGTCCACGATGAGCAGTGTCCATTGATTACCACTCTCTGTCTTCTCCCACTCAACCACCCCTTTATCCATAGCAGCAATTTGCCTCCAATGTCACACTGCTCCAATTTGTGTAGCAGTCTTCCATGTGCAACAGTATCCAAAGCCTTTCTAAGATCCAAGTATATAATATCAAAGTTATTCCCTGCATCCAGTTCTTTTGTGACTGCATCATAGTATCAATCAAGTTGGTCAGGCAAGACTTCCCCTTAACAAAACCATGCTGTGTCTGAGCTATAACTGAAGTCTTGTCTAAATGATCCTGCAGTGCTTCTTTAACCAGTGCCTCCATTAATTTTCCTGGAATAGAAGTTAAGCTCACAGGTCTATAGTTACTTGTGTCAGCCTTTGATCCTCCTTTGTGAATTGGGGTCACATTTGCACATTTCCAGTCTATGGGTACCTCCCCTGAGTCCAAGGAAGCTCTCATAATTATGGCTAAGGGTTTGCTTACTTTCTTTGCTGCCTCCTTTAATATAACTGGATAGATCCCATCCACACCGGGTGCCTTTCTTGTGTTTATCTTCAACAGTTTCTCCTCCACTTTACTCCCAGTTATTTCAAGATTCTGTAGCTTACTGCTAGAGTTGAATACACCTCTGGCATTCCCCTTGCTGAATAACTCCTCATGTGTGAATGTCGATGCAAAATATTCATTTAGTTTGTTAGCTACCTGAGCAGGATCATCAACAGTTGACCCATCAATATCAAGTGGACCAATCTGATTCATCCCCTTCCTTCTAGAGTTTACATAAGTAAAGAACTCTTTGCTGTTTTTCTTTGCATCCCTTGCCAAGGATTTCTCGTAATCTGCCTTCGCCTGCCTAACCTCCTTTGTAACTTGGTTGCATATCAACTTGTATCTATCATAGGCTTCTGTGTCATGTGTTAATTTGTAAGTATCCCATGCATTTTTCTTCTCTGCCATATGCCTCATTAGTTCATCTGACATCCATTTTGGCCTAAACCTTGAACAATATTTCTTAGTTGGTATGTAAAGCCTAGTAGCTTCCAAGATACATTCTTTGAATGCTTCCCATTTTGAATTTGCTGTTGGTAACATCATCAGTTGGTCCCACTGTATAGAATTTAAATACTGTCTCAGTCCATCGTAGTCGCCTTTACGGAAGCAATAACCCTTCCCTTTACCCCTAATGGTAGTTACCTCTTTCAGTAAATCCCACTTCAGCACACTGTGATCACTGCCACCTAGTGGTTCATTCATCTGCAGATTCTTAATGCATGAAGAATCACTGCTGATAATCAAATCAAGAGTATTACTCCCTCTAGTTGCCTCCTGAACATGCTGATGTAGAAAACAATCATCCAATAAATCCACAAAAGCCCTGCTAGTGTGTGAGTAACCAGCCCCCAAATTCCAGTCAATATCTGGGAAATTAAAATCTCCCATTATAAGACTCTCTGATTTACTAGCCCACTCTATTTCCCTGTACAGTTCCTTATTATACTCATCAGAGTCATTAGGCCTATAGCACACTCCTACTCTCAATTTTGATCTCCCAATGCTTATGTCACACCAAACTGACTCAACACTGCACTGTCCAGCGATGTCGACTGGCTTCACTTCCTTGGTTTTTATGTGTTTCTTAACTAATAGCATAACCCCTCCCCCCTTCCTATCCTGTCTATCCTTTCTGTAGACATTGTACTCCCCAAATTGCAGTTCTGCATCCCTTATATCTGTGTGACACCACGTCTCTGATATCCCAACAATATCTGCCTTTGATGGTTTGAGCAATACCTCAAATTCATCAAATTTATTTACTAAACTCCTAGCATTGGTGTACACGCAAGTATACCTGCACCTGTTTCTATTCTTAGCTACCCTAACACAACCCATGTGTTTATTTGTACCGCAATGGCTCCCAGCAGTCTCTGAAATACCATGCATCTTGTTTTTCAGGCTTCTGCTCATTCTAATAGAAGCAGTGCAAGAATCTCTTTCACCTCTTCCAGTGGCTACTGTCAATCTATTGGTCTTTGTCTCCCCCCAAGCTAGCAGTTTTCCGACCCACCTAACACTGCCTCGATAGCATCAGCAAATATTCTTGCATTTAGTAGTAAGTGGAGTAATCTGGCATATATCTTCATTTGCAATGTTCACAGTCAATCCTTTCATATACAAAGGACAGAAGGGGGAATTATGCTCTTAGTTAAGGAGCACATAATATCTAAGGAAGTGCATCCACTTGATATGGGTGCCTAGTATTGATATGGGCAACCAATGTTGAATCAGTTTGGTATTGTATAAGCACTGGGAAAACAAAAATGAGAGTAGGAGTGTGTTATAAGCTGAATGACTGTGATAGGTATAATGAACAACTGTACAGAGAAATAGAGTGGGAGTGTAAATCACAGTGTCTTATAATCGGGGAATTTAACTTTCCGGATTTGACTGGAACTTGTGGGTTAGTCACTCACAACCTAGTAAGGCTTTTTGTGGATTTATTGGATGACTGTTTTCTACAGATGCATGTTAGAGATGTCACAGGAGAGAGTAATAATTATGATCAGCAGTGATTCTTTATGCATAAAGAATATGCAGATAAAAGAATCACTAGGTGGCAGTGATAACAATATATTGATGTGGGATTTTCTTAAAGAGGTGACTACCATCAAGGGTAGTTGCATCTAAAGGTCTAGTATCTTCAGAATTATCCACCATGATAATTCTGGAGGAGGCCATAATGGTCTCAGATAGTTTTTAAATTCTATACAGTGGAACACAACTGAGGTTGTTACCAACAGCAAATTCTAAATAGGATGCATTAAAGGAATTAATTTTTGAAGCTACTAGGCTTTTCATACTAACTAAGGAATACAGAGCCTCCTTAGTAAATAGATATCAGATAGATGTCACCGAAATAGATGTCAGATGAACTATTAGGATACACGGCAGAGAAGAAAAATGCACAAGATGCATATAAATTACTAGGTGATACAGAAGACTATTGTAGATATAAATGTGTCTTCAATTAAGTGATATAGGAGTTTATACAAGCCAAGGCATATTATGAGAAGTCTCTGACAAAGAATGCCAAGAAAAGCAGAAAAGACTGCTTTACCTATATTATGTTTAACTACTCAGTTTAAGAAAGGGACTGAATCGCATTGGTCCACTTGATATCAATTGCTTTATTGTTGATGATCCTACTCAGGTTGCTGACAAGCTTAATAGGTATTTTGCATCTACATTCACATATGAGGAATTCTTTTGGGAGGGGAGGGAGGATGCCAGAAACATTTATAAAACGCTAACAGGGAGCTAATCAGTTTTGTGATAACTTAGGGGAAAGTGGAAGAAAAATGATTGAAGTTAAACATAAAAAAAGCACCTGAGACGATGGGATCTATCCAATTATATGAAGGGAAGTAGCAAAGGAAGTTATAAATGCTTAGCCATAATTATGAGAGCGTCTTTTTATTCCGGGGGGGGGGGGGGTTGCTGTGGACTCACCTTATGCAAATGCATCCCCAATTGACATGTGCGGATCAATGGGTGACATGAGTAATTACAGACTTGTTAGCTTAACTTCTGTTCCAGGGAAAATAATGGAGCTACTCGTTAAAGAAGTTTGTTTGTTTGTTATTTGGTTTTTAGGAGTATTAGCAACTAAGGCCATATTGCTCCGGGATATGCGGTGGTCATTCCCTGACCTTTCCGCATCCTCCGTATTTGGTGGTGACGGGCTCGAACCCATGTTTAATCAAGAAGCATGTGCTACGCACTGCTGCTCCTTCCCACCTGGCTAGGTTAAAGAAGTAATGCAGAGCCATCTAGACAGGAGTGCAGTTATATTTCAGTCATGGATATGTTAAGGGGATATCTTGTTTGACCAATTTTATTAGATACTATGGTGCAGTGACGAAAGAACTGAATGCAAAAAATAATTTTGAAATCGTATACTTGGATTTCAGGAAAGGTTTTGGTACTGTTGCACAAATTGGAACTGTGTGGCATTAAGGGAAAGTTACTGCTGTGAATAAAGGATTGGTGGAGTGGGAGAAGACAGAGAGTGGTTTTCAATGCAGACTGCACTTCGTGGATTAATGTTATTAGTGGAGTCCCACAGGGCTCACTGCTAGGCCCATTGTTGTTTTATGTATTTTACCTACAAAAGGGAATAATCTGCAAACTTAATGTCTAAGATTGCAGATGATTCCCTTGTATAAGGCAATTGTCAGGTCACATCTTGAATATTGCATACAAGTCTGGATTCCTCATTTTATGATGTAGAGCTGCTAAAATGGGTACAGAGAAGGGCACTGAGATTGGTAAGGGAAAAACAGGTGTCGTCGTTGTAAAAGTGGATACATAATTCATATACCCATGTGTATTGTGTCTATAAGTTGCATGTGTTCTCTGCTCGTCTTGCCTGTTTCTGGTGGAAAAACCTTGCTATGTCTGAGGGGCCACTAACTCAGCCACACAGTGAAAAATTATATAAAAGTTCCTCGCGTCATCGACAGAATTCGAACCTAGGCCTTTTTCACTCGATGTGGGGGGGATGGTGACGATACCACTGTGCTACCTGCGCAGACTAAACTTCATATAATAAAGAAAATAGAACGGGACGTAAGCAGAAGTGTATTAATGGCAGAATATAACATTGGATTGTCAACAATTTTGTTTTTTTAATTTGTGCAGTTAATAAAATTGCATTCTTAAACTTTCTATTTCTCATTTGGTCTAATTATTTCCATTAAATACTTTAAAAATAAAACCTTCTAGATAACGGAAAAATCGAAATAACAGCACCTTCGGGGATTCAAGGTGCCATTATTTCAAAAGTCTACTATAGTTTGAATAACTTCAGTGAAGAAATAGACAAACTATTGCAATGGATAGGAGAAATGTTTTTTTTTTTTTTTTTTTTGCTGATATAAGCATGCTTTCTTGTATAATTTCTACTATTAATACTAATACTGACCATCAAGCACCAGTCAATATCTGGAAAGTTATAAAGTCATCCATTATGAGACATGCATATTTCCATGCATATTGTACTCCTGATATTCATATTTTGAATACCATAAATCTAAGTGGCACAATGTCTCTGATAACCTCACAATATCTGCATTTCATGTTTTGATCAGCACTGCAAAATTTCAAATGTATTTACTATGTTCTAGCATTATTGTACATACAAGTATACCTACAACTGTGTTTACTTGTAGCAACCGTAATACAGCCCATGTATGCTTATTCCATGAGGAATTCCACCAGGTCTTAAAATTTCCGGACACCTTACTTTCCAGTTGTTGCGTAATTTGTTGTATTGCAGGTAATGCAATTTTGCATTACATTTATTACATTTGCATTAGTAGAGGCACATGATGCAAGAAAGCAAGCTTATACAGCAGCATCACTCAGAAAAAAAACCAAAAAACCTTCCCATTTCACTGATCCATTCATCCCAAATTTTTGTCTAGTTCTGCCTTGAATTTATTTAAGATATTAACTTCCACAACAACAGATGGAAGTTTTGTTCCAGCAGTCAACTACCCGCTGGCAGAATTCCGCACATCTATTCTACAACTGTCGTTCCTCAGTTTTAATCTATGCCTCCTCAGGTTTGTAATCTGAGCAAGAGGAAGAATTAATGAACAGACGTTACTCCAAATAAGCCATTTACGTGAGGTTTTACACTATATATAAACACCAACTTTCCACAGGTCTTATGCTGTTTAATGTACTTTCTTTGCACAGATTGCTGCTAACTTTCTAATAAATACTTTCCCTCAAAATTCAGTGTAATATGCGCAACAGAAACTTGTCTGAGGGCACTTGTGCATGACTTGTTAGACCGATACATGCACACAGATGCCCAGACTATTGACACATAATGACATACGTTACCTTTCTTCATCAGATACAGATATCTTCCTCAATTTTCTGGCAGGCAGCTGAAAAAACAATCACAAATAATTTGCCCACTTCTCTGTATCATCATCTACTCTTTAGCATTAGTAGAGGCATATGATGCAATAAAGCAAGCTTATGCAGCATCACCCTGAAACAGCCTTCTGTTTCAGGAAAATTAATGGAGGCACTGGTTAAAGAGGCACTGCAGGATCATCTAGACAAGACTTCAGTTATAGCTCGGACACAGCATGGTTTTGTTAAGGGGAAGTCTTGCCTGACCAATTTGGGACTTGGGGGTGGTTGTGCAGGCAGATATGAAGTTCTCTGAGCAGTGCAGACGGGCTGGAAGAGTAGCTCATGGAGTATTGTCAATGATATACAGGAATTTTTCCAGCAGGGATAAGGAGGTGATTATTCCCTTGTATAAGGCAATGGTCAGGCCACACCTAGAGTACTGTATACAGGTCTGCAGGCCTCATTTCAAGAAGGATGTAGAGCTGCTGGAACGAGTACAGAGAAGGGCAACAAGATTAGTGAATGGAACAAAGGGGTGCTCTTACGAAGAAAGGCTTAAGTTTTGCAAATTACAGTATCTGGAGACTAGGCACCAGCGAGGTGATCTGATAGAGGTGTATAAAGCCTTGAATGGTTTAAGCATGCACAATGCTGATGGGATTCTTCCTCTAGCTCAGAAAAATCACCTGAGAGGGCACTATGCTACTTCAAATTGAGGAAAGACAGATGTAGGATAGACGTGTGGAAATTTGCCTTTAGCCAGTGGGTGGTTGGCTGGTGGAACAGACTTCCATCCCTTGTGGTGGAGGTTGATAGCCTAAATAAGTTTAAGGCTCAGCTGGACAGGTATTTTGAACGAACAGAGGGGTGAAGTGGAAGTGGTTTTTTTTTTTTTTTTTTTTTTTTGGCTGATGCTGCATAAGCTTGCTTTCTTGCATCAAATGCCTCTACTAATGCTAATGCTAAATGCTAATGCTAATGCTAATTTGATTGGATATTATGATGCAGTCACAAAAGAACGGGATGCAGGGAATAACTTTGATATTATATACTCGGATCTTAGAAAGGCTTTTGATACTGTTACACATGGAAGACTGCTGCCCAAATTGGAGCATTGTGGCATTGGAGGCAAATTGCTGCTATGGATAAAGGGATGGTTGAGGGAGGATAAGACAGAGAGTGCTAATCAATGGACACTGCTCATTGTGGACTAATGTTATTAGTGGAGTCCCTCAGGGTTCAATGTTGGGTCCATTATTGTTTTCTATATTTATAAATAATATTGATGATGGTATATCAAGCTTAATGTCCAAGTTTGCAGATGATACGAAGGTTGGCAGGGTTGTCAAGGACACTACTGACACTATGCTACTGCAACAGGATCTGGAAAGGTTGAGCAGATGGGCTGAGAGGTGGCAAATGAAGTTTAACATTGACAAATGTAAAGTACTACATATGGGAAACCACAACCCCAGAGCAACGTGTCAACTCTGTGGTACTACACTGACAGTAGTAGAGAATGAAAGGGATCTGGAGGTGGTTGTGCAGGCAGATATGAAGTACTCTGAGCAATGCAGACTGGCAGGTCTGGAGGCCTCATTTCAAGAAGGATGTAGAGCTGCTGGAACGAGTACAGAGAAGGGCAACAAGACTAGTGAATGGAACAAAGGGGTGCTCTTATGAAGAAAGGCTTAAGTTTTGCAAATTACACTGTCTGGAGACTAAGCAACAGCGAGGTGATCTGATAGAGGTGTATAAAGCCTTGAATGGTTTAAGCATGCTCAATGCTGATGGGATTCTTCCTCTAGCTCAGAAAAATCACCTGAGAGGGCATAAATTCAAATTGAGGAAAGACAGATGTAGGATAGACGTGCGGAAATTTGCCTTTAGCCAGCGGGTGGTTGGTTGGTGGAACAGACTGCCATCCCTTGTGGTGGAGGTTGATAGCCTAAATAAGTTTAAGGCTCAGCTGGACAGGTATTTTGAACGAACAGAGGGGTGAAGTGGAAGTGGTTTTTTTTTTTTTTTTTTTTTTTGGCTGATGCTGCATAAGCTTGTGTGGGGGGTGGTAAATGTGTGTTATTTTACTTTTATCTTCTTTTTTGTATTGTATTAATTTATATTTATTTTATTATATATATATATATATATATATATATATATATATTTTTATCCCCTTTTTTTTTTTTTGTTTAACCCCTCCCACTTTAACACCTGACTTGATTGATCTCAGAAAATCCCAGACTCAAGGGGACCTCAATTATATTAGGTATTCTTCCACTGGACTGGCTGAGTTTCGGAATGACAGACACACACACATGAATGTAGAATATTACCATGTTTATTAACATGTCATACATAAAAACTTGCAATAATATCTAACTGATTATAATAATTGGTTGGAAACTTGTTATCTTTCTAACTTTTAAATGTGTATATATCTTGATCTCAAACCAATTATCTCACCAACAATTATCCAATTCTAATACATATTCTTATACATTATAGCATGGTGTCTCTTCATGTTTTTACATGGGCTTCGATAGGGCGTAGTATTCACCTCATACAATCCGTCTCACTCTACTCCTGAACAGTCTGTATAATGGAACAACAAACTACCAGTCAATGAACTGGCTAACAAAATCTTTAAGAGTTCGTTTCTCAAACTTGTAAGGAAAGTACATTTATTCAATCAAACATTTTCTTGTAGCCAGGTTAACAGTAAACATTAATCAACTCAATTAAATAGTACCCTTCTGATCAATTAGTCCACAACTCCTTAATAGTTCACCTGTTAATCAACTCCTACTCCAATCAGATATACTCACAATAATTCAACTTTCATAATAAATTAAAGTTCAACCTTTAACTTCACACTAGTTAGAAAACCTTTACTCAATCGTAACAATTCTTAGTTAATTATTACCTCTTTTCTTTCTATCAAACTTTAATATATAGGACTTCACTTCCAATTACAGATTACTTACGCCTTAATTATATTACACTTATATTAACCCCGGGGGCTCACATCTGGTGAGTATGGGCTTGGCAAACCCAGGGTCCTGAGCTGGATATCATCATTCTTCTCTTTCTTGGTCGTTCCTTCTATTTCCTCTCTCTCTCTCTCTCTCTCTCTCTCTCTCTCTCTCTCTCTCTCTCTCTCTCTCTCAGAGGGTAACTCGGGATTTTTTTTTTTTTTTTTTTGGCTGGTGCAGCATAAGCCTCAGGCTTCCTTGTACCATGTGGCTAATAATAATAATAATAATAATAATAATAATAATAATAATAATAATAATATACATATATTCATCACTTAGACATCCCTCCTTAACTATATAGCATTCTCCTATAGTCCTTCCCTTATTAATATAGGTACATTTATTCTCAGTAAACTTCCTAACACTTACGTGATTGTCTGGACTTTTCTCCCTGCTCGGATTCATTTCCTATCTGCCCTTCGTGTACTGGAATGCGGAAGGCTCCCATCCGGGATCACGGTAATCTTTCTGATGTTTTCCTACAGGGTACTGCGCGGCTGGATTTAAATCTGGATCCTATATTCCTTTCTAGTCGGCATTTTTTTCTTCCGTGGACTGAGGTGCTTTCCTAGTAGGCCAGTCGTTCGACTGCTCATTTGATTATTCTTTGCCTAAAGAATTCTCAGAGTGTGTTTCTCTTTTCTCCTTCCATACTGCTTCAATGTCTACAGGTGAACATTCCTTCCTATTGTAGTCGTACGCAGAGTTCTTATCACAACTTCCATCTACCCCAGGACTTAGACCACGACTCCAACTTAGACGACGACTTTCCTTCCTCAGAAAAACTCCTCGAATCTCCTCAGTATCAATTTTCCAGACCCTTCTCTACGTTCTCTCAAAAATCCCTCCGCTTTCTTCCTGGCCAATCGTTGACTTCCACATCCTTTCCTTCGTGATTCTTATTCGTCTCCTTTCATTTCCGTGGGCGTCTTTTTCCATCCTTTTGTGTCCGAACTTCCGTTGGTCTGGAAATTTCGGGCACTTTCGAGAAAAATAAACGTAAGTTCCGGTCAACTAAGAAAGTTTCAGGCTTTCTTTGTGACCTCACAATCACATCCATTACTACCTCACCCACACCTGCTAGAGTCGCACCGTGAAATCTTTAAGAGGGCCACTCCCGCACTCAGTGCCCTTTCTATAGAGTATATGCTCCTGTCTTAGTGGGATTTGTTTCGGTCTATTATACTTTTACTTACTCGCTTAAGGAATCCTTTACAACCGAGATATAACTAACTGGGAGTGTCTGGAATAACCTTCGAATTCCAGTGTTTCCCAACCCATGATATTTGAGCTGAAAACTAACTATTTACACTACAATTAATTCTCCCAATATTTAACAAAACTTTATTAAATTATTGTAAGGATGGTTCCTTACACTTGCTTTCTTGCATCAAATGCCTCTACTAATGCTAATGCTAAATGCTAATGCTAATGCTAATTTGATTGGATATTATGATGCAGTCACAAAAGAACGGGATGCAGGGAATAACTTTGATATTATATACTCGGATTTTAGAAAGGCTTTTGATACTGTTGCACATGGAAGACTGCTGCCCAAATTGGAGCATTGTGGCATTGGAGGCAAATTGCTGCTATGGATAAAGGGATGGTTGAGAGGGGGATAAGACAGAGAGTGCTAATCAATGGACACTGCTCATTGTGGACTAATGTTATTAGTGGAGTCCCTCAGGGTTCGGTCCATTATTATTTTCTATATTTATAAATAATATTGATGATGGTATATCAAGCTTAATGTCCAAGTTTGCAGATGATACGAAGGTTGGCAGGGTTGTCAAGGACACTACTGACACTATGCTACTGCAACAGGATCTGGAAAGGTTGAGTAGATGGGCTGAGAGGTGGCAAATGAAGTTTAACATTGACAAATGTAAAGTACTACATATGGGAAACCGCAACCCCAGAGCAACGTGTCAACTCTGTGGTACTACACTGACAGTAGTAGAGAATGAAAGGGATCTGGAGGTGGTTGTGCAGGCAGATATGAAGTACTCTGAGCAATGCAGACTGGCAGGTCTGGAGGCCTCATTTCAAGAAGGATGTAGAGCTGCTGGAACAAGTACAGAGAAGGGCAACAAGACTAGTGAATGGAACAAAGGGGTGCTCTTATGAAGAAAGGCTTAAGTTTTGCAAATTACACTGTCTGGAGACTAGGCAACAGCGAGGTGATCTGATAGAGGTGTATAAAGCCTTGAATGGTTTGAGCATGCTCAATGCTGATGGGTTTCTTCCTCTTGCTCAGAATAATCACCTGAGAGGGCATAAATTTAAATTGAGGAAAGACAGATTTAGGATAGACGTGCGGAAATTTGCCTTTAGCCAGCTGGTGGTTGGTTGGTGGAACAGACTTCCATCCCTTGTTGTGGAAGTTGATACCTAAATAAGTTTAAGGATCAGCTGGACAGGTATTTCGAACGAACAGAGGGTTGAAGTGGAAGTGGTTGTTTTTATTTTTTTTTGGCTGATGCTGCATAAGATTGCTTTCTTGCATCACATGCCTCTGCTAATGCTAATGCTAATGCTAAAAAAAAAAAAAAGCTTTTCACCACTCCGTTTGATCTAAAGATATGTCTAGCTCCGTCTTAAATTTATTTAGGCTACCAACTTCCAAATCAAAGGATGGAAGTTTGTTCCACCAACCAACCAACCACCCGCTGGCTAAAGGCAAATTTCCTCCCGTCTATCCTACATCTGTCTTTTCTCAATTTGAATTTATGCCCTCTCAGGTGATTATTCTGAGCAAGAGGAAGAATCCCATCAGCATTGAGCATGCTCAAACCATTCAAGGCTTTATACACCTCTATCAGATCACCTCGCTGGTGCCTAGTCTCCAGACACTGTAATTTGCAAAACTTAAGCCTTTCTTCGTAAGAGCACCCCTTTGTTCCATTCACTAATCTTGTTGCCCTTCTCTGTACTCGTTCCAGCAGCTCTACATCCTTCTTGAAATGAGGCCTCCAGACCTGTATACAGTACTCTAGGTGTGGCCTGACCATTTCCTTATACAATGGAATAATGACCTCCTTATCCCTGCTGGAAAAATTCCTGTATATCATTGACAATACTCCATGAGCTACTCTTGCAGCCCGTCTGCACTGCTCAGAGAACTTCATATCTGCCTGCACAACTACCCCCAAGTCCCTTTCTTTCTCTACCACTGTCAGTGTAGTACCACAGAGTTGATACGTTGCTCTGGGGTTGCTGTTTCCCATGTGTAGTACTTTACATTTGTCAATGTTAAACTTCATTTGCCACCTCTCAGCCCAACTGCTCAACCTTTCCAGATCCTGTTGCAGCAGCATAGTGTCAGTAGTGCCCTTGACAACCCTGCCTACCTTTGTACCGTCTGCAAACTTCGACATTAAGCTTGATATACCATCATCAATATCATTTATGAATACAGAAAACAAAAATGTACCCAACACTGAGCCCTGAGGGACTCCACTAATAACATTAGTCCACGATGCGCAGTGTCCATTGATTACCACTCTCTGTCTTCTCCCCCTCAACCACCCCTTTATCCATAGCAGCAATTTGCCTCCAATGTCACACTGCTCCAATTTGTGTAGCAGTCTTCCATGTGCAACAGTATCAAAAGCCTTTCTAAGATCCAAGTATATAATATCAAAGTTATTCCCTGCATTCAGTTCTTTTGTGACTGCATCATAGTATCCAATCAAGTTGGTCAGGCAAGACTTCCCCTTAACAAAACCATGCTGTGTCTGAGCTATAACTGAAGTCTTGTCTAAATGATCCTGCAGTGCTTCTTTAACCAGTGCCTCCATTAATTTTCCTGGAACAGAAGTTAAGCTCACAGGTCTATAATTACTTGTGTCAGCCTTTGATCCTCCTTTGTGAATTGGGGTCACATTTGCGCATTTCCAGTCTATGGGTACCTCCCCTGAGTCCAAGGAAGCTCTCATAATTATGGCTAAGGGTTTGCTTACTTCCTTTGCTGCCTCCTTTAATATAACTGGATAGATCCTATCCACCCCGTGTGCCTTTCTTGTGTTTATCTTCAACAGTTTCTCCTCCACTTTACTTCCAGGTATTTCAAGATTCTGTAGCTTACTGCTAGAGTTGAATACACCTCTGGCATTCCCCTTGCTGAATAACTCCTCATGTGTGAATGTCGATGCAAAATATTCATTTAGTTTGTTAGCTACCTGAGCAGGATCATCAACAGTTGACCCATCAATATCAAGTGGACCAATCTGATTCATCCCCTTCCTTCTAGAGTTTACATAAGTAAACTCTTTGCTGTTTTTCTTTGCATCCCTTGCCAAGGATTTCTCGTAATCTGCCTTCGCCTGCCTAACCTCCTTTGTAACTTGGTTGCATATCAACTTGTACCTATCATAGGCTTCTGTGTCATGTGTTAATTTGTAAGTATCCCATTCATTTTTCTTCTCTGCCATATGCCTCATTAGTTCATCTGACATTCATTTTGGCCTAAACCTTGAACAATATTTCTTAGTTGGTATGTAAAGCCTAGTAGCTTCCAAGATAAGTTCTTTGAATGCTTCCCATTTTGAATTTGCTGTTGGTAACATCATCAGTTGGTCCCACTGTATAGAATTTAAATACTGTCTCAGTCCATCGTAGTCGCCTTTACGGAAGCAGTAACCCTTCCCTTTACCCCTAATGGTAGTTACCTCTTTGAGTAAATCCCACTTCAGCACACTGTGATCACTGCCACCTAGTGGTTCATTTATCTGCAGATTCTTAATGCATGAAGAATCACTGCTGATAATCAAATCAAGAGTATTACTCCCTCTAGTTGCCTCCCGAACATGCTGATGTAGAAAACAATCATCCAATAAATCCACAAAAGCCCTGCTAGTGTGTGAGTAACCAGCCCCCAAATTCCAGTCAATATCTGGGAAATTAAAATCTCCCATTATAAGACTCTCTGATTTACTGGCCCACTCTATTTCCCTGTACAGTTCCTTATTATACTCATCAGAGTCATTAGGCCTATAGCACACTCCTACTCTCAATTTTGATCTCCCAATGCTTATGTCACACCAAACTGACTCAACACTGCACTGTCCAGCTGTACATCATTGACAAGACTCCGTGAGCTACTCTTGCAGACCATCTGCATTCCTCAGAAAACTTCATATCGGCCTGCACAATTATCCCCAAGTCCTTTTCGTTCTCTACTACTGTCAGTGTAGTACCACAGAGCTGATACGTTACACTAGGGTTACTGCTTCCCATATGTAATAGTTTACATTTATAAATGTTAAACTTTATTTGCCACCTCTCAGCCCATCTGCTCAACTTTTCTAGATCCTGTTGCAGCAGCATACTGTCATTAGTTCATTAACAACCCTGCCCACCTTTGTATCATCTGCAAACTTTAGCATTAGCATTATCATTAGTAGAGGCATTTGATGCAAGAAAGCAAGCTTATGCAGCATAAGCCAAAAAAAAATAAAGTAAAATAAATAAATAAAAAATAACCACTTCCACTTCACCCCTCTGTTCGTTCGAAATACCTGTCCAGCTGACCCTTAAACTTATTTAGGCTGTCAACTTCCACGACAAGGGATGGAAGTCTGTTCCACCTACCAACCATTTGCTGGCTAAAGGCAAATTTCCGCACATGTATCCTACATCTGTCTTTCTTCAATTTCAATTTATGCCTCTCTCAGGTGATTATTCTGAGCAAGAGGAAGAATCCCATCAGCATTGAGCATGCTCAAACCATTCAAGGCTTTGTACACCTCTATCAGATCACCTCGCTGGTGCCTAGTCTCCAGACACTAATTCACAAAACTTAAGCCTTTCTTCGTAAGAGCACCCCTTTGTTCCATTCACTAATCTTGTTGCCCTTCTCTGTACTCGTTCCATCATCTCTACATCCTTCTTGAAACGAGGCCTCCAGACCTGTATACAGTACTGTAGGTGTGGCCTGACCATTGCCTTATACAAGGGAATAATCACCTCCTTATCCCTGCTAGAAATATTCCTGTAAATCATTGACAAGACACCATGAGTTACTCTTGCAGCCCATTAGCACTGCTCAGAAAACTTCATATCTGCCTGCACAATTAATCCCAAGTCCTTTTCATTATCTACCACTGTCAGTGTAGTAGCACAGAGTTGATCCGTTAAACTCGATACGTTAGATTGAGTTTACTACCAGTTTATAAGATTCCACGAGCAGTAAGGCAACTGGAAATTGTTTTTATTGTTTTATGGTAGTAACCCCTAGAAATGTGCTCGAGTAAAATGTGAGGTGTTAATAGTGTATCTCTGCCTTTACGGTGTTGTTTATTCAGTTGCTACATGCGCGCAGCTTTGTTTATGTGTATCAAGCATGCCTCCTCGTTTTGTAATCGTGCTTTATTCCCTAAAAATGAGTAAAATACTTAAAAGGTCTGAAATGAAGCGTTCTGGCGAAGACACTGCAGATTCAGAGAGAGAAAAAAAAAAAAAGCAATATCGATAAACAGAGGCGGACTGGGTCAAAAATTCTTACCCGGGAAAATTTATAGTGGCCTCATACTAGCGTTTATGGCCAAAATGACACCGGTCTTCCACCTCTGTCGATAGAGAAAAAATCTGAAATTGTGAAACGCTTTGAGCGAAATGAAAGACCATGTGATATTGCACGTGCTCCAGACCTAAATGAGGAAACGCCGAGAATTACAAAGAATGCAGAGAAAATAAAAGCAAATTTCATAGCAGGAACAACTCAAAGTGTAATTAAAATCCATTAGATTAAGACACAAAGAATTGGAAGAGATGGAATGGCTGTCATCTGTTTGGATAGAAAATCAAACATAAAACAAGTTTGCTTATGATAGAAGCAAAAGCATTAGCAATATGTTATTACGTAATAGTCGTAATAAAATATGTAAGTATTTTATTACGACTATTACGTAATAAAATATTACGATTATTTATTGTGTTTGGTAATGTTTTGGTTACAAATGTGTTTTCAATCTTGGGTGGTTGGCACTTAACCCTATTTTTCCCATAGGGCCTGTTGTTTAAATTGCACGATTTTGCATTGCACGAGGGTTTCTAGGAACCCAACTATCGTGCTATACGAGGACTGACTGTACAGAAAACAACAATGGACCCAACACTGAACCCTGAGGGACTTCACTAATAACATTAGTCCATGTTGAGCAGTGTCCATTGATTACCACTCTCAGTCTTCTCCCTCTCAACCATCCTTTTATACATAGCAGCAATTTGCCTCCAATGCCACACTGCTCCAATTTGTTCAGAAGTCTTCCATGTGCAAGAGTATCAAAAGCCTTTCTAAGATCCAAATATATGATATAAAAGTTATTCCTTGCATCCAGTTCCTTTGTGACCACATCATAGTATCCAATCAGATTGGTCAAGCAAGACTTTCCCTTAACAAAACTATGCTGTGTCCAAGCTATAACTGAAGTCTTGTCTAGATGATCCTGCAGTGCTGCTTTAGCCAGCGCCTCCATTAATTTTCCAGGAAAAGAAGTTAAACTCACAGGTCTATAATTACTTGTGTCAGCCTTTGATCCTCCTTTGTGAATTTGGGTCATATTTGCAAATCTCCAGTCCATGGGTATCTCCCCTGATTCCAAAGAAGGCCTCATAATTATGGCTAAAGGTTTGCTTAGTTACTTTCCCGCCTCCTTTAATATAACTGGATAGATCCCATCCACCTCGTCTGCCTTTTTTATGTTTATCTTCAACAATTTCTCCTCCACTTTCCTCTCAGTTATTACAAAATCATCTAGCTCACTGCCAGAGTTTAATTCACCTCTGGCATTCCCCTCCCTGAATAACTCCTCATGTATGAATGTAGATGCAAAATACTCATTTAGTTTGTTAGCCACCTGATAAGGATCATCAACAGTTGAACCATCAACATCTAGTGGACTAGTCTAATTCATCCCTTTCCTTCTAGAGTTTACATAGGTAAAGAACTCTTTGCTGTTTTTCTTTGCATCCTTTGCCAAAGATTTCTCATAATCTGCCTTTGCCTACGTAACCTCCTTTGTGACTTGGTTACAAACCAGCTTATATCTATCATAGGCTTCCATGTCACCCATTAATTTATATGTATCCCATGCATTTTTCTTCTCTGCCATATGTCTCATTTGTATGAATGTAGATGCAAAATACTCATTTAGTTTGTTAGCCACCTGATAAGGATCATCAACAGTTGAACCATCAACATCTATTGGACTAGTCTAATTCATCCCTTTCCTTCTAGAGTTTACATAGGTAAAGAACTCTTTGCTGTTTTTCTTTGCATCCTTTGCCAAAGATTTCTCATAATCTGCCTTTGCCTACGTAACCTCCTTTGTGACTTGGTTACAAACCAGCTTATATCTATCATAGGCTTCCATGTCACCCATTAATTTATATGTATCCCATGCATTTTTCTTCTCTGCCATATGTCTCATTTGTTCATCTGACATCCATTTAGGCCTAAATCTTGAACAATATTTCTTAGTTGGTATGTAAAGCCTAGTAGCTCCAAGAGAAATTCTTTGAATGCTTCCCATTTTGGATTGCTGTTGGTAACATCATCAGTTGGTCCCACCGTGTAGAATTTAAATACTGTCTCAGACCACTGTAGTAGCCTTTAATTCACCTCTTCCCTTTATTCCTGATGGTAGTTTCCTCTTTGAGTAAATCCCAATTTAACGCACTGTGATCACTGCCATCTAGTGGTTACTTCATCTGCAGATTCTTAATCCATAAAGAATCACTACTGATAATCATATCAAGAGTATGCTGATGTAGAAAACAATCATCCAATAAATCCATAAAAGCCTTGCTAGTGTGTGAGTGACCAACCCACAAATTCCAGTCAATATCTGGGAAATTAAAATCCCCCATTATAAGACTCTCTGATTTACTGACCCACTCTATATCCCTGTACAGTTTCTTATTATACTCATCAGAGTCATTAGGCCTACAGCACACTCCTACTCTTGATTTTGATCTCCCAATGCTCATGTCACACCAAACTGACTCAACACTGCACTGGCCAGTGATGTCGACTGGCTTCACTTCCTTGGATTTTATGTGTTTCTTAACTAATAGCATGACCCCTCCTCCCTTCCTATCCTGTCTATCCTTCCTGTACACATTGTACTCCCCAAATTCCAGTGTTCTGCATTCCTTATATCTGTGTGACACCACGTCTCTGATATCCCAACAATATCTGCCTTTGATGTTTTGAGCAATTCTTCAAATTCATCAAATTTATTTACCAAACTCTTAGCATTGGTGTATATGTAAGTATACATGCACCTGGTCCTATTCTTATCTACCCTAACACAACCCATGTGTTTACTTGTGCTCCCAGCAGTCTCTGAAACAATCACTTTAATCTCTGCCTGCAGCTATTGCTAATCTATTAGTCCATATATTCCCCAATCCAGCAGTTTTCTTATCCACCTATCACTGCCTCAATAACATCAGCTAATATTCTTGTACCCTTTCTATTTAAATGTCTTCCATCTCTTTAAAAATAGTTTCTCCTATTAACAAGCACAGTCATCCTGGGCCAAATTGATTGACATGGTTCTTATCGTGTTAGATTGGGATTGTACACAATTTCAGTTTCAATCCTATCTCAACTTTTTCTGAACATTGCTCTGTAATTGTTAATTAAACCCTCCTACCCTTAATATCATTAGTACCAATGTGTACAACAGTATTACATTTTGTGCTTTAAAAAAGTGACAGCTGCTCTACAATGCTATCACCTTTATCCCTTGGAGCCTTACCATGTGCTATTCCACTAGCCCAATTTGCACAATATATTTCATGTGTCCCCGAAAATCAGGTTACCATATATAACTCCTTCCTGTGGGGCCAAGGATTTCTGCTGTGGCGGATGTCTTTTGTGCTGTTTGATGCTGGAACACTGGCTCTAGTATTGGGCTGTACAGCTGAGTGCTTGCTGGTTCTCTGTCTTTTAATCCTTCAAGAGTATCACTCCTATTCTTTAATCATATAATCCCACGAGAACACCAAGTTTGTGCTTAACTTCCTCATACTCTTTTGAACAAAGGCCCACAAAGGCATCTCCTACGGCTGTACCATATCTTGCTAGAGCTAGCGTCACAAAAAGAGCACAAGTAACCAGATGACATAATGCTAATTCATCGGAGGACATAATTCCGATTCGTCTTGTGATTTCGGCGATGAAGACTGCCTTTGGAAGTTGTTCCATTGAACAAAAGTAATCCTACTACTTTGAGCACTTTACTTTACTGCTCAGTTCTCTGAGACCTGATTTTAGTCTAAATTTAATTTAAAAACAACTCACTAAACCAAGAGATTGAAAAGAACAATGTTATCCTAATCCCACTTATTTGGATGTGTGACATCATGTTCTTTTCGTGCTCGTGTCTATTTGTTATTCTAAGTGTTTTTTTTTTTTAACTCTATGTTAATTGGTTATGCTGTACCTGGTGCTGGGTCACTGTTCTTGGTGTCTGATTGCTTCCTTAAATCTTGCTCCTAAAGTAAGTTATTTTTAATCTTAAATTCTGCATTGCTACTGCTGACCAGTGTCCTGTCACCATGCTGCTCTGCAAGTGCTTTCTTATCATCTTTCTTTTGCCACTCTGAACTTTGACCTTGATGAAAGAGTGCTTGTGGCAGTGACTTCCTTTCTCCTTGCAGTGTGAAACAGTGACAATGCTCGCCACAGAAAAACCCTAAAAGGTTTAATATTCTAAGAGAGTCAAGAAGACTGTACAGTAGGTAAGGAATTTACTTGCTGCTGCTGCTGTAGTGAATTCTCCCCCCCCCCTTTCTAGTTGGCTGCTGAAACCCAACATATTTTCTAACATTTTCCAGTTCAGCATAGTTTTAACTTTAATATTGAACTTGTAAAAAACAATATGGCTATATAAATATCTTGCCATATAGCAACTGTGAGCAGTTTCGTTAAAGCCATTACACTTGTTTGAAGAACTATTAGGGTTTTCTTGTTAAAAAGCTTTTCTTGATTTAAAAGTTACTGAATAAATTAATTAACTAACAACTTAGTAAATTAATAAACAAATATTATCATATTACTTATATTCTATCAAGAAATACTACTTGTTACTTCTCTTAATTTACTTCACTGACTGTGAACAATGTCTATGAACAAAACTGTCGGGGAGTCCCCTCCAAATCAAGAAACAGCTAATTTTGCCATTAGCAACTGACCCTGATAATAATGATGCTTCTTGTGATGTTTCTTCTGACAACATTACTGCTTCTCCTAATGCGCAACCTTTCAGTCTTCTGAAGAAGTTAGGATCTTCAGAAATTGAGTCATTAAATTCTCAATGTGACACCTGTACCTCACTTGCACATTCTCCATCTGTCTGTGAGACTGCTTTTGATTCCACTGGTGATACTTCCATGCCTGATAACCGTGCTTCTGCTACACAGCCTCAACTTGATGTTTCTATAAGCACTGATTCCACTTATGACACTCCTTTGCAGCAATCTACTACATCCTCATGGTGCGCTGACCCAACACACCATGTTGGATCAGCACACCAACGATATTTCTTCTGAAAGTAGAATTTCCAAAACCGGTCCCACTTATACCATTTGCTAATTTTCCACTAAGCAGAACTATTACATAAGGATCTTGAGGGTTATTTATTTAATGAATTTAACAAAATTACTAAACAAATGTCCAAAAATGTCCTTCGGTACTGGGCTGGCCTTGAACATGCTTTAAATAAACTTCTCTTAGAAAATGCAAAGCTTCTGACTAAACTGGAAGAAAATGAAAAACATGTCTATCTTCCTACACCTCTTGATTTCTCCAGCTTGACTTATGCTCAAGTAATATATGGTTTGCCTAGTTCCCCAGCACCTGAAATAAAGATCATCTCTTCCTCAGTGACCACTGTTGCAACTAAGCCCACTTCGGCTCCTGCTCAACAGAATATTGTTATTCTAAAGACAGAATAAAACTCTAATCTGGGTACAAGCCAAGCTGTCTAATCAGAAGTGACCAAGGCATTGAAGGAAAATGCGAAGGACATTAAAATAAAAACTATGAGGCTTACTCATAATAAGGGCATTGTTATCGAAACTGACTCTGAGGCTGATGCAGCAAAGATTGCATCCATACCAGCCTTGTCTAAAGTGGAGATCTCCTCATCACCCCCTAAAAATCTGATCCAGCCTTATATTTTTTTGACATGGAGAAGGCCTTATCCAAAGAAGAGTTTCTTGAAGATCTTTACTTCAAAAATCTGTAAGACATTACGCTTGAGGACCTTATCAAGGAATTGTATTTTTGATTTACCACTAAGTCTATATCCAAAAGTAATGGTCATTAGCATTTCTCCTCAGCTATATAAATTAATTTTCAAGTTAGAGTGTCTCTACATTGGGTTTACTGCCCACAAATTTAGATCTTTTGTGGTGGTGACGAAATGTTACACTTGCCTAGGCTTCGACCATACGACTACAACGTGTTGACAGGATTCTCCCACTTGTGGTCACTGCTCCAAGTGTGGCTATGTGTTTAGTGAATGCCCAAGTAAATTTGAACCTCCATATGTGCAAATTGCAAATCTAGAAAGAAGGACTCCAGGCACTCTGTTCGAGATTCACAATGCCCAGAGTTTATAAGAGCTAAAGAACTGATAAGATTAAGAATCAACTATGAGTAATGCATCTTATAACCATTCTGCTACTGCAAATGGCTCTATTACTTCTGACTTGCGTATCCTTCAACTTAATGCACACAAGTCTCGTTTAGTTGCAGATGAAGTTCACCAATTTGACATACTGGCCCTTCAAGAACCATACTATCATCAAGGCAAAGTTTCTGGCTAACCTTTATCCATGCATGTCATTTAGCCTGATCATGTTGAGCCATGCTTTGCATTTGTTATCACAAACACTATTCTGAATGTTGTCAAAATCAATAGCCTTACCACACAACATGCTGTTTGCATTCATTTTTCAACCTCTAGCACTTCTTATTTCCTAGTTTCTTTATACTGTCCACCTACTTCTGATATCACTGTTTATCTTCAATACCTTTTCATTATCATAATCATTAGCAGCCATATGGTGCAAGGAAGTCTGAGGCTTTTGCTGCACCAGGCAAAAAAAAAACTAAATTTCTGAGTTACACACACACACACACACACACACACACACACACACACACACACACACACACACACACACACACACACACACACACACACACACACACACACAGAGAGAGAGAGAGAGAGAGAGAGAGAGAGAGAGAGAGAGAAAAGAATGATGATATCTAGCTCAGGACCTTGGGTGTGCCAAGCCCATACTCACCAGATGTGAGCCCCTGGGGTTTGATAATGTTATTGTTATTGTTGGTTCCACACACCTTTTCATCATATCAGATGCCAATGCAAAGTCTTTGCTCTGGTTCTCATCTTCCTCTGATGCTAAAGGCAGACTTATCAAAGATTTCTTACTCTCTCATCACCTTGTTACTCTCGACCAGCCTGACATGCCTTGTACCTTCAGCTCTATATCTGGAGAGAGTAATATTGACATAACGGTGACTGCATATGCCAATGCTACCACTGTTTCTGACTGGTCTATTTTTTACTGGTCTGTTAACTGTGGCATTTTCTCTAGTGATCACTGTATTATTACCTTTGTGATTAAATCTTCCTCTGCAGACACTTCTTTTCCTTTGCAGGACCTTTGCCGCTTTTCCCTTAAACGCATATTATGGCCTTGTTTTGATGATGCTCTTCAGTTCTCATTCACAGACTCTATGATGAATATTATTGCTAATTATTGTATGTCTGACTATGCAATATATGTCCAGGATGCATTGTTTAAGGCCTGCTCTCGTGCTGCTAAGAGGAAAGTACTGCCTAAACATCCAACACCGTGGTGGAGTCACAACCTTGTCCATCTTATGCTGTCGTGTGTTTTGTGCTTGCTGGTCCTTCCAACGACATTGTAAGATCTGGCCAACCGCAGACGTTGAGCAGCTTAAAAATGAATATCGCAACCTCAAAAGGCAATATGCCAGGGCCATAAAGGACAGTAAAAGATCCACTTTGAGAACATTTGTTTTAACCTCAGGTAATTCTGACCCTTGGGGTCTTGTTCTTCGTCTCTCTAGAAACAAGGTTCACCTTCCAGAAATTTACCAGTCTGTTGACTCTCACAATGATGAAACTCTGACTTGGACTAGCACTGTCAATGCCATATTTGATGCACTTCTTCCCTCAGATGACCCCTGCTGTGATCTTCCTATTCAACAACAAATTAGATCTCTCAACAGTGCCTATCTTACTTCTGAATCCACTCCTTGCTTCAGCTAGGTGGAGGTTGATTTGGCTACCTCCAAAATCAATAATAATATCTGTCCTGGACTTGATAACTTCTAGGGCATTTTTACTAAGCGACTACACAAACTCTGTCCATCTGTCTTTGTTGCACTGTATAATAAATATTTGAACATGGCAACTTTTCCTGTCCTTTGGAAGATGGTATTGTTAAAATTAATTCCCAAACCTGGTGCTCCTATTTCTGCTAAGGCCTATTGTCCTATTGTGTTATTATCCAACTTGGATAAAACTCTTGAGTCCTTATTGCTGCCCATCTAGATTGTCTATTTACTGAATGCTCATTAAAGTCCTCTGAACCAGTTTGGTTTTTGTCCATGTTGTGGAACCGAGGAGGCCTTGGTTTTACTTCTCTCCATAGTAAAAACTGCACTTTTAAATATGTTATGGCTATTTTCGTAGATTTCTCTGGAGCCTTTGGTGGGACAGCTTCTTTGCTTGCCTCAGGGCTGCTCAATGCTCCTCACAACTCTACAACTTAAC
This sequence comes from Mastigoproctus giganteus, assembly GCF_048544385.1. Taxonomy (NCBI): domain Eukaryota; kingdom Metazoa; phylum Arthropoda; class Arachnida; order Uropygi; family Thelyphonidae; genus Mastigoproctus; species Mastigoproctus giganteus. The sequence goes on along the minus strand of NC_143581.1, from coordinate 126,135,507 downwards.
CTGCAACTACGTTCTCCACCGTTCTCTATAAGTCATTTCCAGAACACAGCAACTTAGTCATTCTGTCTCTCGGGGATGCTCACAATGTTCAGTGCTTGGTCCACTCATCTGGGATTTGTTTCTAGATGAGTGGCTTCTCCATTCAACTCCCAATGCTTCAAAAATAGCATATGCCGATAATCTAACCCTTCTTGTACTTGGTAATTCTCGTGTTTCTTTGGAAAATACTGCCAGTAGCATTATAAATGATCTGTGCTCTTGGTCCATTATTAATAAACTTACCATTTCTCCTAACAAGACTAAGCTTCTTTATCTTATGGGCAACCTTAACATTTTCAGGCCTCTGACTGTTAAACTTTTAGGTCGTTCTCTCTCCATGGTTGACACATAAATTTTTGAGTATCATTCTAGATCGTAAGTTAAACTTTCAGAAACATATCTTGCACCTTCATGATAAAATAGCCACTATACATCTATGCTTGTCCGTCTTTTACATCAGTCCTGGGGTATTAACCATCATACCCTTCGTCTTTTGTACAAAGTGGTGTTTGTTCCGATATGTACCTACGGCACTGGCACCTTGTTTTGGTATACTAAGAAGATTGCCATTCAAGAGAAACTCTCCTCTGTCCAAAGATGTATGCTCTTAATGATGAGTTGTACCTGTCGCACTGTCTCGACAGCTGCACTCAAGGTTTTAAACAGTTGTCTACCTCTGGACCTCCAAATCACTTATTGAGGTTTTTGCTATTACCTTAGACATGCCATTCCAGTTGACTTTTTAGACGTCACTGTTAATATCTACTGTGATCCAAAAACTGAAAAAATTTGTTGCTGGAACCATCGGTCAACTCTGGCAAGATCGGTGGTCTTCTTCTTCCAAAGGTATGGTTAAAAGAAAGTTTATTCCATCTGTGCCCTTTGCCTTACAAAAGTCTATTATAAAATGGTTCAGTCCGAGTCTCCACACCCTTTTCCTTCTAACTGGCCATGGTTCCCTTCATGCTAAACTTGCTATGTTTAATCTGTCTGATTCTCCCCTCTGTAACTGTGGCAGCCCAGAAGACTGGCAGCACGTTCTTTTCACCTGTCCATATTACTTGGATCTTCGTCAGCCTCTGTCTGCTGTGTGTGTGTGTCAACCATTCTCCCCAGACAATGAGTCATCTCTCTTGGACTCCAAAGAAAAATTTCATCTTCTGCAAGATTTTGCACATAAAGCCTTTGCCAGACATGGACAACTCATCAGTATTGCCCCAATTTCAGGAATTACTCCTATTCCAGCTCTATCTCCAGTCCAGACCAGCATCTCTATCATCGCCATCTCGTGATACCACCACCACCACCACCATTTTTTTAGCTCAAGTACCTCTTCACTACCATCTTCAACTTGGACAGTTGATTATCAAACTTGTACAACGCCGAATGATATCTTCTTGACTTCTATCTCTGGCTGGCCTTTGCCAGACTTTTTTTTTTTTTTTTTGGTAGTTGTTAGCGCATCGGCTTCTGTGGCCATAATGCACCTCCCAAGGTTTTTGCAGTACTTTGATCCAAGCCCGAGGAGGCGTCTCCGTAGCCAGGTGGGAAGGAGCAGCAGTGCGTAGCACACGCTTCTTGATTAGACCGGGGTTCGAGCCTGTCACTACCAAATACGGAGGATGCGGAAAGGTCAAGGGAATGACCACCGCATATTCCCGGAGCAATATGGCCTTAGTTGCTAATGCTCCTAAAAACCAAATAATCAAATCCAAGCCCGAGGCGGGATTCGAACCCGCGACCTTTGGGTTGCTAGGCAGGTACTTTACCCACCCGGCTAGCCTGGTCGGCCCTTTGCCAGACATGGACAACTCATCAGTGTCCCAATTTCAGGAACTACTCCTATTCCAGCTCTACCTCCAGTCCAGACCAGCAACTTACACTGGTGCGGGATTTTTTTTTTTTATTTTTTCCCCCAATTTTATTAACTTATTTTTATCTTTAATTTTTCTGATTATTTTTTATTTATTTTATTTTATTTTATTTTTACTTTAAATTTTTACATAACAAACACATACACAGCAGAAATATTGCATTATACACATTTCTGGCCTTTCTTCAGAGTTTTTGTAACATCACAGTGTACCACGGTGGAGTTGAACTAGTGTTTGGGAGCCACTTTACATAAGATACTATATTTGTATACATGTCTAATTCCACTTATTTAATGGCAGTGCTCTTTTAGTTTACTTTTTGTTTACATTGTGTAAACTTTTGTCTTTTAATTTACATTATGTACTACATGACTGATAAAGTCATGTAATTAAGACATTTGTATTGCTATTAATTTATAGTTTATAAGCCTTCTCTGATACTGAATACACTGCTAAAACCATGTAGAAAAATCTCTAAGTATTGCCAATATCAATATAGCAATTTCAGCAGAAATTATAATGTTTTTGTTGATACAGCACAATGGGATAAAAATTCAGATGGTCATCAGTACAGTGTAATACCATATCTGAGTGACACCGTATCTCTTGAAAGTGATTTTGTTCTGCAGCAGGAGCACTTGCTCACTGACTCATCTTTGCATTTATTTGTTGGGGGGGGGGGGGTAGTTGCAGTGACCTTTACAATGTATCCATCATTTGCACTGAAAAATTTTAACTTTAAAAGAAGCACATGTGCCCATTACATTACAGGAAAAAAGCAAAGCCTTTTTTCTGTAATGTAATTGTAATTGTTAGATAAAAGCAAAGCTTTTATTTAACAATTACCCCTTCATTACATGATTAATGCATTCCAGAGCACACTTTGCATTATGGATTTAGCAGTTTTTGCCATTGCACATGTGAGTTCATATCTTCAAAAAGGATGGTGTATTGCTGTTGCTTTCAAAAATTTATAACTGAATATATTGAGCCTGGTAGCTTGTTTTCATTTTCATTTCCACTTTCAGCAGAAAATGTGTGCTTTTTCAGAGTTTCCCCATGTGCAGTTACCATGTCAGTTGGCGCCTCCGTAGCCAGGTGGGAAGGAGCAGCAGTGCGTAGCACACGCTTCTTGATTAGACCGGGGTTCGAGCCCGTCACCACCAAATACGGAGGATGCGGAAAGGTCAAGGAATGACCACCGCATATCCCGGAGCAATATGGCCTTAGTTGCTAATGCTCCTAAAAACCAAATAACAACAACAACCATGTCAGTAATGTACTGTGTTTATTTATTATTATTTTTTTAATTGCATTTCTAATTGAGGCAAGGTAGGTGGAAAACTGAACATCTCCAGTACTTTGGGATAAGTTTTGTTATTTATAAAAATTTAATTGTCTAATTGGAAGGTTATACTATATAAGGGAATACATGCAGCAACTTTTAGTGATCTGCATTCAGAAACCACTACATTAACTGGTTTTCCATCTGTGAAGTATGGAATTCATTTTTGGAAGTGTTTGTTGTGATTGTTTGCCATAAACTGTTTTTTTTTATATTCCTCTTCAGGACATTATATCTGAAATTGTGGTATAATAAGACAGTATATCAAAGTTGCACTTGTATTTAATTAATAGGGATGTTATTTATCATAAAACTTCCCTCTCACATTTTCTGATTAACACCAGAAAATAATTTAAAAAATAATTTTTAACCATTCATCAGAAAATACAAATATATGGATTATCCAATAAATTCTGACTCTAATGCATTAAGGGCTTAAGCCTCAAGCTGCGAAAGAGATTAGACGATGTGTATTTTAGTGATTTTCATTATTTATACACAGCTAATTATAGATTAGCAAATTTGCAATAGCGGCATCATTTAAGTTACATCTCAATTGTGAATACCTTCACGACGAGTTGCCACGACATTGCACTACTTCAAATAAGTAACACTTCACCCGAAGGAGAAGACTGTTGTTACTTATTCTCAGTGGATACCACCACCCAGAGATGGCACTGTTTCAGGGCTATTTGACCCTTCTTTGGTGGGTGGGTAGGTACCCAAGTGATGTAATGATGACAAAACAGTTGTGAAGTATATTTCAACAATATGAGGCGCCTCCGTAGCCAGGTGGGCAGGAGCAGCAGTGCGTAGCACATGCTTCTTGATTAGACCGGGGTTCGAGCCCGTGAGCCACCAAATACGGAGGATGCGGAAAGGTCAGGGAATGACCACGGCATATACCCAGAGCAATATGGCCTTAGTTGCTAATGCTCCTAAAAACCAAATAACAACAACAACCACAATATGAAAAAACACAAAATAACAGAATAAATTCTGTTATTTTGTGTTTCTTTGTATGCATGCCTTTCACTATCTGTTTTTTTATTTTATTTATTATATTATTATTACTTTTTAATAGCTGATTAAAGCTCAAAATTCATTATTGTGACAATCCAGTATTAGTCATGGAAAAGCGTTGCTGCAAAAGAAATTAATTAAAAAGTCGTGTACCAATTCGAAAATTTTAAATGGCTCAAAGGGTTGATATGCTGCATAAGTAGAACAGAAGTTGAAAGCTTTCTGTGCCAAATGTAGAAATTTGACCTATCACTCTGCTGTTACCAAAATTTGCTGTCAAACATGACCATAACACATGTTGAAGGTGAACCACTTTTGACAGAAGGAACTTTTACGATAATGAGCAGAATGGCAGATAATTCAGTAATTCACATTTTTATGGAATATTTAGTTACTCTAGTAAATAAAGAAAACTGTGATTTTTCAGATAAGTATAGAAGCCTTTAAAATTGCATTAAAAAAATGATTGCCAGTCTATCATGTTTGGATAGACACGTGGGTGGAATAATATTAAAACAGGTTCCCATGCTGTATTTTAAATGATTTTTAGATATTTATTCCTTCTATAACACTCTTATTCTTTATTTATATCCCTCACTTTCATCTTTCTTGTTTTTATATATGTATAGTACTACTGGTTTACCTTATAGTCACATCTTACTTGCTTCTGCCATTCGGCTGGCTTGTTCCTAATTTATATGTTTTAAATTATAATACACTCCTGTAACATGTGATTACAATTGCTTTACAGCCACCAATATTTGTCTGTCTGTAATTTTTTTTTATTTATTTGTTTTAAGTTAATCATTCTTTATTTGTGTGTGGTGTTAAATATTTAGTATTAGTATTAATAGTGGCTAATGATGCAAGAAAGCAAGTTTATATAGCACAAATCAAAACAAAAAATAATAATAATAAATAAAAAAAAACTTATACTATAATTTTTAGTGTTTTCCACCAACCATGGAATAAAACGAAAGACGAAAAACCCAAATTTTTTAAAATATTTAATATTCACAATAAATGATTTACAAACAAAATATTACTGATAGTAATTTTAAAATAAAATAAAACAACTGTGATATACAGGATAATAATAAAATGCCGAATTTAAAATGCAATAAAATATACTGGGTTAAAAGCGCTAAAATACTAACTGAAGCTTTCAAAGGCTTCTGCCTTCTTTCTCAACAGTGTAATTTCTGTTCTGCGGTGCATCATTAAATACCAGCAGGTTCACGGTGCATCTCACGTGAACGTGTACTGTTCCCGTCAGAACCGGAAGTGGCTCGGGAGCGTTTTAGGCAAAAACGTTCATCCCCTCCAAGGATTACCGCCTCAAAGAGGGGATGAATGCGTGTGCCCCTATCTCTATTTATATTTTTCTCAGTAGAACTAATTCGCAAGCTCTCGAGCCACTTGCGGTCCCAAAATCTATGCGCCCCATCAGTGATGACCGCTTCATCTGGGGAGATTTGATGTTGCTTCTCCCAGAAATGTTCAGCTACGGCGGATTTGCCATAGTCTGCATTTCTTATCGCATTTGTGTGCTCCCCCAGACGATCTTTGAGACACCGTTTTGTTTCTCCCACATAACACTCCCCACATTCCGGGCATTTAATACTGTATACGACCCCACTTATATTTTCATTTAAGACAGGGTCCTTCACCTGTGACACGATTGTGTGTAGCTTCCTGCCTGGGAGCTGCACACAACGTGTCTGGTAATTCCTTAATACGCGAGCTAAACGCTCGGATAAACCCGGATAGTAGGGAATGTATGCGGTGGCTATTGGCGTGAAGGACTCACTTCTACTCTGCCCTCCACTAATGTATTTCTCTATGATCCTCCGGGGGTAGCCACACTTCAAAAGATCCGCCGTAACACTTTCATTCTCCAAGTTTCTATCCTCTGAGGTACTACAACGGGATTTTGCCCTATCCACTAATGCTCTTACTACACTGTTCCTGTGATAATTAGTCTGCGCTGAGTTGTAGTGTGAATATTGGCCCCTGCACATAGATTTTCTAAATACTTTTGTTTTCAAATGCTGGCCTTCTCTACAAATCAGCACATCCAGGAACGGCAAAACCCCTCCTTCCTCTACCTCAGAGGTGAATTGTATGAACGGGGAGAAGCTATTAAGAAAATTCAACGTATCATCCTCACTCCCTTCCCGAATAACTGAAAACGTATCATCAACATACCTTTTCCACGGACGCATAGGGAGAACTGTAGTGTTAAATAGTCTGGACTCGAGCTCCTCCATCGCTAAATTAGCTATGATGGCACTGATGGGGTATAACCTCACACCTCGTGGGTTTCAAGTTAAACCTCCTTTTGAAGATGAGCGGTTGTTTAATGTTTCTAAGTGGTACCAAAGAAAGATCCTAAGCATTTGGATTGATAAGTTACATAAGAACTTGTAACACATTAGGAGAGATAAGAATAGGTGCTTAAACAAGATAAGTGAGAGATTAACCTCTGTACATTTGACATTAGTGATTAGTGTGGTATCGAACAAAGCAAAACGGATTTCTGACAGTTACAGACAAAGACAAATGAATAAGTTCGATAGGCTTAAAGAACAAACCATGTCCAGGAGTAATAGTGGTAATAGTACCAATAGTAACTTTATTGTTAATATTAGTAGTAAACAGTTGACTGATGATCAAATAGAAGTGTTAAATCTAGGACCTAAGTTTGCTATGATTCCGCCCAAAGTGCCCATAGCAGAAATAGCTATGGGCATTGAGAGAGTGGCTAGTAAGTTACCTGTGTGCATGGCCAATGAAATCCGTGTGAAAACAGCAGCTATTTTAAGTCAAGCCAAGAAAGTTCCCTCGAATCTTAATACAAAGCAAAGATTAGCACTAGAAAGTCTTAAGCAGGACGATAATCTTGTGGTCCTACCAGCTGATAAAGGTAGAGCAACGGTGGTTTTGGATAAAGAAGCATATGTAAGCAAAGCATTAGATTTGTTAAATGATCGCACAACCTATATGATTATTCATAAGAATCCCCTGTCGAATCTGGAACGACAAGTTAATAAGATGGTGCAATGTTGGATGAAATCCAATAAGATTTCAAAGGAGCGGTATTGGGCATTACATGCCACAGGAAGCCAGATACCGAGATTTTACGGTTTGCCAAAAATACATAAAGTGGGTGTGCCACTCAGACCGATAGTCTCGTTTATTGGCAGCCCCACGTATGCATTATCTGGTTTCCTAGCCAAACTACTGTCACCATTAGTTGGACTCTCTGAACATAGTATCAGAGACAGTAAAGAATTTGTACAATTCATAAGAGGACAACGTATAGAAGAAAACAAGGTTATGATATCCTTTGATGTAACATCGTTGTTTACCTGCATCCCAATTGACCATGGGATACATTGTGCGTACATGGCTTTAGAAAGAGACACCACCTTGAATAATAGGACGCAACTAAACTTAGAGGACATATGTAAAGGAATAGAGTTATGTTTTTCGAGTACTACCATGGTGTTTAATAACACCATGTACAAGCAGGTTAACGGTGCAGCTATGGGCTCCCCCATCAGTGCCATCATAGCTAATTTAGCGATGGAGGAGCTCGAGTCCAGACTATTTAACACTACAGTTCTCCCTATGCGTCCGTGGAAAAGGTATGTTGATGATACGTTTTCAGTTATTCGGGAAGGGAGTGAGGATGATACGTTGAATTTTCTTAATAGCTTCTCCCCGTTCATACAATTCACCTCTGAGGTAGAGGAAGGAGGGGTTTTGCCGTTCCTGGATGTGCTGATTTGTAGAGAAGGCCAGCATTTGAAAACAAAAGTATTTAGAAAATCTATGTGCAGGGGCCAATATTCACACTACAACTCAGCGCAGACTAATTATCACAGGAACAGTGTAGTAAGAGCATTAGTGGATAGGGCAAAATCCCATTGTAGTACCTCAGAGGATAGAAACTTGGAGTATGAACGTGTTACGGCGGATCTTTTGAAGTGTGGCTACCCCCGGAGGATCATAGAGAAATACATTAGTGGAGGGCAGAGTAGAAGTGAGTCCTTCACGCCAATAGCCACCGCATACATTCCCTACTATCCGGGTTTATCCGAGCGTTTAGCTCGCGTATTAAGGAATTACCAGACACGTTGTGTGCAGCTCCCAGGCAGGAAGCTGCACACAATCGTGTCACAGGTGAAGGACCCTGTCTTAAATGAAAATATAAGTGGGGTCGTATACAGTATTAAATGCCCGGAATGTGGGGAGTGTTATGTGGGAGAAACAAAACGGTGTCTCAAAGATCGTCTGGGGGAGCACACAAATGCGATAAGAAATGCAGACTATGGCAAATCCGCCGTAGCTGAACATTTCTGGGAGAAGCAACATCAAATCTCCCCAGATGAAGCGGTCATCACTGATGGGGCGCATAGATTTTGGGACCGCAAGTGGCTCGAGAGCTTGCGAATTAGTTCTACTGAGAAAAATATAAATAGAGATAGGGGCACACGCATTCATCCCCTCTTTGAGGCGGTAATCCTTGGAGGGGATGAACGTTTTTGCCTAAAACGCTCCCGAGCCACTTCCGGTTCTGACGGGAACAGTACACGTTCACGTGAGATGCACCGTGAACCTGCTGGTATTTAATGATGCACCGCAGAACAGAAATTACACTGTTGAGAAAGAAGGCAGAAGCCTTTGAAAGCTTCAGTTAGTATTTTAGCGCTTTTAACCCAGTATATTTTATTGCATTTTAAATTCGGCATTTTATTATTATCCTGTATATCACAGTTGTTTTATTTTATTTTAAAATTACTATCAGTAATATTTTGTTTGTAAATCATTTATTGTGAATATTAAATATTTTAAAAAATTTGGGTTTTTCGTCTTTCGTTTTATTCCATGGTTGGTGGAAAACACTAAAAATTATAGTATGAGTATACCCAACCCCAGAGGCCTATTTGAAGAAAAAAAAACTTTCCCATTTCACCTATCCACCCCCTCCAATAGTTTGTTTAGTTCTTCCTTGAATTTATTCAAGCTATACACTTTCACAACAATAGATGGACATTTGTTCCAGCAATCAACCACCCACTGGCTAAAAGTAAAGTTCTGCATGTTTATTCTGTAACTATCCTACCTCAATTTGAATTTATACTGCTTCATATATGTGGTCTGAGGAAGGATCCAATCAGCATTGAACTTGCTCAGCCCATTCTTGAACACCTCGATCACACCACCTTGCATGTGCCTAGTCTCCATATGTTACAATTTGCAGTGCTGAAGCCTTTCTTGGAAAGACCACCCTTTTGTTCTCTTCACCAATCTCATTGCCTTTCTCTGTACCTGTTCTAGCAGCTTTATGTCCTTCCTAAAGTGAGGCTTCCAGACCTGTATGCAGTACTCAAGGTATGGCCTGATCATTGCCTTATACAATGGGATAATTACCTCCTTATCTAGCTAGCAAAATTCCTGTATATCATTGACAAAACCCCACGAGTTGACCTGGCAACCTGCCTACACTGCTCAGAGAACATATCTGACTCCATATCGGAACTTCATATTTGGCAATTACCCCAGGTCTTTTTCATTTTCCACTTCCGTGAGTGTAGTACCACATAGTTGATGTGTTAGGAATTACTCAGGGATTATTGCTACCCATATGCAGTACTTTGCATTTGTCAATGTTAAACTTCAATTGCAATTTCTTAGCCCATCTACCTAATATTTTTAGATCTTGTTGCAGTAGCATATTGTTGTTACTGTTATTGACAACTTTTGTATCATTTGACATTAAGCCTGATATACCTTCATCAATCAACTTTTCCCTTAAAAACTGGGGAAAGTCAGTTACTCCATTTTGTCTACCTGCAGCTCTATTCAGCACACAGAGCTGAACATTCTGTAAACTGCTGCAAAGTCGCAGCAGTTTACATGGATGGCTCAAAGTTGGAATCATATGTAGGGTCTGCTGCTGTCTTTCTGGACACCACCACATCAGAGCAGATTTTCCCTGAATGCAGCATATTTACTGCAGATTTGCACACTATAGAGTTAGTCTTGGATCGCATTAATAAATGCCAGTACCAACGGTTCATTCTATATTCTGATTCTTTGAGTATCATACAGGCTTTATTGTCAGTGAGATACAATCCTCACCCAATTCTGTCTCAAATTCAGCAGAAGATCTATTCTCTCCATGAACATGAATATAACATCTGCTTCTGCTGGATTCCCAGCCACATTGGGATACAGGAAAATACATGAAAAGTTTCACTCAAAAGTTTCACAGCAAAAGTATATGCACATGTGAAATTTTGAAATTTCCCATATTTGATGGTTTTTATAAACTTCAAAATAGAAGAGGCTAATGACATTTTTTTTTTTTTTTCCCTTTGAAGAGAATTTGTAAAAATGTAAAAGTCATAGTTTCATTGAAAATAGTAGGTGTGAGAAAAAACATTTTTCATTTTTTTTATTAAAAAAAAATCTTGCATATAATAATTAATGTAAAAGGTGGAGTATTGGTCTATTCCTGAAATAGTCAAAAATTTATTCATCTGAGTGTGCACACAAAATACACAATGTGCATGCTTACTTTTCCAGAAATTAAAAAGCAAGTTAAGCACCTGTGAGATAGAGCATGAACATTTTTGTTATGATTGGGAGACTGCGAGTACCACTGGGTTTATGGGTCAGTTTATTTAAATTAAAAATTAGACACTTGTGGTCCTGTGATAGCATGGCCTATCTTAGATTTACATGCAGAAGATGACAAGGACATTGGATGCCCTACCTTTTCAAAACAAGAAAGGTTGAAACTAGATCGATTCAGACCTGGATACAAAAAACAGACAGAACCATACACAACTGCTAAATCTAAATAATGCAAAACATTTTGCAATGGAACTGTAGAGATCTACAAAGCAACATTTTTGATATTTATTATCTAATCGAACAGTACAGTCCAATAAGCTTCTGCCTGCAGGAAATCAATCTGATCCCACAGGTGACTCAAGTGATTAAAAACTATAGTGTCTATCAGCAAGATAGAAACAATACTAACTCAACACAAGGAGGTATAGCCATACTTGTTGACAACAAAATTTTTACAAAACAGATCCCTCTGCAGACCACAATAGAGGCTGTAGCAGTATGTATTGTTTTGAATTTTATGCTAACCGTAGTCTCTGTATACCTTTCCACAAACAAAGAATTCACTGTGAAAGAACTGGAGGACCTTATAAAACAGCTTCCATCTCCTTTCATTCTGTTAGAGATTTCAATGGTCATCATCCTATGTGGGGATCTCTCCAGATAGATAAATGAGGAAAAATCATTGAAACAGTTCTTGACAACCAGAATCTCACCTTATTAAACACTGGTGCTGACACTCTTATCCACTTTCCCACCGGAACATCTACTGCTATAGATTTATCAATATGTTCCCCAAAACTGTTCCCAGTCATTCAGTGGTTAGTTTAAATAACCCACTGAACAGTGACCATTATCCGATTATTTGCAAACTGCAAACACACAGAACCTCATATATAGCCAACTGCATAAAATGGAAATTTAACAAAGCAGATTGGAACAAGTTCACTGCTGCAGCTTCCTTTGATGATCAAATCATTAAAAGCCAGCATATAGATGATGTTACTGACTTTGGGTATAGCAGAGGTTACAGCAGATAATAACAGCTGCAACCTCTGCTATACCCAAAACCAGAGTTGGTCCTCATAGACATGCCAATATCTAGTGGAATGATGCATGCCGTTACACCAAAAAAGAACAGAATAAAGCTTGGAATTTGTTTCGTAAGTACCCAACAACTAACAATCTGATTAACTTCAAGAAACTTAAAGCTAAGGCCCATTACATGCAGAAGAAGGTGAAAAAAAGACTCTTGGATCTGGTTTGCTTCCATCATTACTAAAAATACAGACAGTAGAAAAATTTGGGACAAAATAAAAAAACTGAATGGTAAATCCCTCGTGAAATCAACACCATCATAAGTTGGAAAGGTAAAGACCTCTTCTCCAATGGAGTCGCAAATGCCCTGTCAGAATATTTTTCTGAAACCTCTCCCATGTCAGCATATGAGCCAGCCTTTAAACAAATAAAAGCCAATGCAGAAAAATATAAGCAGAACTTCAATACAAGAGCATCTCTTCCATATAATCAACGGTTTACTCATTTTGAACTAGAGAGCTCCTTAAATTGATCAGCTAGTAGTGTGCCAGGGCCTGATGGAATAAACTATTCGATGCTTAAACATCTAAATAAAAGAGCACTGAATTCATTACTGATCTATTTTAACTGAATATCTCAAAGGCTACTATTCTCTTTCTTGGCACCACTCAATAGTCCTTGCCTTTCTTGATCCTGGAAAGGATCAATCAGATCCACGAAACTATTGGCCAATATCTCTTAGCAGTTGCCTTGGTAAGACATTAGTAAAAATTATTCACGCTCAAATAGTATGGTACCTAGAATCTCATTCAATAATGAACAAAAACCAGTACGGCTTTAAGAAAAATCAGTCAACTCCACCTCTTACGATCAAGGCGAAAACCAACATACAGAATGCTTCTATCCGTAAATACTAATGATATTAAGAGTTGGGGACAGGCGGAATTACTTAACAAGTACAGGTCAATGTTGAAAAAAAGCCGTGAATTAGGGTTGAATTTGAAAGTGTCTGCAATTCTGCCCAGACACGATAGTAGGGAGTATATGATGTGAACCTTGTCGATCAATTCGGCCTTGGAAAGATTGTGCAGGGTTCAATGGGGTAGAATTTTTTTCAGCCTGGTCTGTACTTGCTAACTGGGGTGACTGCTTCTACAGGGATAGTGTTAGGTGGGTTGGCAAACTGCTAGCTTGGGGGGGGGGATACAAGGATTAATAGATTAACAGTAGCCACTGGCAGAGGTGAAAGTGATTCTTGCACTGCTTCTATTGGAATGAGCAGCAGCCTGGAAAACAAGATGGAGGGTATTTCAGAGACTGCTGGGAGTCATTGCGATACAAGTAAACACATGGGTTGTGTTGGGGTAGCTAAGAACAAGAACAAGAGCATGTATACTTGCATGTACACCAATGCTAGAAGTTTGGTAAATAAATTTGATGAATTTGGGGTATTGCTCAAACAATCAAAGGCACATATTGTTGGGATATCAGAAACGTGGTGTCACACAGATATAAGGAATGCAGAACTGGAATTTGGGGAGTACAATGTCTACAGAAAGGATAGGAAGGGAGGAGGGGTTATGCTATTAGTTAAGAAACACATAAAATCCAAGGAAGTGAAGCCAGTCGACATCACTGGCCAGTGCAGTGTTGAGTCAGTTTGGTGTGACATGAGCATTGGGAGATCAAAATCAAGAGTAGGAGTGTGCTGTAGGCCTAATGACTCTGATGAGTATAATAAGAAACTGTACAGGGATATAGAGTGGGCCAGTAAATCAGAGAGTCTTATAATGGGGGATTTTAATTTCCCAGATATTGACTGGAATTTGTGGGTTGGTCACTCACACACTAGCAAGGCTTTTGTGGATTTATTGGATAATTGTTTTCTACATCAGCATGTTCGGGAGACAACTAGAGGGAATAATACTCTTGATCTGATTATCAGTAGTGATTCTTCATGCGTTAAGAATTTGCAGATAAAGGGAACACTAGGTGGCAGTGATCACAGTGTACTGAAGTGGTATTTACTCAAAGAGGTAACTACCATCAGGGGTAAAGGGAAGACTTTTTGCTTTCGTAAAGGCGACTACGATGGTCTAAGACAGTATTTAAGTTCTATACAGTGGGACTAACTGATGATGTTACCAACAGCAAATTCAAAATGGGAAGCATTCAAAGAATTTATATTGGAAGCTACTAGGCTTTACATACCAACTAACAAATATTGTTCAAGGTTTAGGCCTAAGTGGATGTCAGATGAACTAATGAGATATATGGCAGAGAAGAAAAATGCATGGGATACATATAAATTAATGGGTGACAAGGAAGCCTATGATAGATATAAGCTGGGTCTGTAACCAAGTCACAAAGCAGATTAGTCAGGCAAAGACAGATTATGAGAAATCCTTGGCAAAGGATGCAAAGAAAAACAGAAAAGAGTTCTTTACCTATGTAAACTCTAGAAGGAAAGGTATGAATCAGATTGGTCCACTGGATATTGATGGTTCAACTGTTGATGATCCTTCTCAGGTGGCTAAAAAACTAAACGAGTATTTTGCATCTACATTCACCCATGAGGAGTTATTCAGGGAGGGAAATGCTAGAGGTGAGTTAAACTCTGGCAGTGAGCTGGATGATTTTGTATTAACTGAGAGGAAAGTGGAGGAGAAATTGTTGAAGATAAATGTAAAAATGGCACCTGGGGTGAATGGGATCTATCCAGTTATATTGAAGGAGGCAGCAAAGGAAGTAAGCAAACCCTTAGCCATAATTATGATAGCTTCTTTGGACTCACGGGAGGTACCCATAGACTGGAGATGTGCAAATGTGACCCCAATTCACAAAGGAGGATCAAAGGCTGACACAGGTAATTATAGACCTGTGAGTTTAATTTCTGTTCCAGGAAAATTAATGGAGGCACTGGCTAAAGAAGCACGGTAGGATCATCTAGACAAGACTTCGGTTATAGCTCGGACACAGCATGGTTTTGTTAAGGGGAAGCCTTGCCTGACCAACTTGATTGGATACTATGATGCAGTAACAAAAGAACTGGATGAAGATAATAACTTTGATATTATATATTTTCGATCTTAAAAAGGCTTTTGATACTGTTGCACATGGAAGACTGCTGCACGAATTGGAGCAGTGTGGCATTGGAGGCAAATTGCTGCTGTGGATAAAGGGATGATTGAGGGGGAGAAGACAGAGAGTGGTAATCAATGGACACTGCTCGTCATCATTGACTAATGTTATTAGAGGAGTCCCTCAGGGTTCAGTGTTGGGTCCATTGTTGTTTTCTGTATTTATAAATGATATTGATGATGGTATATCATGCTTAATGTCCAAGTTTGCAGACGATACAAAGTTTGGCAGGGTTGTTATGGACACTACTGACAGTATGCTGCTGCCACAGGATCTGGAAAGGTTGAGCAGATGGGCTGAGAGATGGCAAATGAAGTTTAACATTGACAAATGTAAAGTACTACATATGGGAAACAGTAACTGCAGATCAACGTATCAACTCTGTGCTACTACACTGACAGTGGTAGAGAATGAAAAGGACTTGGGAGTAATTGTGCAGGCAGATATGAAGTTTTCTGAGCAGTGCTAATGGGCTGCAAGAGTAGCTCATGGTGTCTTGTCAATAATATACAGGAATATTTCTAGCAGGGATAAGGAGGTGATTATTCCCTTGAGGCAATGGTCAGGCCTCATTTCAAGAAGGGTATAAAGCTTCTGGAATGAGTACAGAGAAGGGTAGCAAGATTATTGAATGGAACAAAGGGTTGCTCTTATGAAGAAAGGCTTAAGTTTTGCAAATTACAGTGTCTGGAGACTAGGCACTGGCGAGGTGATCTGATAGAGGTGTATAAAGCCTTGAATGGTTTGAGCATGCTCAATGCTAATGGAATATTTCCTCTTACTCAGAATAATGACCTGAGAGGGCATAAATTCAAATTAAGGAAAGACAGATGTAGGATAGATGTACGGAAATTTGGCTTTAGCCAGCAGGTAGTTGGTTGGTGGAATAGACTTCCATCCCTTGTTGTGGAAGTTGATATCCTAAATAAATTTAAGCCAAGCCGGGCATGTATTTTGAACGAACGGAGGGGTGAAATGGAAGTGGTGTGTTTTTTTTTTTTTTGTTTGTTTTGTTTTGTGTTTTTGGCTGATGCTGCATAAGATTGCTTTCTTACATCATATGCCTCTTCTAATGCTAATGCTTAAGAACATCTTCTCATGGTATGCCTGGATATCGAAAAGGCCTTTGATGACACCTGGCACTACGGCATTTTTCAAAATCTGTATGCCACAGGACTTCATGGTCAGCTACCACTAATCATTCAGATCTTTTTCAAAATAGAATCTTTCAGGTGTGTTACTGCAATTCACTATCCCATACATTTGTTCAAGAAGAAGGTATCCCACAAGGATCAGTTCTTATTGCGACACTCTTTGCAGTTGGGCTAAAATGCTACAGACAATATTCCAGCTAACGTCAACACCTATCTATATGCAGACGACCTTACAATATCCTGCCGCTCACAAAATATGCACTCCATTGAGCATCAATTGCAGCTCTCAGTAATTAAAATAGAATCATGGGCATCCCACAATGGCTAACGCCATTGTGGGATACTTCTGCAACAAAAACAACTGCTATCCACTTTTAAAAAAAGTTTCAGCTCCATCCAGATCCTGAACTTAGGTTAGGAATCCAACAAATACCACTTAGCAGCAATATCTGGTTCTTGGGTCTAGTACTCGACATTAAACTTACTTTTCATGTGCATATAAGGCAATTATGAATGCAGTGCATGAAAAAGATGAATATCCTTAAAGTGAATATCTCTTCAGTGGCATGGGGAGCCAATCGCTTCACACTTTTACACCTGTATCGAACCTTGATAAGATCTCGTCTAGACTATGGACCCCCAGTTTATGATTCTGCATGTATGACAACATTGTCTTGGCTCAATCCGGTGCAGCCTAGTGCTCTGAGGATTGCTTTAGGAGCCTTTAAGACATCCCCAGTGCAATGTCTGTATATAGATGCCAATGAACCGCCACTACCTCTTAGGAGAAAAGTATTGCTTCTTAGCTATGCAGCCAAATTACGTAGCCTCCCTTATCACCCCATCTGGATATACCTCTTTGAATCTCAATGGGCAAACTTCTATAAAAATAAACCCGATGAAAACCAACCTGCTGGCATCTGGCTACAAGAGCTAATGCTATGTTGGAATGTCTATCTTGGAAATATATCTCATGCTGCAGATGCAGTACAAGCACCATGGGCAATATGTACCTCTATGTGATAACTCCTTCCTTCATTGGGAAAATACTCCCTAGCGAATCAAAATCTTATAGACAGTTACATGATGCTTGTGCATTGGCCAATGCTCAGTCTTCGTGTATATACAGACAGCTCAAAAACTGACATATCTGTAGGAGCTGCAGTAGTCCTTCCTACATTCACTGTCTATTTCCAGTTACCAATTGAATGTAGTGTTTTTACAGCTGAACTCTATGCAATAAAAATGGCTTTGAATCTCCTTAATGACCTATTAAATACCCAGGTTGTAATATATACAGACTCTTTAAGTGAGGTGAGTCCCTTACAGAATAAATTACAACATTCCCATCCACTTCTCACACAAATCAGATCACAGTTATGTAACCTCGATAAAAAGAAGCTGACTGTCAAATTCTGCTAAATACCCAGCCACATTTGAATTCTAGGAAATGAGCTTGCAGACAAAGCAGCAAAGTGCCCTGCTTGCTTTTATTCCATCCCAGTTCCTTACTCTGATTTCAAACCAATCATACAATGGACATGTACTGAGATATGGTCTGAAATGTGACATACCCAGAAGGAAACAAACTTCTTGAGATAAAACAGAATCCACAGTTGTGGAGATCCAGTTTCAGACTAAACAGGCACGAATTGGCCGTACACATCTAACGCACCTATTTTTACTTCTAGGAGAAAATCCTCCACTTTGCTTACACTCCCTACTTAACGGCAAGTAGCTCCCTACTTACCATTAAGCATATCCTAATTGAGTGTGCACATTACCATTCAGTTAGAATTGCATATTTCAAATCACAGCTTAATTTACAAAAACCTTTAGAACTATCCCATATACTTGGAGATGATAGCAATTACTCAGAACTTTTTACTTAGCTGAAAATGATCAACATTTACAGTCACTTTTAGACCTATTTCCTATAATGTATACAGTCACTTCTAGACCAAAGTAACAGGTGCAATTTGGCCATAGTAGCCCTTGTGCCATTAAACCCCACTCCAACAATAACTGTGATAGCACACATGGTCACTGTTATGGATTATAATTAAATAAATAAATAAATATTCATTTATTACATATTACAGCAAGCCCTCCACAACACATGGCTAGGGGCAGATAATTTAGTACAGAGGAAATAAAATAGTAAATAATCAATATACAGGGTTGTTAAAATTAAAGTATCCCTATGTAGAAGACTCTGGAGCGAGTTCTAAGGCTCATACTGAAGAGAAATTTGGACAACAGGTACAATAAAGAATGCACTCGCCGTTTATTGAAAAAAAAAAAAATTAGTTACAAAATTTGTCACTGTATGGCACGTAACTATCTTAGTTATGATTATGAAAATAACATAAGTTATTTGCATAACATATGGCGCCTCCGTAGCCAGGTGGGAAGGAGCAGCAGTGCGTACCACACGTTTCTTGATTAGACCGGGGTTCGAGCCCGTCACCACCAAATACGGAGGATGCGGAAAGGTCAGGGAATGACCACCGCATATTCCGGAGCAATATGGCCTTAGTTGCTAATGCTCCTAAAAACCAAACAACAATAGCATAACATATGATTATATGTGCAATAACTTATGATTAAGATGTGCAATAACTTATGATTATGCAAATAACATAAGTTATTTGCAAAATCATAAGTTATTGCTACAGCACTGCTATTCAGCTCTACTGTACTGTATAAAAGCAAAGCAGTCTCTTCAAAATCATACAGTAGATGTTTGCCTGCACTACAGCAGCAATGCCAACAATGTTGCAGGGAAAGGCACTATTAGTGAAGCTGTACTATCAGAACAGCAACAATGCAGCTGCAGCTATCAGAGAATTCCAGCGTCAGAAGCGCATTTGGCCCATGTGGACCTATGACTGGTTGTGCTGTCCGCAAAATGATTGCAAAATTGAAGTGACAGGACATCTTGTGGTTCAACAAGGTAGAGGTCAAAAATCAGTGCAGTGGCATATTCAGGGATGGGCAGAAGGGGCATATGCCCCCCATAACCAAAAATTTTAAATTAAAGAAAAACCACACAGGTGTTCTAAAAAAAAAACAAAAAAAAAAAACTGAAACCCTGATCGCCATGTCCCCCAGCCTTATGATGATACCTGTACCTGGTTGCCATGCCCCTCCTTATGATGACACCTGGATACGCTATTGAACGAGTGGACTCCTCTCATGTTGAAGATGTGGCTATGGCTGTCATGGATTTATCAAGTCAATCTCCATGTGTTACTGCAAGTGTGCCAGCTGTTTCTCGTGAAGTGGACATGCCGTATTCCACTGTAAGGCTAGTAATGCATCAGGTGTTGTGGCTATCCTTACAAGCGTGCGTGTACCTGCGTGTACACCAATGCTAGGAGTTTGGTAAATAAATTTGATGAATTTGAGGTATTGCTCAAAACATCAAAGGCAGATATTGTTGGGATATCAGAGACGTGGTGTCACACAGATATAAGTAATGCGGAACTGGAATTTGGGGAATACAATGTGTATAGAAAGGATAGACAGGACAGGAGGGGAGGAGGGGTTATGCTATTAATTAAGAAACACATAAAGTCCAAGGAAGTGAAGCCAGTCGACATCGATGGACAGGGCAGTGTCGAGTCAGTTTGGTGTGACATAAGCATAGGGAAATCAAAATTGAGAGTAGGAGTGTGCTACAGGCCTAATGACTCTGATGAGTATAATAAGATATTGTACAGGGAAATAGAGTGGGCCAGTAAATCAGAGAGTCTTATAATGGGGGACTTTAATTTCCCAGATATTGACTGGAATTTGTGGGTTGGTCACTCGCACACTAGCAAGGCTTTTGTGGATTTATTGGATGATTGTTTTCTACATCAGCATGTTCGTGAGGCAACAAGAGGGAGCAATACTCTTGATCTGATTATCAGTAGTGATTCTTCATGCATTAAGAACCTGCAGATAAATGAACCACTAGGTGGCAGTGATCACAGTGTGTTGAAGTGGGATTTACTCAAGGAGGTAACTACCATCAGAGGTAAAGGGAAGGGTTTTTGTTTTCGTAAAGGCGACTATGATGGTCTGAGACAGTATTTAAATTCTATACAGTGGGACCAACTGATGATGTTACCAACAGCAAACTCAAAATGGGAAGCATTCAAGGAACTAATCTTGGAGGCTACCAGGCTTTACATACCAACTAAGAAATATTGTTCAAGGTTTAGGCCTAAATGGTTGTCAGATGAACTAATGAGACATGTGGCAGAGAAGAAAAATGCATGGGATACATACAAATTAATGGGTGACATGGAAGCCTATGATAGATATAAGTTGGTCTGTAACCAAGTCACAAAGGAGATTAGGCAGGCAAAGGCAGACTATGAAAAATCCTTGGCAAAGGATGCAAAGAAAAACAGAAAAGAGTTCTTTACATACTTGAACTCGAAAAGGAAAGGGATGAATCAGATTGGTCCACTGGATATTGATGGTTCAACAGTTGAGGATCCTGCTCAGGTGGCTAACAATCTAAACGAGTATTTTGCATCTACATTCACGCATGAGGAGTTATTCAGGAAGGAGAATGATGTAGGTAAAGTAAACATTGGCAGTGAGCTGGATGATTTTGTAATAACTGAGAGTAAAGTGGAGGAGAGATTGTTGAGGATAAACATAAAAAAGGCACCTGGGGTGGATGGGATCTATCCAGTTATATTAAAGGAGGCAGCAAAGGAAGTATGCAAACCCCTAGCCATAATTATGAGAGCTTCTTTGGACTCAGGGGAGGTACCCATAGACTGGAGATGTGCAAATGTAACCCCAATTCACAAAGGAGGATCAAAGGCTGACACAAGTAATTATAGACCTGTTAGTTTAACTTCTGTTCCAGGTAAATTAATGGAGGCACTGGTTAAAGAAGCACTGCAGGATCATCTAGACAAGAATTCAGTTATAGCTCAGACGCAGCATGGTTTTGTTAAGGGCAGGTCTTGCCTGACCAATTTGATTGGATACTATGATGTAGTCACAAAAGAACTGGATGCAGGGAATAACTTTGATATTATATATTTGGATCTTAGAAAGGCTTTTGATACTGTTGCACATGGAAGACTGCTGCACAAATTGGAGCAGTGTGGCATTGGAGGCAAATTGCTGCTATGGATAAGGGGATGGTTGAGTGGCAGAAGACAGAGAGTGGTAATCAATGGACACTGCTCAACGTGGACTAATGTTATTAGTGGAGTTCCTCAAGGTTCAGTGTTGGGTCCGTTGTTGTTTTCGGTGTTTATGAATGATATTGATGATGGGATATCAAGTTTAATGTCCAAGTTTGCAGATGATACAAAGGTTGGCAGGGTCGTTAAGGACAATACTGACGCTATGCTGCTGCAACAGGATCTGGAAAGGTTGAACAGATGGGCTGAGAGGTGGCAAATGAGGTTTAACATCGACAAATGTAAAGTGCTGCATATGGGAAACAGTAACCCCAGAGCAACATATCAACTCTGCGGTACTACACTGACAGTGGTGGAGAATGAAAAGGACCTGGGGGTAATTGTGCAGGCAGATATGAAGTTCTCTGAGCAGTGCAGACGAGCTGCAAGAGTAGCTCATGGTGTCTTGTCAATGATATACAGGAATTTTTCTAGCAGGGATAAGGAGGTGATTATTCCCTTGTATAAGGCAATGGTAAGGCCACATCTTGAGTACTGTATACAGGTCTGGAGGCCTCATTTCAAGAAGGATGTAGAGCTGCTGGAACGGGTATAGAGAAGGGCAACAAGATTAGTAAATGGAACAAAGGGTTGCTCTTACGAAGAAAGGCTTAAGTTTTGCAAATTACAGAGTTTGGAGACTAGGCACCGGCGAGGTGATCTGATAGAGGTGTATAAGGCTTTGAATGGTTTGAGCATGCTCAGTGCCAATGGGATTCTTCATCTTTCTCAGAATAATCACCTCAGAGGGCATAAATTCAAATTGAGGAAGGACGGATGTCGGATAGATGTGCGGAAATTTGCCTTTGGCCAGCGGGTGGTTGGTTGGTGGAACCGACTTCCATCACTTGTTGTTGAAGTTGATAGCCTAAACAAATTTAAAGCTCAACTGGACAGGTATTTCGAACGAACGGAGGGGTGAAATGGGAGTGGGTTTTTTTTTTTTTTTTTTTGGCTGATGCTGAATAAGCTTGCTTTCTTGCATCATATGCCTCTGCTAATGCTAATGCTAATGCTAAAAGATACACATGCTAAAGCATGGTGATGCAGATATCCGTTTTGCATACATACTTCAGTTTCTGGTGCGAATGACAGTGGATATCACTTGGCTATGAAACATCCTTTGGTTGTGGACTGGATGAAGTTTTGGATGAAGCCCACTTCTGCTTAAATGGACAAGTGAATATGCACAAATGTCACATTTGGGCAACAGAAAACCCTTGAGTTATCCAAGAAGTCCCGTTGCATTCTCCAAAAGTGACAGTGTGGTGTGGATTTATGGCCACATTCATGATTTGGCCATTTTTTTTGAACAGGTAACACCGACTGTACCCCACACCTGTTCCATTACTGGACAGCAATATTATGAAATGTTGGCAAATTTCGCAATACCAGAACTGCAACAATGTGGGTGCCTTCAGGATACCATATTCATGCAAGATGGTGTGCCACCCCATATCCATTGTTGTGTCCAAAGATTGCTAAGGCAACACTTTACAGACGAATGGGTCATCAGCCATTGTTTCCAGACATCTTGGCCATCCGATTACCAGATCTCACCCCATGTGACTTCTGGTTGTGGGGGTTTTTTAAAGAACCAGGTATATCAGGAAGGATGTCGAACTCTGGCAGATCTGAAGGACAGCATTAGATGTCATGTGCTGGCTATTTCAGTTGACATGTTAAATTCTGCTGTTGAAAATGTGGTTCTTCGAAGGAAAACTGTTGTTGACCAAAATGGAGGACACATTGAACAATTGTTGCACTGTTCAAGTGATTTGTATTGCCACAGTGCCATATAGTGAAAAATTTTGTAACTAATTTTTTTTTTTTTCCAATAAATGGCGAGCACATTCTTTATTGTACCTGTTTTCCAAATTTCTCTTCAGTATGAGCCTTAGAACTCGTGCCTTAGAATTTTAACAACCCTGTGCATAGCAATGTGTGATTGAAACCATATATTCTGCCAGAAAAATTATATAATTCCCTTGTTAATCGGGTAGTATATTTATCTGTCACGAAAACATTTAAAAAGAAAATTAAATTAAATTTTTCCTTGATGTCTGTACTGTAGTAGAAAAAGAACAATTTTTCAATACATCACACTCTATATATTGTGTCAGGCACCTGCCCTTAGATATTTGCTGCAGCTGATATTAAATTAAATGCAAATAACACATCTTATTAATAAAGGTAACCATTTAATATGATACTTAATTGAAATGTAAAATAATAAATTTGTTTTGGAGATTACATTGTTGCTGAACAGTTTATGTAGTTCAGTGTGAAGAGTTATATTTGTTTATTAGTTATCCTCTGTATTATTTTGCTTTAAAATAATATATTATTTTGCTTTAAAATAATATATTATTTTGCTTTAAAATAATATAGATATATAAGGAAATTTTTTAAAAATAAATCAAATTTTTAAAACACTGCTTTAGTTAATCAATGTATTTAGATATATAAGAGTCCATGTTGCATTAATATAATTAAACCAATTTTATAACAAATTAAAGAAGTGAAACAATTATAAAAAGAAAACTTGTACAGTCTTATTTTTTTTTAATTAATATTTTTCTGCAGTAAATGTAAACTGCGTTAAAGTCAGATTTATGACAACAAACAGATTTAGGAAAACGAATTGCTATAACTCAGTGATTATTAAAAAAAAACTGTTGATCTGTGGCTGTATGCCTTAGCTAGTACCATTTATCTAATTTTTTAACTGATAAAATTACATTCTTAGTAGGCATTAACTTTATTTTGTTCTCATTTTCATCCATTTCTTGTATGATTATTATCAGGTCATGTGACTATATTATAAGCAGTAGATATAACATTTATCTCTTTAATAGTGAATATAATATTTATCCATTTAGCAGTAGATTTAATATTTATCTGCTGTTAAGTTATAGATATTTTGCTGCTGCTTTCACAAATTTCATAGTTGCATCCGTACATTTCTCACATTTCAGTTCCTCGAAAAACTGTACTACTACTACTACTACTACTAATACTGTTACTACTACTTGAGAGTTAATATGCCGCTTGTCACCTGTTAGAAAGAATGCCTGCATAAAATCAAATGTTTAGAATATACACAAAAAAAAATGTATATAAATTGTTTTCTACTTTTTATTTTCAAAATACTGAATGACTGAATAATTAGTATTAGTAGTGGTTTTCTGTATTATGCAGTGAGGAAAATTTTTTGAGAAGATATGGGAGATGTTAAAATTATTGATTTCTATCTCTAAAATATTAAGGAATATCTAAAATCACAAATTTTAATATATTTCTAAGATTTCAGGCTTTGTGGAGTCATAGATACCAGTGCTGGACTCGGATGGAGGATGGTGCTCATATTTTTCTTAAAGTAAGTGCTTTACTTTGAAAATAAAAAAAATGTGTGTATATTTTGGACAGTTATATATATCACCAAAAAAAGCTGGATGCCATTCCTAACTCGGCATTTTCCAACCTTTTTTGGTTTATGTACCCCTTGGTCTCAAAATATGTCACTGACCCCTTCTATACCCACTAATAGGGCCAGCCTGAGGGAAAGCAGTGGATACACTGTGTGGGGGATTGGCATTGATTATTTATTGTGCCGAAACTCATACTTTGAAAGTCAAAAGAAATATTATAGTTTAGTGATATGAATCGGCCTCTGTAGCCAAATGGTCAGGAGTGTAAATGCAATAGCACACGCTCTTTGAGTAGACTGGAGTTCAAGCTCCTGACTGCTAAATACACTCGATCTGCCAACCCGCACTGGACCAGAGGGCCAGATTATGGTCCATTTTCCTCAACATTGAGGAGGCTTCCATCCTGCAGAGGATTGATAATGGCTAAAGTTTACCTTTTTTAATATGAAGCACTAAACACAGGGTCAGGAGAAATGCATATTGTTCAATGTGGATACCTGAAAAGAAAAGCCAGTAACTTAAGGCAAAATTTGTTGATAATTTCCCAAAGTTAATAATTGTTGATGTCACAAAGTGATCACCCAGTTCATCATCATATAAAAAGTTAATTATACATCTTCAAATGAATTTGATGGTACCACAGTAAAAAATTCAATCAGCAGACCCGCTTCACAGTAGATTGATTAATTAGATTGATCATGTATTAATGATCTTGGTAAAACATCTCCCACCATTCCCAACACACTTCCATTAATGCCTCCGGTGGTCTTCCGTCAAAAGGATGTCAGAAGAATTTTGACGAATGTTGATGTTAAGAGAGCTCCAGGTCCTGATGGTATTTTTCCACTTGTTCTCAAAACTTGTGCTCCTGAACTTACTCCTGTTCTTTTCCGCCTTTTTTCACTTTCTTATTCCAAAGGTGTTTTTCCTTCTGCTTGGAAATTTGCTCATATCCAGCCAGTTCCTAAAAAGGGTGACAAATCCCTCCCATCCAATTATCGTCCCATTGCAATTACTTCTACTCTTTCTAAAGTAATGGAGAAATCAATTAACCACCAACTCTTAACTACCTAGAAACCGTCCGTCAGATCGACAATTGCCAGTATGGATTCTGCCAGTGTCGATCCACTGGTGATATTCTGGCTTATGTTACCCATTTATGGACAAATTCAATGGAAAAGTTTCGTGGAACACAAGCAGTTTTTCTTGATGCCTCAAAGGCTTTCGATTGTGTTTGGCTTAAAGTTCTTCTAAACAAGCTTCCATCTTATGGTTTGCCAACTGTTTTTCGTAATTGGTTACAAAAAACAGCTTTCTCTCTGATCGCTCACTGAGGGTGATGGTAGATGGCTCTCTGTCTTGTAACTTTTCCACTAATGCTGGTGTTCCCCAAGGTTCAGTTCTTTCCCCCACTTTTTTCCTCTTGTATATTAATGACCTTCTTCCATTGCTTCTTTTGAATAATTGCTACCAATTCCTTAAATGCTGATCTCCAGGTAATTCTCCAGTGGGGCAAAGACAACTTAGTTGATTTCAATCCTTCTAAAACTCAGTCTTGTCTTATATCTCGCAAAAAGGATTCTTCTGCTCCTATGCTTATCCTTGGTGACACTCCGATTTTTAGGCAAAATGATTTATCTCTTTTGGGGATTACCCTGACTTTTCATCTCTCTTGGCACAAGCATATTACAAATCTTGCTTCCTCTACATCTAAAAAACTTGGTTTTCTCTTTCGCTGTCGGTGTTACTTTTCTTCCAAACAGCTGTTCGCTCTGTACAAATCGCAAATCTGCCCTACCATGAATATTGTTCCCACATCTGGGTTGGTGCCCCCAAAACCTCTCTCAGGCTAACAGAGCCTCTCCACTCACTGTCTCATAGACATAGTTTCTGCTGAATGCATTTTCTACAGATACTTCCATGGGCACTGTTCTTCTCAATTGGCTTCTATAATACCCACTCTCTCTCTTTCAAAACAGTGCAAACATGTGCCGCCACCAGCCAACATCCATTTACTGTTCAACTTCAAACTCACAGAACCAACTTTTCATCTTGTTTATTCATTCAGCTGCTGTTTTCTGGAACAACCTTCCTTCATTCATATTTTCTGAAAATTTCAGTCTACAGAAGTTCAAGTTTAATGTCAACAAACATCTTTTTTCGTCTTCTCAACCTCCAACCCAAGCATGGTACTAAGTACTATAGGTTCTAATACCTCTCGTGTTTGGGATTTTCATAAAAAAAAAAAAAAATCTTTGATATTTCTGCTTGACTCAGTTCATGGAGTTCTCCATTTTATAAAGAACTCTGAATAAAGAATTAATATACTAACGAATACTAATAAATGAATATACACTGATAATACTTGTTGTTTTATCAGTATATATTAATTTTCATGTGTACTTTTTGATATCACTGCTGTGCCTTATTTTTTATTTTTTTTTTTGCATCTGTTTGCATTTTAATTCTATTCTCACAGTTTTCAGGGATATTGAGTTTTCCTTGGTATTCTGTGTTGTACCATTTTACAAACATTTCTCTGTAGTGTAGGAATTGATTGATGATAAAATATTGAATGGGTGCTTTCATAAGCGAGTGTGCAAAGTATGTACATCACATTGACAGCAAATTGAGTGGATGCAACAGCTGAATTTCATATAATTAATGAAAGTTTCAGTTCATTTGATGATTCATTCATTTTACTTGATCCATGTGGCATGATTCATTCAATTTGATCCTTTTGTAACAAATGGTAAAGAATCTTTTTTTTTTTTTTTTTTTATAATGGTCTAGAAATGCACTGTATATTCAAGTATATGTTTACCACTAAAAAAAAATCATCATTTCAATTAAAGACATACTTAAGTTTAAAAAGACATGATTTAATAAGCATATATATATTTAATACAAAGACATGATTAAATTCCAGTCACTCACACAGCAATTTATTATTTTTGCATAAGAAAACTGCAGATAAAAGAACCACTAGGTGGAAAGGATTGTGGTTTGAGGCTGTGAACTGTAAAATTGAAGAATATTGAGCTTTTGGAAATGGATAAGATTTTTGGAATATTTTGCCATTTTTATTTGTCCTAATTAACATAGTAAATTGTTTTCAATAAATATCTAAGTAGTAGTAGTGATAGACATGTTTGTTAGCTTACTTTTAAATTTAGCTACCGATTTTGCTAATATTAGAGTTTTTGATCTGAAAACATCTTTGGTGGCACTGACTAAATTTCGAACTGAAGTAAAACCAATATGTCACAAAAATGCCACACGGAAATGACACAAATTTTGTCACTTCCTAAATGACGTTAATGATGCTAACCCAGTCATTAATATTGTTTCAGTAGAGTAAGTAGCAGACTGAAGTAACGTGATAACGAAAATGTGAGATGGGAATGACGTCATTTCCATAAAAGTTACTAATATTCACATTTATTTTATGTATTTTGATCTGTATATATTGATCATGAAATAAAAGAGGTTTTGTATTGTAAATATTTTATTGATCATTCACAAATTTCCATAATTTCAGCTGGAAGACAAGATACAATGGATTTATGATAATTAAAGTAAGAGACGTATACTTGCAATTGCAATGTATTTAAATGTCTCTGGAAAACACTGTCTGTTGAAGTACCTGATGTTATAGTTAAAATTGAGGTATTAGTGTTGAGAGTTAGATCAAATGTTTCTTGCAGAAAAGTAATTAACAGTTTAGTTTCTTGCAATCCGAAGTTAATGTTGAAATCCGCTGGGTATGCCGGTCTGAGTACAGTAGCAAAACAAAGTGAATGAAGTCAATTATATCTTGTATGTCACTGTTAGGAGAAATATAGACAACTGTCATAAGTATCGCTTGGCTTTTGGGTAACAAGCACTCTGCTATACATATATTGTCAACAGGATGAATACTGACTTTCGAACCAGTTATTTGTCGATATTGAACAATTAGACTTTACACCAGCCAGTATTCAAATAAACAAATTTCAATCCTGCAACTAAAACACTTTATTTACAATAAAATAAAATACAAGCGTATAAAATGAAATGAAATGAAATAAAATAAAATATATAGTAGTCTAAAACTGATGTGATTTAATTTACAATAAAATAAAAATATATATATAAAATAAAAGCGATAAATCCGTGATGACAGCATCCTCCGGGGAGGATGCTGTCATCACGGATCATGCACAGGGGTTCTGGGACTGTAAATGGCTTGAGAGTTTATGTATTGGGGCAGCTAGCAATTCCATTAATAGAGACAAGGGTGTACACTTACATCCTCTCTTCGAAACCGTTGTTCTTGGGTGACATGAACGGTTTCAGCTAGTGCGCTCCCGAGCCATTTCCGGTTCCAGTCCATAAATGGGAAATTCCAGCCATATTCCCGAGAAACCATGTGACGAGTGCCATGGATCTGCTATTTAAGTATGTGCTACACAGCAGAAATGTGCTGTTGAGAAAGGAGACCGCTGTCTCTGAAAGCTACAGTTGTTTCGGTATTTTATTAACTGTTTTTATCGCTTTTATCATCATATTTTATTTTATATATATTTTTTTATTTTATTGTAAATTAAATCACATCAGTTTTAGACTACTATATATTTTATTTTATTTCATTTCATTTCATTTAATTTTTTTATGCTTGTATTTTATTTTATTGTAAATAAAGTGTTTTAGTTGCAGGATTGAAATTTGTTTATTTGAATACTGGCTGGTGTAAAGTCTAATTGTTCAATATGAATTGTCCCAGCCTTGTAGGCCTATTTAGAGATATTTGTCAATAGATGCCATCTAAGTATGGGTTAACAATGCGTACCTCATCCATCTTGTTGTGATATATATTGCAACTCCAGCCATCCGTTTGGTTTCACGCATGAATTGAACCAGGCAATCAAAGTTAGTGATGCTGACACTCTCATTATTATCATTATTATTATTATCATTAGCTATATGGTGCAAGGAAACCTGAGGCTTTTGCTGCACTAGCCAAAATAATCCCTGAGTTACCCAGAGAGAGAGAGAGAGAGAGAGAGAGAGTCAGAAGTAGAAGGGAATCACTAAGAAAGAGAAGAATGATGATATCCAGCTCAGAACTCTGGGTGTGCCACGCCCATATTCACCAGATTTGAGCCTATGGGGTTGTTATCTAACCAAAGTCTCAGATAGCAGCAAGATCTGGCATTGCTGTGTAACAGTGTTGCTGAGGTCGGTGTGGTGTGCCCATAGGCTTTAGCAGTTAGAGAACTGAGAGTTCCTTCTTATTGTTGATGAATTTGAGCAAGCTGTCCTGTCTTATTGATGTGAAAACATCTTTGGCGGCTCCTACTAAATTTCGGACTGAAATAAAACAATTTGTCACAAAAATGTGAAACGGAAATGACGCAAATTACGTCACTTCCTAATTGACCCTAATGCAGTCACTAACGTTGATTCGGTAGAGTAAGTAGTAGGTGTGAACATAAAACGTTACATTGCTTTGGACTGAAGTAAAACTGATTGGTAATGAAAATGCAAGATGGAATTTAGGAAGTATGCGAGACATCATTTAGGATATTGATAGTGAAATACCCGACTGATGCAAAATTGTTATGCTTGTGCCATTTCTCAATTAGACATTACCTGCTTACAAATTTAAGGAAACTTTGGTGCAGAAACAATATATATGTGGCCCTGCTAACCTTCGTACATTAAGATTATTCAGGCTATCAAATTTTACCATTAAACACATGGACACCATACACCTGATAATATGTGTATATGGCACACCCAGTATCCTGTTCTGGATATCATCATTCTTCTCTTTTTTGGTGATTCCCTCCTACTTCTCTCTCTCTCTCTCTCTCTCTGTACTCACATTTTTTTAGCTGATGCAGCATAAATCTCAGGCTTCCTTGCACAATATGGCTAATAGTAATAATAATGCCTGAACACCTGTAGGATAGTCAAAGAGTTCCTCGACCAACAGTAACACCAGACATAACAATGACCACCCTGTGCACTTGGTAGCAGTACCCATCACTAGGTGGAACCCCCAATCAGGGAGAAATAATATAAAGAGCAATAATAATAATAATATATTTGCAATGCATACACTTTCACATGCTGACTCATTGTGTTGTTATCTTTGTGATTGAATACTGAAAATATACATTCCTCTGATCTCTGTGATCACCCTGGAATATAATCAGAAAATTAATTCATTTATTTATTTATTTTTGAGATTAGAAGCTAATATACCTTATAAATAGGATGACCATATACTTTTGGAGTAAAACCGGGAAGAAATGTGTTCCAAAGAAGAAAATCCGGGACAAAACTGAGACAGTGTGACTGTTTAAAAGAAAGAAATCCGGGATGATGTTAGAGTTTGCATCTTTTTAATTATATGTACTTTCATAAGTAAAGTAAATTATTTTTTAATTTTCTGAGTAGTTTAATAATAATATTTTATTTAGTGTATTAATAAATAATTTAACTTTAAAAATCTGTTTAAAAATGTTCAACAAAATACATAACAAATCAAATTTATAAATTTTTTAAAAGCGGGATAATAAAGTTAAATTAAAATCTGTTCACATAATGTGAACAAATTTTATAAATGAAAAGAAAAGAACTTGGTTTTTTTTTTTTTTTTTTTTTTTGTTAGTTCTTCAGTGGTAATCATTACAAATAATCAAGTGCACTTAGTTAAAATGCAAAATTCATTTTTTCGAAGGATTTTAATATTTCGGAATCAAATAAGAAAATATATAATGCTAAACATTGTAATTATATCATACTTTTTAATTTTAATTTGTAGTATTTATATGAATTCATGATTTAAATCACAAAATGATATAAATCTTGAATTTTGAACTTTTGTAAAAAAAATTATTAAAGAAAAATTTTTCACAGTTCTAGGAAATATATACACCATACATTGCAGTTATGTTATAAACATGTAATCCCTTAATTTTTATTTTGACCTTTTTATTTTTATACCATTCATATTTCTCTGATGTAGAAATTTTTTCAGTATGGTACTGTTTTTTTTTGTTTTTTTTTTCTAACTTTCGACTGCAGTCTTCAGAAAAATTACATTTTAAAATCAACAACTTTGATATCGTGATATGTGAAATCGACTGTTTTCTAAGGACCACAACATTTTTAATGGCGATAATATTCTCTCTACATTCCTGGTAGACATAGAGCAAATTTTATCAAATGGCATATGTTGTCAATGGAACTTAGCTTGAATTTTAAATTTGAAATATAGTTTGAATTTGAAATGTGTAAATATTTCTAACCAAACATTTTCACAAAAACTATTTTGTTATCTCCATTTTGGTCATTTTTCCTCCACAAACATTTTTACAAGGCAATATTCATCCAATAACTTTTGTCTATTTACAATTTCATTAAACTTTTCCCCCATATCTAGACTCAGAAAAATAGTAAGAAATCTCAACATTGTTCCATTCGGCCAGTATAATCAGATTTACACAATCAAAAACAGAAGTACCATCAGATGATTTCTCTCACACTTAGCATTAACATTAGTTGAGGCATATGATGCAAGAAAGCAAGCTTATACAGTATCAGCCAAAAAACAAATCCACTACACCCATCCAGTCACTCCAAATGTTTGTCTAGTTCAGCCCTAAATTTATTTAAGCTATCAACTTCCACAACAACAGATGCAAGTCTGCTCCAGCAATCAACTACCTGCTGGCTAAAGGCAAAATTCTGCACATCTATTCTGCAACTGTCTTTCCTCAATTTGAATTTATGTCCCTTCAGGTGATTAATCTGGGCAAGAGAAAGAATCCCATCAGCATTGAGCTTTGCTCAAACCATTCAAGGCCTTACACACCTCAATCAGATCGTCTTACAGGTTTTCAGATGCTGCAATTTGCAGTATCTGAAACAAAGAGCAATCTGTCACCAATCTTGTTGCCCTTCTTTGTACTCATTCTAGTAACTCTACATCCTTCCTAAAATGAGGCCTCTAGTCAAGGTGTGGCCTGATCATTGCCTTATACAAAGGGAAAATCACCTCCTTGTCTCTGCAAAAAAAATTCCTATATATATCATTGACAAGATTCCATGACCTGCTCTGGCAGCCCATCTACACTGCTCAGAGAACTACATATCTGACTGCACAATTACCCCCAGGTCTTTTTCATTCTCTACTCCCTGAGTGCAGCACCACACAGTTAGTATGCTTCTCATAGTTTACTGCTACCCACATGCAATACTTTACATTTGTCAATGTTAAACTTCAGTTGCTACTTCTCAGCCCATCTGCCTAACTTTTCTAGATCCTATTGCAGAAGCATACTATCTTTACTGTCATTAACAATCCTGCTAACTTTTGTATCATCTGCAAACTTCAATACTAAGCCTGATGTACTTTCATTGATATCATAGATAAATATACAAAACAACAATGGACCCAGCACCGAACCCTGCGGGACTCCACTAATAACATTAGTCCATGTAGGGTAAAAAAAGTAAAGTGCAGCCATTATCACCCACTGCAGGATGGACGCCTCCTCAACAATTCATGCTGAGGGTAGTATCCATTTATTACCACTCTCTACCATTTCTCACTCAATCAACCCTTTAATCATTGCAGCAACTTGCCCTTAATGCCATACCCCTCCAATTTCTACAGCAGTCTTCCATGTGCAACAGTATTAAAAGCTATCCTGAAATCCAAGTATATGATATCAAAATTATTTTTTGCATCCAGTTACTTTGTGACCACATCGTAGTATCCAGTCAAATTGGTCAGACAAGTCCTCCTCTTAACAAACTCATGCTGTGTCTGAACTATTATTGCAGTCTTGTTTAGATGATCCTGCAATTCTTCTTTAACCAGTGACTCCATTATTTTCTCCAGAACAGAAATTAAACTAACAGGTCTATAATTTTTTCTGTCACCCGATGAACCCCATTTGTGAATTGGGATACATTTGCACTTTTCCAGTCCATGGGGACCTCCCCTGAATCTAAGGATGCTCTCATAATTATGACTAAGGGTTTGCTTACTTCCATCAATGCCTACTGCAATATAACTGATAGATTCCATCCACCCCAGGTGCCTGTTTTATGTTTAACTTCAGCAGTTTCTCCTCCACTTTGCTCCCCATTATTACAAAATAATTTAGCTCCCTGTTAGAATTTAGTAAACTTTTGTCCTCCCCTTCCTTACAGAATTCCTAATGTGTGAAGGAGATGCAAAATACTCTTTCAGTTTGTCAGCTCTCTGATCAGGATCATCAACAGTCAAACCATTAATATCAAGTGGACCAATCTGACTCATCCCCTTCCTTCTAGAGTTTGCATAAGTAAAGAAGTCTTCTATGTTTTTCTTTGCATCCTTTGCCAAGGATTTCTTGTAATCAGCCTTTACTTGCCTAACCTCCTTTGTGACTTGATTACAGACTAACTTATATCTGCCGTCGGCTTCTGTGTTGCCTGATAATTTATCTGCATCCCATGCATTTTTCTTCTCTGCCATGAGTCTCATTAGTTCATCTGACATCCATTTAGGTCTAAATCCTGAACAGTATTTCTTATTTGGTATGAAAAGCCTAGTTGCTTTCAAGATTAATTCCTTGAAGGCTTCCCATTTTAAATTTTCTGTTTTTAACATCATCAGTTGATCCCACTGCATAGATTTTAAAAACTGTCTGAGACCACTGTAGTCTCCTTTACAAAAGTAAAAACCCTTCCCTTTACCCTTGATGGTAGTTACATCTTGAAGTAAATCCCACATCAGTACACTGTGATCACTGTCACCTAGTGCAAATTTTTCTGCTTTATCTGTAAATACTTAATGCATGAATAATCGCTGTTTATAATCATATCAAAAGTATTACTCTCTCTGGTTGCCTCTCTAAAATGTTGCTGTAAAGAACAATCCTCCAATAAATCTACAAAAGTTTTGCTAGCGTGCGAGTGACCAATCCACAAGAATTGCAGACACTCCTCCCTTCCTACTCTGTCTATCCTTTCTGTACACATTGTACTCCCCACATTCCAATTCTGCTCTGTTCATATCTGTGTGATACCATATCTCTGATATCTCAACAGTATCTGCCTTTGATGTTAGCCAGGTGGGAAGGAGCAGCAGTGTGTAGTACACACTTCTTGATTAGACTGGGGTTCGAGCCAGTCACCACCAAATACGGAGGATGCGGAAAGGTCAGGGAATGACCACCGCATATTCCTGGAGCAATATGGCCTTAGTTGCTAATGCTCCTAAAAAAAAAAAAAAACCCAAACCAAACCAAGCCTTTGCTGTTTTGATCAGAACTTCAAATTCATTTACTATACATCTAACATTGGTGCACATGCACCTGTTCTTACTCTTAGTTACCCTCACACAGCCCGTGTATTTACTTGTTCCATGATGACTCCCAGCAGTTCTTTATATTCTCAGCAACTTGCTTTGTAGGCTGCTGCTCATTCCAATAGAAGCAGTGCAAGAATCGCTTTTGCATTTGCCTGCAGCTACTGTTCCGACTCACCTAACACTGCCTTGATAGCATCAGCAAATGTTCTTGCACTCTTTCTATTTAAGTGTATCCCATCCTTGTAGAAGCAGTCTCTCTTGTTAGCAAGCACAGATCATACTGAAAAGAATTCTACCCTATGAGCCTTGTGCAATCTCTCCAGGGCCGAATTGATTGACAAGGCTCCTATCATATACTCCTTCCTATCTTGTCTGGGCAGAATTTCAGACACTTTCAAATGTAACCCTAACTCATGACTTGTTTTTAGCCCTGACGTCTACTTGTTACATAAATCTGCAGACTTCCTACTCTTAATGTTATTAGTGCTAATGTGTACAACAGTATCACCTTTTTTGATCTTTAAAGATATCTGCTCTACAACATCATCAACTTTGACGCTCTGGTCCTGTTCAAGATATTCTACAGTGCAATCATAGAATTGGCAAATGATGTTTTGGAAAATATTAGAACTCATACTGGCTTTTTTGTTTAATTCCTCTCTTTACTCGCTCTATTCGCTGAATTCTTTGATTTAAGTTTTCAAACTGATTTTGAACAAATAATAACCAAAATTTTGCATTATCGTCTTTAAAGAAATTTGAAATTAATGTAGAGCACTTCGGTTGATTGAAAGGGTAATTTTTCAAATGCACAAACATATCTAAAATTCTGTTTATCACAGGTAGCAAGGAAAGAAAGCATCTATTGCCATCCTGAAGTAAATTTTTATACTGTATATAGTCTCTTTGCAAAATGTTTGCAGTTTTGTTACTCTAACTGTATATACGTAAAAATATTTATAGATTTTTTACAACTAAAGCTTCCAAATCTATTGGGAGAGTATCACAACTTGTTTGTACACAACTTTGAATATTATGAGCAGCGTAACCAATTCCAAGCAGATCTCTGTTCAGGAAGTTTCTTAATTTGTCCACAACATTGCTCATTCCACTATTCTGTACACCAGAAAAGTTAGTACTTGTGTTATCAGCACTAAAACATATAACTTTATTGACAATATCAAAATTTTCAATTGATTTTATAATGGAATCTACAATGATATTTGATGTTTCTTCTTCTCAAGTAATCAGGAATTCAGAAGAAAATCCTCATTACTTGAGGAATTTCTTTTGAATTCCTCAAGTAATTTTGCATTAACTCCGATTAAAATAATAAATCATCATGGGAATCAGTTTAACTGCTTTTCTATTTGAAGCATCGGATGACGTGGTAATTAAACTTGCACCATTTAACTCCATTTGTAGCTCTTCCTCCATTAACTGAGCCAAGACATGTACAGCAATTGCTTCACTCTTCATACATACACAGGAATATTTGGAGTCAAATATCATTGAGATTAATTAATATGAGCAATCACTGGATCTAAATGAAAAATAGTGCTTCATGTAGTGACACACAAAAGCTCCTTTCTCCAGCTGCACAAGCAAGTCCGTCATTTTCAGGTTCAGTCTTCTGAAAATAACCCATAAGCTTTGAACAAGAAACCACTGATTTGTGTTTATTCGGTTTTATATGATCTGTTATATCACTACAACCCCCATGGGATATTGAAAATGTAGACAGCCATCGTGTACTGGAAACACAATCAGGAGATATCAACTTGAGAAATGGAAATTCTGCATGTTGCTGTTCATTAAAAGTTCAATTAAAAGTTCATGGCTGAAAATAAAAATTATTTTATTAATTATTAAAGTTAAGTTAAGCCTTTTCCAGTGGATTTTTAAATGAAATGATAGATACCTTTTAATGAAAAATATTTTCTCTGAGGGCAGCTAGAGAAAAGTTCAGAGACTGCCAGGAGCACACAAGCTGC
Organism: Mastigoproctus giganteus; assembly: GCF_048544385.1. Lineage (NCBI taxonomy): Eukaryota > Metazoa > Arthropoda > Arachnida > Uropygi > Thelyphonidae > Mastigoproctus > Mastigoproctus giganteus. Next base: position 126,098,268 of record NC_143581.1, on the reverse strand, counting down.
TGTATGATTTAGCTCTCACCGTCTGGTTGTGCAATAGATATTGCTGTGTTTGAGATTTAGTATAGCATGATAATTTATTTTTAACATATTTATTGTTTGCATAAGATTCTATATTTGTAAATAATTCTGTTATTAAGTAACTTGGAAGCCATAAATTCATTAGGAAGTTAGCATTAGCATTACTAGAGGCATTTGATGCAAGAAAGAAAGCTTATGCAGCATCAGCCAAAAAAAAAAAAATAAATAAATAAATAGCCACTTCCACTTCACCCCTCTGTTCGTTCGAAATACCTGTCCAGCTGAACCTTAAACTTATTTAGGCTATCAACTTCCATGACAAGGGATGAAAGTCTATTCCACCAACCACCCGCTGGCTAAAGGCAAATTTCCTCACGTCTATCCTACATCTGTCTTTTCTCAATTTGAATTTATGCCCTTTCAGGTGATTATTCTGAGCAAGAGGAAGAATCCCATCAGCATTGAGCATGCTCAAACCATTCAAGGCTTTATACACCTCTATCAGATCATCTCACTGGTGCCTAGTCCCCAGACAATGTAATTTGCAAAACTTAAGCCCTTCTTCGTAAGAGCACCCCTTTGTTCCATTCACTAATCTTGTTGCCCTTCTCTGTACTCGTTCCATCATCTCTACATCCTTCTTGAAATGAGGCCTCCAGACCTGTATACAGTACTCTAGGTGTGGCCTGACCATTGCCTTATACAAGGGAATAATCACCTCCTTATCCCTGCTAGAAAAATTCCTGTATATCATTGACAAGACACCATGAGCTATTCTTGCAGCCCATCTGCACTGCTCAGAGAACTTCATATCTGCCTGCACAATTACCCCCAGGTCCCTTTCATTCTCTACTACTGTCAGTGTAGTACCACAGAGTTGATACGTTGCTCTAGGGTTGCTGTTTCCCATATGTAGTACTTTACATTTGTCAAAGTTAAACTTCATTTGCCACCTCTCAGCCCATCTGCTCAACCTTTCCAGATCCTGTTGCAGTAGCATAGTGTCAGTAGTGTCCTTGACAACCCTGCCAACCTTCGTATCATCTGCAAACTTGGGCATTAAGCTTGATAGACCAACATCAATATCATTTATAAATACAGAAAACAATAATGGACCCAATACTGAACCCTGAGGGATTCCACTAATAACATTAGTCCACGATGAGCAGTGTCCATTGCTTACCACTCTCTGTCTTCTCCCCCTCAACCACCCCTTTATCGATAACAGCAATTTGCCTCCAATGCCACACTGTTCCAATTTGTGCAGCAGTCTTCCATGTGCAACAGTATCAAAAGCCTTTCTAAGATCCAAGTATATAATATCAAAGTTATTCCCTGCATCCAGTTCTTTTGTGACTGCATCATAGTCTCCAATCAAATTGGTCAGGCAAGACTTCCCCTTAACAAAACCATGCTGTGTTCGAGCTATAACTGAAGTCTTGTCTAGATGATCCTGCAGTGCTTCTTTAACCAGTTCCTCCATTAATTATGCAGGAACAGAAGTTAAATTAACAGGTCTATAATTACTTGTGTCAGCCTTTGAGCCTCCCTTGTGAATTGGGGTCACATTTGCACATCTCCAGTCCATGGGTACCTCCCCTGAGTCCAAGGAAGCTCTCATAATTATGGCTAAGGGTTTGCTTACTTATTTTGCTGCCTCCTTTAATATAACTGGATAGATCCCATCCACCCCAGGTGCCTTTTTTATGTTTATCTTCAACAATTTCTCCTCCACTTTACTCTCGGTTATTACAAAATCATCTAGCTCACTGCCAGAGTTGAATACACCTCTGGCATTCCCCTCCCTGAATAACTCCTCATGTGTGAATGTCAATGCAAAATATTCATTTAGTTTGTTAGCTACCTGAGCAGGATCATCAACTGTTGACCCATCGATATCAAGTGGACCAATCTGATTCATCCCCTTCCTTCTAGAGTTTACATAAGTAAAGAACTCTTTGCTGTTTTTCTTTGCATCCCTTGCCAAAGATTTCTCGTAATCTGCCTTTGCCTGCCTAACCTCCTTTGTAACTTGGTTACAGATCAACTTGTATCTATCATAGGCTTCTGTGTTACATGTTAATTTGTATGTATCCCATGCATTTTTCTTCTCTGCCATATGTCTCATTAGTTCATCTGACATCCACATAGGCCTAAATCTTGAACAATATTTCTTAGTTGGTATGTAAAGCCTAGTAGCTTCCAAGATAAGTTCTTTGAATGCTTCCTATTTTGAATTTGCTGTTGGCAACATCATCAGTTGGTCCCATTGTATAGAATTTAAATACTGTCTCAGTCCATCGTAGTCGCCTTTACGAAAGCAATAACCCTTCCCTTTACCCCTAATGGTAGTTACCTCTTTGAGTAAATCCCACTTCGTCACACTGTGATCTGCAGGTAAATGAACCACCTAGTGGTTAATTTACCTGCAGATTCTTAATGCATGAAGAATCGCTACTGATAATGAAATCAAGATTATTATTCCCTCTAGTTGCCTCCCGAACATGCTGATGTAGAAAACAATCATCCAATAAATCCACAAAAGCCTTGCTAGTGCGTGAATGACCAGACCCCAAATTCCAGTCAATATCTGGGAAATTAAAATCCCCCATTATTAGACTCTCTGATTTACTGGCCCACTCTATTTCCCTGTACAGTTTCCTATTATACTCATCAGAGTCATTAGGCCTATAGCACACTCCTACTCTCAATTTTGATCTCCCAATGCTTATGTCACACCAAACTGACTCGACACTGCACTGTCCCGCAATGTCTACTGGCTTCACTTCCTTGGATTTTATGTATTTCTTAACTAATAGCATAACCCTTCCTCCCTTCCTATCCTGTCTATCCTTTCTGTAGACATTGTACTCCCCAAATTCCAGTTCTGCATTCCTTATATCTGTGTGACACCACGTCTCTGAAATCCCCACAATATCTGCCTTTGATGTTTTGAGCAATACCTCAAATTCATCAAATTTGAGGTATTGCTCAAAACTCCTAGCATTGGTGTATACGCAAGTATACATGCACCTGTTCTTTTTCTTAGCTACCCTAACACAACCTATGTGTTTATTTGTACCCCAATGATTCCCAGCAGTCTCTGAAATATCCTGCATCTTATTTTCCAGACTGCGGCTCATTCCAATAGAAGCAGTGCAAGAATCACTTTCACCTCTGCCAGTGGCTAATGTTAATCTATTAGTCCTTGTATCCCCCCCAATCTAGCAGTTTTCTGACCCACCTAACACTGTCTCGATAGCATCAGCAAATATTCTTGCACCCTTTCTATTTAAGTGTATCACATCCCTGTAGAAGCTGCTGTTAGTGTTAATGGAATAGAAAAATAGACCAATAAAAAATTTATAGTTGAAATAAAATTATTTTGAATGGGGACATATACTAAACTTTCGGGACAACAGTCTAAAATCCGGGACATATCGTCACCCTACATATAAATCACATAAAGAAACTAAGGGGTTTTGGTGTTAACACTTTCAGTATTGATTCAGCAGGTTGCAATAAATTATCTTTTACCAATTATGCACTGTATACCAACCTATAAAATCAAGGTAAAAAAAAACATGTTTTTATTGTAAAACTTTATTTCATTTTTTAGGATACATTAATATACAAAGTAACTTTATTTCATTATTATTTTTTTTTTTTTAAGAAAACCCCTAACACGAAAGGTATTAAAACCTATATTAGTTAGTATCATACGTGGTTGAAGGTTCAGACATAAGCACTGGGAAAGAAAAATGAGAGTAGGTGTGTGTTATAGGCCTAATGAATCTGATGAGTATAATGAGCAATTGTGCAGAGAAATAGAGTGAGCCAGTAAATTAGTGTCTCTTATAATGGGGGATTTTAATTTCCCAGATATTGACTGGAATTTGTGGGTTGGTCACTCACACAACTAGCAAGACTTTTGTGGATTTCTTGGATGATTATTTTCTACAGCAGCATGTTCGGAAGGCAACTAGAGGGAGTAATACTCTTGATCTGATTATCAGTAGTGATTCTTCATGCATCAAGAATCTGCAGATAAAGGAACTATTAAGTGGCAGTGATTACAGTATGCTGAAGTGGGATTTACTCAAAGAGGTAATTACCATCAATGGTAAAGGGAATGGGTTTTTGCTTTCGTAAAGGCAACTACTATAGTCTGAGACAGTATTTAAACTCTATACATTGGGACCAACTGATGATGTTACCAACAGCAAATTCAAAATGGGAAGCATTCAAAGAATTAATCTTGGAAGCGACTAGGCTTTTCATACCAAAGAAATATTGTTCAAGATTTAGGCTAAAGTGGATGTCAGATGAACTAATTAGACATGTGACAGAGAAGAAAAATCCATGGGATACATATAAATTAATATGTGATATAGAAGCCTATGATAGATATTAACTGGTCTGTAACCAAGTTACAAAGGAAGTTAGACAAGCGAAGGCAGATTACGAGAAATCATTGGCAAAGGATGCAAAGAAAAACAGCAAAGAGTTCTTTACTTATGTAAACTCTAGAAGGAAGAGCATGAATCAGATTGGTCCACTTGATATTGATGGTTCAACTGTTGATGATCCTACTCAGGTAGCTAACAAACAAAATGAATATTTTGCATCGACATTCACACATGAGAAGTTATTCAGGGAGGGGAATGCCAGATGTGTATTCAACTCTGGCATTATCTGGTAAGCTAGATAATCTTGTAATAACTGAGAGCAAAGAGGAGGAGAAATTGTTGAATATAAACACAAGAAAGGGACCTGGAGTGGATGGAATATATCCAGTTATATTAAAGGAGGTGGCAAAGGAAGTAAGCAAACCCTTAGCCATAATTATGAGAGTTTCCCTGGACTCAGGGAAGGTACCCATGGACTGGAGATGTGCAAATGTGACTCCAATTCACAAAGGAGGATTAAAGGGCAGCACAAATAATTATAGTCCTGTTAATTTAACTTCTGTTCCAGGAAAATTAATGGATGCACTGGTTAAAGAAGCACTGCAGGATCATCTAGACAAGACTTCAGTTATAGTTCGGACAGAGCATGGGTTTGTTAAGGGGAAGTCATGTCTGACCAATTTGATTAGATACTATGATGTAATCACAAAGGAACTGGATGCAAAGAATAACTTTGATATCATATATTTGGATCTTTGAAAAGCCTTTGATACTGTTGCATATGGAAGACTGCTGCACAGATTGGAGCAGTGTGGCCTTGGAGGCAAATTCCTGCTATGGATAAAGGGATGGTTGAGTGGAAGAAGACAGAGAGTTGTAATCAATGGACACTGCTCTTTGTGGACTAATGCTATTAGTGGAGTCCCTCAGGGTTTAGTGTTGGGTCCATTGTTGTTTTCTGTATTTATAAATGATATTGATGATGGTATTTCAGGCTTAATATCCAGGTTTGTAGACAATATGAAGGTTGGCAGGGTTGTTAATGAAACTAATGACAGTACACTGCTGCAACAGGATCTGGAAAGGTTGAGCAGATGGGCTGAGAGGTGGCAAATCAAGTTTAACAATGACAAGTGTAAAGTACTACATATGGGACGTAGTAATCCCAGAGTAACATATCAACTCTGTGGTACCACACTGACAGTGGTAGAGAATGAAAAGGACCTGGGGGTAATTTTGTAGGCAGATATGAAGTATTCTGAGCAGTGCAGGCAGTCTGCAAGAGTAGCTCATGGAGTATTGTCAATGATATACAGGAATATTTCTAGAAGGGATAAGGAGGTGATTATCCCCTTGTATAAGGAAATGGTCAGGCCACACCTTGAGTACTGTTTACAGGTGTGGACGCCTCATTTTAAGAAGGATGTAGATCTGTTGGAACGAGTACATAGAAGGGCAACAAGATTAGTGTATGGAACAAAGGGTTACTCTTACAAAGAAAGGCTTAAGTTTTGCAAATTACAGTGTCTGGAGACTAGGCACCTGTGAGGTGATCTGATTGAGGTGTATAAAGCTTTGAATGGTTTGAGCATGCTCAATGCGGATGGGATTCTTCCTCTTGCTCAGAACAATCGCCTGAGAGGGTATAAATTCAAATTGAGAAAAGACGGTTGTAGGATAGCTGTGCAGAAGTTGATAGCTTAAATAGATTCAAGACAGAACTTGACAAACATTTGGAGTGAGTGTATGGGTGAAATAAGGGGTTTTTTTTTTGGCTGATGCCATATAAACTTGCCTTCTTGCATCATTGGCCTTTGCTAATGATAATGGTAAAGTTTGAAAAACATGAAACTGTCACAACCTTAATATGGGAGGTGGATGGAAAAGAACATTAAGGACTGCCATAATCATCCAAACTGTTAGAAGTATGCATACTTATCTTGGGGGTATGTACTAATTTACTTCAATTTTCCTGTTGTTACTATTTTTAATTGCCTTATTTGACAACCTAATATGCCCTTTATGCTGGCATCAATTTATTATTATTATTAGCCGTATGGTGCAAGGAAGCCTGAGGCTTATGCTGCACCAGCCAAAAAAAATAAAAAATTATGGATTACCCTGAGAGAGAGAGAGAGAGAGAGAGAGAGAGAGAGAGAGAGAGAGAGAGAGAGAGAGAGAGAGAGAGGGAGATGGAAGGGAATCACCAAGAAATAGAAGAATGATGATATCCAGCTCAGGACCCTTGGTGTGTACTTAGGGTTGTCAGAGAGACAGAACTACAGCATCTCAACCCACCATCAGTTTTTCAGTAACCCATCTGTGGGTTACTGAAATGCTTTCTTCATTTAATTAGCAAGGCCTTGTGGTTCCTAATTAGACTATGCCCCTCATATGATTGAAATCCTATGTTATGTACCTTGTGCTTATAATTAAAGTGCATCATATTTGGCAGTTTGTTAGTGGCAAACCTTGAATCTCCCAGAGATGAAATATGTAAAACACGTATTGTGTGTAGTTTCTAAAGTTGCATCATGCAGAGTTTTTTAAAATAATTGACATTTGTAATTAATACCATGATAACCCTTTGACTCTGTGCTGTTAAGGAATTTATTAATTTCATTCACGTGTTTAATGAATTGATAATGTAAATTATATAACAGTAGTTAAAATAATTATCTCAATATTTAATTTGAATTTCTTACTTTACTGTAGTAATCTGTTGATGTAAAAATTTTTATGTCCATTTTGTTTTATAATTAGATACCTCCAGCAGCTATTGAGTTTACATTGCCATCTCCAAAAATTGCTTTAGAATGCACTGCTGTTCCTGATACCCCTTGGATGCCACACATGAAAGCTAAGGTTGAGGAAGTTACTATAAGTCAAGATCAGTCAGTAAGTGTTGTTTCTGAACGTCTAATTAATACATATTATAATACATCTTAATTTGTATATGTCATGTACTGGTGCTATATTTTTTATTTTTTTCGATGAAAAATTTTAAATGAACCCAAGGTAATCTTCATATTAAAATTGGAAATTTCTGTTTTATATTTCATATAATGTTTTCAAGATATGTGCATCAGTGGGCTCATAGGCTATTGGCATGTGTACATTATTCTAACTTATGTCTGAATTGTGAAATTGTGGTTTCTTATTGACTTCAGAACCTGTCAAGATGAAGGCAAGAACAAACCATAGTGTGTGTGTCCTTCAGTAGGCATAAGAAGAATGAAAACAGATAGTGATTATTAACTTTCAGTCGTTATTAACTTCCTCTTGCTCAGAATAATCACCTGAGAGGGCATAAATTCAAATTGAGGAAAGACGGTTGTAGGATAGATGTGCGTAAGTTTGCCTTTAGCCAGTGGTGGCATCACACACTATGGTTCCCAAAGTGTGTGATTCCACCTCCTGGGGAGTGGTGGGATTATCTAGGGTTTGCTAAGAGACAAGAGGACATGGGGGCACTGTAGTAGGTGCACCCTCCAAGTGAGTTGATTGCTTATTTACAATTAGCCAGCTAGAACCTAGGGCGTAACACCCTCTTCACTTTGTATTTAAAGTTTTATGTGACCTAATTGCTTTAAAAGCAATTTCCTTTCATTACTTTATTTGTATTTATGATGGAAATGCAAGCTTCTTGTTGCATTTCATATTTGGTGGAATGTGATTTTAGTGTGGCAATACATCTCTCTAAGTAAAGAAATTGATTCCTGCTATGTGATCTTAAACTTTTTTTTGATATTGGAAACTGGTATCACTTCATCAAGCCCATCTATCACATTAAGAATTTATTTAAGTGAAGTAAATGTGGTATCTATGACTCTTGCTAAATGACTATCAGACTTTGAAAAGCCGGTGTCACTGGATGTAGTTCATCAATTTCATTGAATTAATTGAAATTAAAAGTTTTAATTGGATTTTGAATAAATTTGCAGTTAATTGATATTGTTTTGAATTTTATTGTGTTATTACCTTCCTTAGTAGGTCATGCAAACCACTAGTGTGAATAATGCTTTTTTTGAGGGTAGTGGGCACTGGAGATGAGTTTAGGGAACCAAGGAGACAGTGGCCAAAAAAGTTTGGGAACTACTGCTGTATAATTTTGATTACAGTTGCCAGTGAATATAAATACATGTAAATGCTTAAGAGTAAGCATTATACTATAATGATCACCTTATTACATATAAGCTAAACAAGAGTTTAAGTAAACAAGTAGTAATTCCATCTGAATCAATCAAGAGTTTCATTTTAGTAAGTTTTAAATGAACCTTAATTCCATGATGTTTCTAGAAGTTTCTTCTAGATAATGTTAAATACTGTCTTCACCCTTTTTAAAATTGAACATTTCGAAATTAATTCAGTAGTAACCATGAATGTATAAAATTCACCTTTCTTTAAAATTTTACAAATTGATGAGTAAAGTTTCTATCTGCAGATTTTTATTAATGTTTATAAGAGATATTCTTAAAATCCTTTAGTTTTGAAGCTGATGTAAATATATTTTCTGGAACATTTTATTTTGTTCATACTGCCATCTAAACAAACATTATGTTGCTGGATTGTGAATAAATTTCATTAAATTTGAATTAACTGCATTTTAGAAAAAAAAAAAAAAAACATGGTTAATAATTGTATTTGATTTCAAAAAAAGAAGGTTAATGTAAGCTCCTCTTAACTCTGGTTATTCTAGAGAATAAACAGAAATTTTCCAACGTTTTTGTGATCTGTAAAAATCTTGTCGTGTCTCTACTCTGCTAGATAGTGACTACAAGGATCCGAGCAGTTTGTATGCTGGGGATATTCTCAAAGTGACATATTGTTGAGGAGCTCATTATATTTTTGCTGCATGTATACTATATCCAGAAATTTCATTAGTTCATATATGAATGCCATTCCCACATTTTACTTTATCTGCTTTAATGAAATTTATTTCATTAAATTTGAATTAACTTTCATTATTTTTTTTAATTAACTTTCATTATTTTTTTAAATTAACTTTCATTAAATTAACTTTCATTAAATAAATTTAATTAAATTTAAATTCAAATTCAAATTTAACAAAATTTATTTCATTAAATTCGAATTAACTTATGAGGGGTGTTAAATTCATTATCTACCTAGGGTACTTCTCATAGTTATATTTCAATGATTCATGATTTATTATGTTCTTACATATCTAAACTTGAATCATACTAATTTTGATCACACAATGTTTTTTTTTTATGTTGTGCTTCTGTAACAGAAAGAAGGAAGACACCTGTATAAAATTATGGATTTGTTGAAATTAGAGCATCGTTTAGTCATAAGGTTTCTCACCAAAGAAGGAAATTGACAAAAGGCCATTCATGAAAGGATGGTGGCTGTGTATGGCAACAGTGCACATTGCACTGACCTTAGTCATCCTCAAATGTTCATGGAGAATGATTATAACCATCCCCCAGATATGTCATTTTCTCTAGAGATTTGGGACACCCTTAAAAGTCTGTCATTCAGCATGAGGATTTACACAGCTTGGCACATTTCTGGAGTGGTCACTGTCACAGGCTTTCTTGGATGTGGATCATCTTCGATAGATTCTCTACCTCACTTTAATTGTTTTGACTGGAATTTCACCTGGTATTCTGAAGGTGCACTGTTGCCATACACAGCCGTGATCTGAATTTAGAGACTTATGGAAGAGATCCTGAAACTTTCATCTCCAGAATTGTTATGGGGTGAGGAAACATTTACTCCTGACAGAGTAGGAAAGGAGGGGAGTTATGCTGTTAGTTAAGAAACACATAAAAATCTAGGGAAGTTGATATGGGTGGACAGTGCAATGTCGGGTCTGTTTGGGGTGACATAAACACTGGGAAGGGGAAAATGACAGTAGGTGTATGTTATAGGTCTAATGACTCTGATGAGTACAATGAATAGTTGTGCAGAGAAATAGAATGGGCCAGTAAATCAGAATGTCTTGTAATGGGGGATTTTAACTTTCCAGATATTGACTGGAACTTGTGGGTTGGTCACTCACATGCTAGCAAGACTTTTGTGGATTTATTGAAGGATTGTTTTTTACAGCAACATGTTCAAGGGGCAACCAGAGGGAGTAATACCCTTGATCTGATTATTAGCAGTGATTATTCATACATTAAGAATTTGCAGATAAAGGAACGACTAGGTGATAGTGATCACAGTATACGGATGTGGATTTTCTTAAGGATGTAACTACCATCAAGGGAAAAAGGAAGGGTTTTTGTTTTTGTAAAGGTGACTACAGCAGTCTCAGACAGTTTTTAAATTCTGTACAGTGGGATCAACTGATGACATTACCAATGGTGAATTCTAAATGGGAAGCCTTCAGGGACTTAATCTTGGAAGCTATTAGTCTTTTCATACCAGCTAAGAAATACTTTTCAAGGTTAAGGCCTCAATGGATGTTGCATGAATTAATGAGGCTCGTGGCAGACAAGAAAAATGTATGGGATGCATATAAATTATCAGGCGACACAGAATCCTATGTCAGATATAAGCTAGTCTGTAATCAAGTCACAAAGGAGGTTAGGCAGGTGAAGGCAGATTATGAGAAATCTTTGGCAAAGGATACAAAGAAAAACAGCAAAGAGTTCTTTACATAAAAAAAAAAAAGGTAAAGTGTAGCCATTATCAACCCACTGCACGATGGAAGCCTCCTCAACAATTCATGCTGAGGGAAATGGACCATAATTTGCCATGCTGGTCCAGTGCGGGTTGGCAGATTGACCGTATTCAGCAGTCAGGGGCTTGAACCCTGGTCTACTCAAAGAGCGTGTGCTACTGCACTCCCGCTCCTGACCACTCGGCTATGGAGGCCGTTCTTTACATATGAAAACTTTAAAAGGAGATGTTTGTTTGTTTGTTTGTTATTTGGTTTTTAGGAGCATTAGCAACTAAGGCCATATTGCTCCAGGATATGTGGTGGTCACTCCCTGACCTTTCCGCATCCTCCGTATTTGGTGGTGACGGGCTCGAACCCTGGTCTAATCAAGAAGCGTGTGCTATTCACTGCTGCTGCTCCTTCCCACCTGGCTATGGAGGTGCCTGGAAGGGGATAAATTCAGATTGGTCCACTTAACATAGATGGTGCGACTATTGATGATCCTACTCAAGAAGCTGATAAACTGAATGAGTATTTTACATCTACATTCACACATGAGGAGTTATTCAAGGAGAGGAATGCCAAACTCTAACAGGAAGATAAGTGATTTTGTAATAACTGAGAGAAAAGTGGAGGAGAAATGTTGAAATTAAACATAAAAAAGGCACCTAGGCAGCTGGAATCTATCCAGTTATAATGAAGGAGGTACCAAGGGAAGTAAACAAACCCGTAGCCATAATTATCAGAGCATCCTTAGAGTTAGGGGAGGTCCCTATGGACTGGAAATCTGCAAATGTATTCCCAATTCACAAAGGAGGTTCAAAGGGTGACACAAATAATTATAGACCTATTAGTTTAACTTCTGTTCCGAGGAAAATAATGGAGTCACTGGTTAAAGAGGTGATACAGGATCACCTTGACAAAAGACTTCAGTTATAGCTCGGACACAGCATGGGTTTGTTAAAGGGAAGTCTTGTCTGACCAATTTGAATGGATACTATGATGTGGTCACAAAGGAACTCGATGCAAAAAATAATTTTGATATCATATACTTGGATTTCAGGAAAGCTTTTGATACTGTTGCAAATGGAAGAGCTGTACAAATTGGAGTGGGATAGCATTAAGGGCAAGTTACTACAATGGATAAAGGGATGGCTGAGTGGGAGATGGCAGAGAGTGGTAATAAATGGACACTGCTCTACGTGGACTAATGTTAGCGGAGTCCCCCAAGGTTTGGTGCTGGGCCCATTGTTGTTTTGTGTATTTATCAATGATTTTGATGAAGGTATATCAGGCCTAATGTCCAAGTTTGCAGATGATACAAAGGTTGCCAGGATGGTTAATGACAGTAAAGATAGTATGCTACTGCAACAGGATTTAGAAAATTTAAGCAGATGGGCTGAGAAGTGGCAACTGAAGTTTAACATTGACAAAGCAAAATACTCCATACAGGTAGCAGTAACCCAAGAGAAAAGTACCAAATGCGTGGTACTACACTCAGGGAGGTGGAGAATGAAAAAAAGACCTGGGGGTAATTGTGCAGTCAGATATGAAGTTCTTTGAGCTGCCAGAGCAGATGAGGATACCAAAAGTAAGTCAAATTCTGGCAGTAAGCTAAATAATATTGAAATAAATGAGGGGAAATTGTTGAAGCTAAACATGAAAAAAGACACTGCAGTGGATTGAATCTATCCAGGTATGATAAATAGGAATTTTGCTAGAAGGGATAAGGAGGTGATTATCCCCTTGTATAAGGCAATGGTCAGGCCACACGTTGAGTACTGTATACAGGTCTGGAGGCCTCATTTTAGGAAGGATGTAGAGTTGCTAGAACGAATACAGAGAAGGGCAACAAGATTGATGAGAGGAACAAAGGAGTGCACTTACGAAGAAAGGCTTAAGTTCTGAAAGTTGCAGCATCTGATGACTCGGCACCTGTGAGGTGATCTGATTGAGGTGTATAAGGTCTTGAATGATTTGAGCAATGCTGATGGGATGCCTTTGCTTGCTGAGATTAAAAACCTGAAGGGGCATAGATTAAAACTGAGGAAAGATAGTTGTGGAATAGTTGTGTGAAAGTTTGCCTTTAGCCAGGAGGTAGTTGTTTGTTGGAACAGACTTCCATCTGTTGTTGTGGAAGTTGATAACTTAAATAAATTTAATACTGAACTAGAGATACATTTGGAGTGACCGGATGGGTTAAATAGGAAGTTTTTTTTTTTTTTTTTTTTTCTTTTGGCTGATGCTGTATAAGCTTGCTTTCTTGCATCATATGCCTCAACTAATGCTAATGCTAACATGGGTAAATTACTGGGATCCTGAGACTAAGTAAGAATCAATGCAATGGAAGCACATGAGTTCTCCCCCACTCAAAAAAATTCGGACACAACCTTTAGTTGGCAAGATTGTGGCCACCATTTTTTGGGATGCTGAGGAAATTTTGTACATTCACTACTTGGAAAGTGCAAGCAGACAGTCACTAGAGAGTCATATTCATTCCTAGTGTACAACCTAAGGGATATCATAAAAAAAAAAAAATGGTGTGGAAAACTTTCCAGAGGTGTGCTGCTTCTTCAGGACAATGCACCACTGCACAGCACCTCCGTAGCCAGGTGGGCAGGAGCAGCAGTGCGTAGCACATGCTTCTTGATTAAACCGTGGTTCGAGCCCGTGACCACCAAATACAGAGGGTGCAGAAAGGTCAAGGAATGACCACCGCATATCCCCGGAACAATATGGCCTTAGTTGCTAATGCTACTAAAAACCAAATAACAAACAAGCACCAGTACACAGGTCACATGCTGTTGCTGCTGGCTTGAGAGAGTGTAGTTTTACAGAACTTACCCATCCACCTTACAGTCTGGATCTGACTTCCAGTGACTATTTCTTGTTTCGACACGTGAATAAAAAAAATACATGTACGTCACTTTGCTGATGATAATGAACTGAAGTCTACCATTTCTGCGTTCTTGAATAGACAGGACAAAGAATTTTATTTGTCTGGTATTTTCTCAATGCCAACAAAGTGGAGCAAGTGTGTTGAAGTTCAGGGGAGTTACATTGAAAAATAAGAAAAGATGTTTGCCTCTATCTTATTTCCTTGATATATTGGTAGATAATTTATTGAATGCCTCCCAAAAAACTTATTCATTTATTTCAATTCTAATCTCAACTATGTCCATTTCCTCCTACAATCTGCCTGGCCCCATTTACTTTTTCTAGCAGAGTCTCAATTATCAGTTGATCTAACTATTTGCCTTATGATTACTTTTGCTTCAAAGGTGGTACTTGTGTACATATTTGCTCTGATATGCCTTGTCAGGGACTTCCTAATTTGAGATCTCCTCCTTTGTATCTTCTTTTCTGTAAAATATTTCTGCTCCATCTTGTCAAATTCACTTGTTGCCACTGTTATTCTCCCAACCCCACTAATCACTTGGGAACACTTAGAGAAACAGCAGAAGAGTGGGGTTGAATCATATTGATTCACTGTCTTTAATGGATTAACTATTGATAATCCTTCTCAGGTTGTGAACATAATCATTGGGTATTTTACATTTACATTTACACATGAGGAATTTTTTAGCGATGAGGATACCAAAAGTAAGTCAAATTCCGGCAGTAAGCTAAATAATATTGAAATAAATGAGGGGAAATTGTTGAAGCTAAACATGAAAAAAGACACTGCAGTGGATTGAATCTATCCAGGTATAATAAATGAAGCAGCAAAAGAGGTAAGCAAACCTTCAGCCATGATTATGAAAGCATCCCTGGATTCAGGGGAGGTCCTTATGGACTGGAGATGTGCAAATGCATCCCAAATTCATAAATGGGAGATCAAAGGAACACATGAATAATCACAGATCTGATAGCTCTGTTGCAGGAAAAATAATGGAATCACTTGTTAAAGAAATAATGCAGGACTGTCTAGACAAGAGTGTAGTTGTTCTGTAGCCACAGCATCGATTTATAATGGGGAGACATTATTTGACCAATATGACTGGATACTATGACAAAGGAGCTAGAACCAAAAAAGTAATATACTTAGATTTCAGAAAAGCTTTTGGTACTGTTGCATGTGGTTGCACACAAAAGACTGACTCAGGGGCACTAAGGGCAAATTACTGTTATCGATTGTTGATTGCAAGAAGACAGAGGGTGGTTATTAATTGGGCACTGCACTTAGCATTAGCATTAGTAGAGGCATACAATGCAAGAAAGGAAGCTTATGCAGCATTAATCAGAAAAAAAACCAAAAAAAAAAAAAAAAAAAAAAAACCCGCTCCCATTTCACCCCCACATTCGTTCCAAATACCTGTCCAGCTCAGCCTTAAATTTATTTAGGCTATCAACTTCCACAACAAAAGATGGAAGTCTGTTCCACCAATCAACTACCTCCTGGCTAAAGGCAAACGTCCACACATCTATCCTACAACTGTCTTTCCTCAATTTAAATTTATGCCCTCTCAGGTGATTATTCTGAACAAGAGGAAGAATCCCGTCAGCATTGAACATTCTCAAACCATTCAAGGCTATCAACTATAACCAAAAAAGTAATATACTTAGATTTCAGAAAAGCTTTTGGTACTGTTGCACATGATTGCACACAAAAGACTGATGAATAAACTGAATCAGTGGCACCTCGCAGATAACCCTCAATCAAATCACCACGCAGGTGCCTAGTCTTCAGACACTGTAATTTGCAAAACTTAAGCATTTCTTGGTAAGAGCACCTCTTTGTTCCATTCACTAATCTTGTTGCCCTTATCTGTACTTGTTCCAATAGCTGTACATCCTTCTTAAAATGAGGCTTCCAGACCTGTATACAGTCCTCAAGGTGTGGCCTGACAATAACCTTATACAAGGGGATAATCACCTCCTTATCCCTGCTAGAAAAATTCCTTTATATCATTGACAAGACACAATGAGCTACTCTTGCTGACCATCTGCACTTCTCAGAAAACTTCATATCTGCCTGCACAATTACCCCCAGGTCCTTTTCATACTCTGCCACTGTCACTGTAGTACTACCGAGTTGATAATTTACTCTGGGATTACTGCTTCCCATATGTAGTACTTTACATTTGTCAACATTAAACTTGATTTGCCACCTCTCAGCCTTTTTCTAGATTCTGTTGCAGCAGCGTACTGTCATTAGTGTCCGTTACAACTCTGCCAACCTTCGTATTGTCCGGAAACTTGGTCATTAAGCCTGATATTCAATCATCAATATCATTTATAAATACAGAAAACAACAATGGACACAACACTGAACTCAGAGGGACTCCACTAATAACATTAGTCCACATTGATTATCACTCTCTGTCTTCTCCCACTCAAACATTCCTGAATCCATAGCAGAAATTTGCCTCCAATGCCGCACTGCTCCAAGTTGTGCAGCAGACTTCCATGTGTAACATATCAAAAGCCTTTCTAAGATCGAAATATATTATATCAAAGTTATTCCCTGCATCCATTAGTTATTCCCTGCATCCATTAGTAGAGCCATACAATGCAAGAAAGGAAGCTTTCTATATATCATTGACAAGACACCATGAGCTACTCTTGCAGACCGTCTGCACTGATCAGAAAACTTCATATCTGCCTGCACAATTACCCCCAGGTCCTTTTCTTTCTCTACCACTGTCACTGTAGTACTACAGAGTTGATACTTTACTCTGGGGTTACTGCTTCCCATATGTGACCTTTGTGACCACCTCATAGTATCCAATCAAATTGGTCAGACAAGACTTCCCCTTAACAAAACCGTGCTGTGTCTGAGCTATAACTAGTCTTGTCTAGATGATCCCTTCTTTAACCAGTGCCTCCATTAAGTTCCCTGGAACAGAAGTTAAACTAAAAGGTCTATAATTACTTGTGTCGCCCTTTGATCCTTCTTTGTGAATTGGAATCTCATTTGCACATCTCTAGTCCATGGGTACCTCCCCTGAGTCCAAGGAAGCTCTCATAATTATGGCTAAGGGTTTGCTTACTTCCTCTGCTGCCTCCTTTAATATAACTCCTTTAATATAACAATTTCTCCTCCACTTTCCTCTCAGTTATTACAAAATCATCTCTCTCACTGCCAGAGTTTAATTCACCTTTGACATTCCCCTCCCCGAATAACTCCTCATGTGTGAATGTAGATACAAAATACTCATTTAGTTTGTTAGCCACCTGAGCAAGATCATCAACAGTTACACCATCGATATCCAGTAGACCAATCTGATTTTTCCTCCTTTCCTTCTAGAGTTTACATTCTAGATTTTGATCTTTCCTTCTAGAGTTTACATTCTAGATTTTGATCTTTCCTTCTAGAGTTTACATAGGTAAAGAACTCTTTGCTGTTTTTCTTTTCATCCTTTGCCAAAGATTTATCATAATCTGCCTTTGCCTGCATAACTTCCTTTGTGACTTGGTTACAGACCAGGTTATATCTATCATAGGCTTCCATGTCACTCATTAATTTATATGTATCCCATGCATTTTTTTTGTCTGCCACATGTCTAATTAGTTCATCTGACATCCATTTAGGCCTAAACCTTGAACAATATTCCTTAGTTGGTATGTAAAGCCTAGTAGCTTCCAAGATTAATTCTTCGAATGCTTCCCATTTTGAATTGCTGTTGGTAACATCATCAGTTGGTCCCACTGTGTAGAATTTAAATATTGTCTCAGACCACCGTAGTCACCTTAACGAAAGCAAAAACCCTTCTCTTTACCCCTGATGGTAGTTATCTCTTTGAGTAAATCCCACTTCATCACACTGTGATCAATGCCACCTAGTGGTTCCTTTATCTGCAGAATCTTAATGCATGAAAAATCACTACTTATAATCAGATCAAGAGTATTACTGCTTCTAGTTGTCTCCCGAACAGGCTGATGTAGAAAACAATCATCTAATAAATCCACAAAAGCCTTACTAGTGTGTGAGTGATCAACCCACAAATTACAGTCAATATCCAGGAAATTAAAATCTCAAATTATAAAACTTTCCAATGTACTGGCCTACTCTATTTCCCTGAACAGTTTTTAATTATACTTATCAGAGTCATTAGGCCTGTAACACACTCCTACTCTCAATTTTGATCTCCCAGTGCTTAAGTCACACCAAACTGACTCAACATTGCACTGTCCAGCGATGTTGACTAGTGCACTTCCTTGCTTTATGTGTTTCTTAACTAATAGCATAATCCCTCCTCCCATCCTGTCCTGGCTATCCTTCCTGTACACATTGTACTCTCCAAATTCCAGTTCTGCATTCCTTATATCTGTGTGACACCACATCTCTGATATCCCAACAATATCTGCCTTTGATGTTTTGACCAACACCTCAAATTCATCAAATTTATTTATCAAACTCCTAGCATTGGTGTACACGCAAGTATACATGCACCTGTTCCTATTCTTAGCTTCCCTAACACAACCCATGTGTTTACTTGTACCACAATGACACCGAGCAGTCTCTGAAATCCACTCCATCTTGGTTTCCAGGCTGCTGCTCATTCCAATAGAAGCAGTGCAAGAATCACTTTCATTTCTGCCAGCAGCTACTGTTAATCTATTAGTCCGTGTTTTCCCCCAAACTAGCAGTTTTCCGACCCACCTAACACTGCCTCGATAACATCAGCAAATATTATTGCACCCTTTCTATTTAAGTGTATCCCATCCCTGTAGAAGCAGTCTCTCCTGTTAACAAGCACAGACCAGGCTGAGGAAAATTGATCGACAAGGCTCTCATCATATACTCCCTCCTATCATGTCTGGGCAGAATTGCAGACACTTTCAAAATCCTAATTCACAGCTTTTTTTTAACAGTGACCTGTACTTGTTAAGTAATTCCATCAGTCTCCTACTCTTAATATCATTAGTGCCATCTTGTACAACAATATCACCTTTTGTGCTTTTAAAAGATATCTGCTCTGCAATGTCATCAACCTTTGCCCCTGGCAGACATACTCTGGTCCTGTTCCACCTATCCTTTTTACACAATATGTTCCCCGTTTCCTTGACAATAGAATCACCGACAACTACTAGTTCCTGTGGGACTAACGCATTTTCCTTGCGGGTTGCTGCTATGTTGCGTGATGACCAAGTGCAAGCTGTGCCGTTGATGTGGGCAGATGAGAGCTTGATGGGCCCCTCAATTTAGATCCTTCGAGGGCATCCACCCTGTCCTTCAAGCTCTCATATAGGCCCATAGCAATGCTGAGTTGTCGCCTGATTTCCTCACACTCTTTACATCGTGCTCATACACGAAGACATTTCCTTTGGCAATATCATGTCCCATACCTGATTGCTCTACAAACATCAAACAAGCAGTGCATTTTAAAAGGCTGTGATTCAGAGGGAAACTGTCCCCCTCAGTTCTCCCCTGAGCCATAGCGCTCCCATAATTTCTTCTTAATAACTTCTTTGACTACTGGTAACTAATTATAACCCATAATAACTTCTCTGACTAATGTTATTAGCTGAACCCCACCTGAAGGTTGAGCTGGGCCCATTGTTGTTTCCTGTATTTGTTAATGATATTGATGTATCAGGCCTAATATCTATGTTTAGAGACAATATGAAGGTTATCAGTGAAGTTAACCACAATTATCAGGATATTCTACTGCAGCAAGATCTAGACAAATTAGGCAGAATGGCTGGCAAGTGGCAATTGAAGATTAATATTGAAAAATGCAAGTTACGTCATATGGGAAAAAGTAATCCAAGATTAACGTACCAGCTGTGTGGTACCACACTCTTGGCAGTGGACAGTGAAAAGGCCTGTTTGTAGTTATGCATCAGATATGAAGTTCTCTAAGCAGTACAGACAGGCTGCCAGGACGGCTTATGTGGGTTTTGTCAATGATATATATTGGAATTTTGGTAGCAGGGATATGGAGGTTATTATCCCATTGCACTAGGCAATGACTAGGCTGCATATTGAGTATTGCATACAGATCTGGAGGCCTCATTTTAGGAAGCATGTAGATCTGCTGGAATGGGCGAAGAGAAAGTCAGTGAGATTGAGGAAGGGTATTCTCGCCAAGAAAGGCTTACGTTTTGCAGATTTCAGTGTCTGCTGACTAAGCATATGCAAAGTGATCTGATTGAGGTGTTTAAAGCTTTGAATGGATTGAGCAAGCTCAGTGATGATGTTGTTCTTCCTCTTGTTCGAACTACAAATATGAGGTAGCATAAATTCAAATTGAGGAAGGCTGGTTGCAGGATAGATGGTGAAAAGTTTGCCTTGAGCAATCTGGTGGTTGATTGTTTGAATAAACAGGAATAACCTTCCATTTCTTGTTGTGGAAGTGGGTAATTTCCATAAGTTCAAAACTCCTACTGGACAGATTATTGGAGGTGATGGATAGGTCATATGGGAAATTTTTTTTCCCCTCCCTGATACTTTATAAGCTTGTTTTCTTGCCTCATATTCCACTACCTGCGCCAGTGCTAAGCCAGCTGATGTGCAAGTAACCACAAGACAAATAGCAATTGCTGTGAAAATGGAAGTTACCATACTACCAAGTGAATCACTTGCTGAGTGTGTTAGGTTAGTATTGGCTGCCATATCAATCCAAACAAGAAGCAAACAAAGTAAAGCTGTAAATACACTAATTACCGTACAATCAGATGCCATTCCACTGCAGAAACTGCAGTATCTATTATACTTGATACAAACAAGGTAAATTTGAATGATATAAAGCTTCAGCCCTTTAAAAACAAGCCAAGGATTCAACTAAATCCAAATAATGCTTTCCTGCTTACAGTGGAACTGTGGAGACTATCACAGTGATTTGATTGACATCCAAGATCACTGCTCCCAATATAACCCTATTGCCTTCTGCCTACAGGAAACCAATCTAATTCCACATATAACTGTTTCCCTCCAGAACTATATAATACATACAATAAGAAGCATTTTGGATTTTGTTCAGAACATTTGCACACAATCCAAACGATCTGGCAATTGCGGGGTTTGTTGATAATCACACCTCAAAACCAGTTCCACTAATTTCATCCTGACAATACAGTCAGGATGAAATTAGTGGCACTGGTCTGCTCATGTTCAGTCTGCTCACTATCCAAGCTGTGCAAGTTGAATTTTGATTTGTCAGAGAAAATAACATATTTCTATTGATTCTCAGACCAACTAGCTATTTTTCCCATTTTAGATGCTGGGCTTTCATTTTTTGTGTTAAAAGTTGCTTTTTTCTTGGGTGGCATGCTACTAATTCCAATTAAAACCGGTATCTATGTACTGTAGCAACTTGTGTTTACTCCTGTATCCTCCTCCCATGCTGTTTTGAGATCTGTTAATCTGCCTTCTGTTTCAGACATACAGATGAATCAGAAATCTTTCCTGCATTGCAGAAGATATTTGTAGCCATCCACTTTCTTTCTTTCTGTTAAGACTGCCAATTTCTGATAATTTTCATAATAAACATGCCACTGTTGACTGATTACAGTAAATGCTTTTAGCCTCTCATTCCTAGAATGTCCATTTTCATTGAAGCAGCAGCAACACTTTTCCTACCTGGTGTTAATTGTGAAAACTTAGCCATCACAATGGCACAGAATCCTAGGTTCATGACAAATGCACTGTATTTATACTGCTGCTAGGGTGATGCAATCATGTGTATCACGTGACATAATCTAAGACAGCTTGCTAGAGATGGACGATGCAATAATGCTACTACAAAACATATATGATATATTATCTAATTTCACAGAAATTCGGAATTTTGCAAGTGATGCAATTTTTTTGAGCACTGCTGTATCTTTATAGACAAATGATGTCATGCTTATGTTTTGGCATTTTTGAAATCAGGAAAGGTTTCTACAAATCTGCAATATTACTGGCCTGTTGTGCTCACCAGCTCTATGAGCAAGGTCATGGAAAAAATGATAAAGCCAAACTAATGTGGCTTAAAGTTCAAATTGACTTCCCAAACCAAATGCAATGCAACTTTGAAGGCAGATCCAGCACTGAACTATTGAATAGGACATAAATAAACATTGTGATGCCTCTGTACCAGAAGAACAGCTTGCCATGTTTCTCTTTGTCATAGAAAAGCATGCTGCCTCCTTGGCCAGGTGGGAAGGAGCAGCAGCAGCAGCAGCATGTGTAGATTAGACCGGGGTTCGAGCCCGTCACCACCAAATACGGAGGGTGCGGAAAGGTCAGGGAATGACCACCGCATATCCCGGAGCAAAACCAAACAACAGTAACAGTAAAATAGAAAAGCATTTTCCATGGCATGAAGATATGGTATAATGTGAAACCTATACTATCTGGGACTATGCAAATATCTGCCACAGTTTATCAGAAACTTCCCGAATCACTGCCCAATTCAACTTAAAATTCACAATCACTTATCTGCTAAATTTATCCAGGATTATAGTAGATCCTGTGTTATTGAATTCAATAACACAGGATCTACTATAATAGCATCCACTATGATGTATGCTATTGACTTAAGAATCTTCTGGCATTCCCCTAATATGTGAATTGTCCCAAAATAAAAAAAAAATTAAAAAAAAAACAGTTGCAAGGTGCCATCAACAGAATTGTTAAATGGTGTCAGAACAGTGGTTTGCTCTCTTTCCAAAAGACTGTTGGGATGCACTTCTGTAGGAAGCATAACCTACATCCAGACCCTGAATTTCAACTATAAAAACAAATCAACCCAGTGGTTGCTAGTGTCCACTTTCTATGGTATTTTGCCAAAAACTTACCATTCCTTGAACATATTAAAGCACTGCAGATTTTGTCATAAGAAGCATTTTAAGATTGCTCTCTGACACATTCAGAGCCAGCCATTACATGCTGCTGCATTTGTATAATTTATTAATACAGTCACATCTAGACTATGGCTCGGCAGTCTACAGCTATGGTAGACCAACTGCTTTGTTATCTTGATCTTGTACACCACAGTGCTCTTCATCTTGCACTAAGGGTACATCACCAGTTCAGGGCCTATATGCTGAGGCAAATGAAACTTCCTTGTGTCTACACAGACAAATGCTTTAGTTAAACTATGCAACAGAACTCAATGGGCAACAAAACTACCCAACTCGGAATGCACTTTTCTCTCCCAAATGGTAAAACCTTTACAGAGCTTACTCATCTACAAACTCATCTATAAGGACACACCTTTGCTCATTGTGCACTGACTGACAACTTGAATTTGTTAAGATACGACCTAGTGCCTCATAGACAGTCCTGCTTTGCACGTGTCATATACCACTGTGCAACCTTTGATTCATTTCATGGGAAAACACACCTTATCTCAACAGAATCTACTGTAAATGCATGTCATATTGAGAACTTAGCATGCATAATAAACACCAATCTGCTTGGATGGATCTAAAACTAACACTCATGTTGGTTCAGTAGCATTATTTCCCAACATTACCATAACTAAGATAATTCCCTGTTTAATGTAGCAGCTATACCAGAACTCTACTGTACCACATAACCTTAAATTTCCCACTCTCAATGACCACACTACATAGTGTTATTTATATACAGACACCATTATTGCTATCCAAGCTATACAGCAAAATATGAAGAATGACAACCCCCTTATTCAGACAGATTTGGAATATCCTGGCTAATTTAAATAAGAATGAACAAGTTCTCTTTTGTTGTATCCCTAGTCATGTTACAATTGCTGGAAATGAACTTGCTGACTTAGTGCCAAAACTGCTACTAATCCTATAGAAATCCTTTAGTACACTAGTCTCAGACTAGAAGTGCTCTGTAGAGAAGCAGTGTCTTGAACAATAGCAACTAATCTGGCAGTAAAGTCAGTAACAAGCTACTCCATATGAAGAATGATCTCAAGCTGTGAAAATCCATTGAAGAAATCATACTAGCCACACTATGGATAGATCATACACATGCTCTTAACACATCTTTATCTACTTGTAGCCACTGATCCACCGCAGTGCACAAACTGCAACTTCCGGCTTACTGTCTACCATGTACTCATTGATTTCCCCATATACAATAATACAGAGAATCTGTCATTATTGTATATGTCATTATTGTACAACAAGTAAGAGCTACTAAAAGCACAAGTAGATGCGTAAATTCTTGCTTTAGAATTAATGGCTTATAAACAAATTCACCATATTTATATAGTAAATATAATAAATATGAGTATTTGCGAAGCCCTCAAATGGAGTCATTATACAAACACATCCAGAATAATATGCCACTCTGCCACAGGGGATGCATAATGGAATATAATGATTAAAATTCTAACATATTGGTATAGGAAACAGCCATCTATAAATCCAGAAATACTCTGCTTTTGGGTGAGCAACTCATCCACATTTTCCAGTCAGTATCTGAAAATTTAATATTCCTTATGTACGATATTTTGACTGACTAATTCTATCTGTATGTATTGTAGTTTTTTGTACTCATCCTTGTTATTTGGCATATAATACACTATAATTCATTTTTGTTTTCCCAGTATCTGTGTCACATTCAAATGAATGAAATTGCACCAGCATGCTGTGTCAGTTGAGTATATTGTTTTTGATTATATGGGCTTCTTAATCAAGAGAATAACATCTGTGTCCTTCATTGTGTTCGTCATATTCACATTCTTTATCCCCTTTGTTAGAATGAAGCATTATTTGTGATATTCGTCTGATGTCTGCTCCGATACTCATATTCTTCATGTTTATTTATTATATAAATATGATGAATTTATTTATAAACCATTATTAATTCCTGAGCATGTATTTGTGTACCTGCTTGTGCTTTTAGTGTCTCTAACACAACCAATGTAATTCTTGTTGCATATGGAGCCCCTCCCCCCCCAGAAGTTGGCATGCAAATAAGAATGTTTTGTTGTGATGAACTTGAACTATCTGGATATATACTGGGACTTGTGGTTGGTGCACTCACCTGGTAGCAGTTGGTACTTGTACCATCTAGATGAATGTTAGAAATAGCAACAAGACAATGCTATGCTCTTTATCTGATTACAACTAGTGACTTCATGTATTAACAATCTTCAGATAAAGAAAACACTAAGTCATAGTGATCACGATATATCAGTGTGTGATTTATTTAAAAATATAGCCATTGTTCAGGGGAAGAGAAGGGGATTTTGATTTTGCTATACTGATCCTAAATAGTGTTTAAATTCTCTTCAGTGGGGCTAACTGATGCAGTTAGCATCAGTTAGTATCTTAGATGCTACTAAGTTTTTTATAACAAATAAGAAATATTATTTTTAGTAAGATGATGAAGCAAGGAAGAAAAGCTTATACAGCATCAGCAAAAAAATAAAAAATGAAAAATAAAGTTACTTCGTTTCTAACCTTTTTAAATTTATTCAAACTACCTATCTGCATTAATGATAATTGCCAGATTATTATGGTCTGATTTTAATGAAATTTGGTATATGGCTTGATGAATATTTGTAAAAGAAAAAAAATATATAAAATTTCATGAAAATCCATTGGTGCACTGGAAATTGAGTTATAACATGCAGACAGATGGATGAGCATGAGGAAGACAAATAGGCACTTTATGCATATATGCTAATATGACTAATTTCAGCAGAAGAGGAGCAAAGCAAGTAAAAAAATTGCAAAGTTACCTCATTATCTTTCTACCAATGGATAGCACTATAAGGTCCCATGGATAGATTGAAACAGTAGGATAAAATAAAGGGTACGCATAGCAAACCCTCAGTATAAACTTCTAATACACTAAAACAATGAGTGCAAATGTCTGAAAATCAGAAACAAGTTTAAATTAGTTGAAAATAGTAAGCAATATATCAAATAGCTTAATGAAGAATGGTACACAGCTGATGAATACTTAATAAATGACTATTTGATGGACATTAAAGCAATAACAGAATAAGAGGAGCAAAAAGCAAGTAATAAATTGAAAACTTACCTCACTATCTTTACACCAATAAAAGAACACTGAAAGGCTACATGGCCTGATTGAAACATGGAATAAAACAAAGGGGTGGTATATCCCTTCCCAGTATATGTAAATAAACTGCAGCCATTATCAATCCACTGCAGGATGGAAGCCTCCTCAACGATTAATGTTGAGGGAAATGGACCATAACTGCCATACTGGTCCAGTGCTGGCAGATCAACTGCATTTAGTATGGTCGATCTGCCAATGATCGTATATAGTACGGTTGGGGGGGGCTTGAACCCCAGTCTATTCAAAGAGCGTGTACTACTGCACTCCCATTCTCTGTGCAACCTAATGTTGTTTCCTAATGTTGTTAATTAGATCAAAAGCTTTTCTTTATATCCATAGCCTTCTCTCCAGAATCACATCTTCATAACACTTCCAGTTTCATCTCTCGTGTAATAGTTCTCTTTGATGTTTTGGTAAATCTACCAGCAGCTATGTGCTTCTCACTCATGACTGGGCTAAAAATAAATAATCAAGTATAAAAATAAATAAAAATGAAAATAATACTCATAGTCATATGTTTATTAATCAAATAAATTTTACATACCTTTTATGAATGAATGAATGACTCTGTATTATCTCTGTATAAGTTCACTAAAACCACTTTGACCTTTTGGTGATCAGAAGAGTCACAGTTTGTCACACAGCGAAGTGGCTAACTGGCTGTTACATGTGTACCAGCTTATGCCTACTTTAGACGGTCCATCCTTGAACAGTGGGAAAATCCCTAAACATACCTAGAGTTACCACCCATTCAGTTCATGCCCTAACAGTTCGGTAATCAAATGATTTGTTTGGTGTTTGTATTGAAAACAGAAATACTCAGTAAAATTTATCAAACATAGTTTTTATCAAATTTTAGTTTAATACAATTTGAAAGTGTTTTTTTTTTTTTTAACTGATTTCCCTAATGGATTTGCAATTATAGTTTAATTATGTATTAATATAATTAATAGTTTGCATTTCAATTATTGGCTGAATTGACTTTTCAAATTGAGTAACAATGTCATGGTTTTTAGTCACTGTTTGGTAATGGCACCAGAAAAAGGTGGTAATCCTAAATACACCACAATGGTGAAAATACTAACAGATTAGAAAGAATACTTGATGAGAATCAACCAAAAGAGCAAGCTGGCTTTAGGACAGGATTCTCAACCATGGATCACCTTCACATAATATCACAGCTAATGGAGAGAGCAACTGATTACAAAACACCATTATGCCTGGCATTTGTGGATTATGAAAAGGCATTTGACTCCATACAGCATAAGGCAATGTTTCAGGCACTGGAAAGACAGGGCATAGATATCCCATATATTATGATTTTGAAGAAAATCTATGAGAATGCCTCCTTTATTAGACTAGACAAAGAAGTAGCAAATTTAAAATTGAGAAAGGAGTTCGACAAGAAGACACAGTATCTGCTGTATTCTAATGAGGAAGCTTTCAGAAGATTAATGAGGAAGCTTTCAGAAGATTAGACTGGTCACAGAAAGGAGTCAATGTGAATGGAGAGTACATAAACCATTTATGATTTGCAGATGACATTGTGATCATAAGCCATGATCCCAAAGAACTAGAGGAAAATCTTAATCAGTTATGCAGAGTTAGTAAGAATTTTGGACTATAGATGAATATGGCTAAAACAAAAGCAATGATGAACAAGTATACCACAGAAAGGGATACAATCATTGAAGGAGCAGTAACTGAAAAGTTGGATTCATATTTATCTGAGACAAGTCGTTAGCTGTAATAATGATAAATGGCTGGAAGTCAAGGAAAGAATAAATTTTGGATGGATAGCATTCAGGAAATATAGTCGCATACTAAGGTGGTTGTTGTTATTTTAGTTTTAGGAGCATTAGCAACTAAAGCCATATTGCTTCGGGGATATGCGGTGGTCATTCCCTGACCTTTCCGTATCCTCTGTATTTGGTGGTCAGGTGGGAAGGAGCAGCAGTGCGTAGCCAGGTGGGAAGGAGCAGCAGTACGTAGCACACGCTTTTTGATTAGACCGGGGTTTCAGCCCGTCACCACCAAATACGGAGGATGCGGAAAGGTCAGGGAATGACCAACACATATCCCGGAGCAATATGGCCTTAGTTGCTAATGCTCCTAAAAAACCAAATAACAACAACAACATAACAACATTTGGTGGTCATGGGCTTGAACCCTGGTATAATCAAGAAGCATGTGCTATGCACTGCTGTTCTTGCCCACCTGGCTACGGAGACGCCCGCATACTGAGGAGCAGTATCCCAATTTGTCTGAAACGTAAAATAACGGAGCAATGTATACTCTCCACCATGACTTATGGAAGTGAAACTTGGGCACTCACCAAAAAGAATGGAAGAGAAGCTGAGAACTACATAGTGAAGAATGGAATGAAATAAATTTAGGAATAAGTCTGTTAGATAAGAAGAGAAGCACATGGATTAGGTAGCAAACTCAAGTAAAGGATATTCTTATCAAAACTAAAGAACTAAAATGGTCTTGGGAGGACACATAGCTCGAAGACATGATGACAGGTGGACTAAGAAAATAACAGAATGGTACCCAAGAGGATCTAGAAGAAAACATGGACGACAGCAATGGAGATGACAGATCAAATTCACGAGTTCATGGGTAGTAAATGGATGGTCATTACACAAAACAGAAAGAACTGGAAAGTTTCTGGAGAAGCCTTCATCCTGCAGTGGATTGAAAATGGCTGATGATGATGGTGCAAATGTGGAATTTTATGACTCGGAGTAAAATTTTGGTTTTCATTCATTAATGACACAACTTTCAGAATGACACAAAGCAGGGTCTGGACATATTTATTTATTATTTTTTTTTCTAAATATTCAGAACATTATATATAAGCAGAAAAATGTGAATGTGCTTAATTTTTAGATTTCATGCTGTTAACAGTTTTGTGAACTGGAAAATGGGAGTACCTATTACTTCCGCATTTATACTTTGTGTTTATAATTTTTTTTATTGAGAATTAACAAGATTTTTTCTTATTAATTCTCAATAAAAATTATTAAGAAAGTAACTAAATTAATAAGAAAGTTTTCTTAAAAAAATAAAAAAATACACATAACATTACATATTGTTGTATTGCTTTATATTAATGCAAATCCATTCAAAGATTAACCGTTGTAATCAAAATTGTAACCATTATGTTCAAAAATTATACTGTAACTAGAATTTAAAAAAATGAAGAACTTTTTCCAGAAATAAAAAGAAGCCTGTCAGGCGCTTCACAGCCATCTTTGTACGATTCTGTATGCAGCCACTACTGTGTCAATAGAGAATATAAATAAGGGTCAAATTGCTCTTACTCTTCAAATGCGGAAAGTTAATAGTTGAAGGTGCTATTCCCACACATAACAAAGGGTTATGAGTATTCCATGTATGAGAATTAATGTATTCCATATTATATGGAATACATTAATTTCAGTAGAAATTATGCCATTTTAGTTATTAATAAATATTATTCAGTTTATTAAATTGTGTCTGTGAAATCAATTCACCATATTTCAACTTGAAGTCCCTCTAAGGACCAAGATCTGCATGTCACCTGCTGAAGGTAGTAATCCGCATAACTTGAAAACCTTTGAACTCATGTAGTAGTAGTAGTAGAAATGGAGGCATGTGATGCAAGAAAGCAAGCGTATGAGCTTATGTGATATCAGCAAAAAAAAAAAAAAAAAAAAACCAACAGCAATTTCACACATCCATTCCCTCTAAATGTTTGTCCAGTAACTCCTTGAATTTATTTAAGCTATTAACTTCCACAACAACAGATGGGAGTTGGTTCCAGGAATTAACCACCCACTGGCTAAAGGCAAATTTCCAAACATCTATTCTACCACTATCTTTCCTCAATTTGAATTCATGCCCCCTCAGGTTCGTAATCTGAGTAAGTGGAAGAATCCCATCAGAATTCAACGTGCTCAACCCATTCAAGGCCTTATACACCTGAATCGGATCACCTCGCAGGTGCCTAGTCTCCAGCCACTGGAATTTGCAGAACTTAAGCCTTTCTTGGTAAGAGAACCCCCTCATTCCTCTCACCAATCTTGTTGCCCTTCTCTCTACATGCTCAAGCAACTCTACATCCTTCCTAAAATGAGGCCTCCAGATCTGTGTGCAGCACTCAAGGTATGGCCTAATCATTGCCTTATACAAAGGGATAATCACTTCCTTTTTCCTACTAGCAAAATACCTGCATATCGTTGACAATAACCCATGACCAGCTCTGGCAGCCTGTCTATGTTGCTCAGAAAACTTCATATCTGACTGCACAATTACTCCCAGATGTTTTTCATCTTATACCACACTATGTGTAGTACTTTGACAAAGATTTCTCCTAATCTGCCTTCCATTGCTTAACCTCTTTTGTTACTTGATTACAGACTAGCTTATATCTGCCATAGGCTTCTGTGTCACCTGATAATTTATATGCATTCCATGCATTTTTCTTCTTTGCCACAAGTCTCATTAGTTCATCTGACATCCATTTAGGCCTGAACCTTGAGCAATATTTCTTAATCGGCATGAAAAGGCTAGTAGCTTCCACAATTAGGCTCAAGGGGTAGAATTTTTTTCAGCCTGGACTGTACTTGTTAACAGGAGAGATTGCTTCTACAGGGATGGGATACACTTAAATAGAAAGGGTGCAAGAATTTTTGCTGATGCTGTCGAGGCAGTGTTAGGTGGGTCGGAAAACTGCTAGTTGAGGGGGATACAAGGACTAATAGATTAACAGTAGCCACTGGCAGAGGTGGAAGTGATTCTTGCACTGCTTCTATTGAAATGAGCAGAAGTCTGAAAAACAAGATGCAGGATATTTCAGAGACTGCTGGTAGTCACTGCTGGTAGTCAGCCTGGACTGTACTTGTTAACAGGAGAGATTGCTTCTACAGGGATGGGATACACTTAAATAGAAAGGGTGCAAGAATTTTTGCTGATGCTGTCGAGGCAGTGTTAGGTGGGTCGGAAAACTGCTAGTTGAGGGGGATACAAGGACTAATAGATTAACAGTAGCCACTGGCAGAGGTGGAAGTGATTCTTGCACTGCTTCTATTGAAATGAGCAGAAGTCTGAAAAACAAGATGCAGGATATTTCAGAGACTGCTGGTAGTCATTGCGTTACAAGTAAACACATGGGTTGTGTTAGGGTAGCTAAGAATAGAAACAGGTGCATGTATACCTGCGTGTACACCAATGCTAGGAGTTTGGTAAATAAATTTGATGAATTTGAGGTATTGCTCAAAACATCAAAGGCAGATATTGTTGGGATATCAGAGACGTGGTGTCACACAGATATAAGTAATGCGGAACTGGAATTTGGGGAATACAATGTGTATAGAAAGGATAGACAGGACAGGAGGGGAGGAGGGGTTATGCTATTAATTAAGAAACACATAAAGTCCAAGGAAGTGAAGCCAGTCAACATCGATGGACAGGGCAGTGCCGAATCAGTTTGGTGTGACATAAGCATAGGGAAATCAAAATTGAGAGTAGGAGTGTGCTATAGGCCTAATGACTCTGATGAGTATAATAAGATATTGTACAGGGAAATAGAGTGGGCCAGTAAATCAGAGAGTCTTATAATGGGGGATTTTAATTTCCCAGATATTGACTGGAATTTGTGGGTTGGTCACTCGCACACTAGCAAGGCTTTTGTGGATTTATTGGATGATTGTTTTCTACACCAGCATGTTCGTGAGGCAACAAGAGGGAGCAATACTCTTGATCTGATTATCAGTAGTGACTCTTCATGCATTAAGAACCTGCAGATAAATGAACCACTAGGTGGCAGTGATCACAGTGTGTTGAAGTGGGATTTACTCAAGGAGGTAACTACCATCAGAGGTAAAGGGAAGGGTTTTTGTTTTCGTAAAGGCGACTATGATGGTCTGAGACAGTATTTAAATTCTATACAGTGGGACCAACTGATGATGTTACCAACAGCAAACTCAAAATGGGAAGCATTCAAGGAACTAATCTTGGAGGCTACCAGGCTTTACATACCAACTAAGAAATATTGTTCAAGGTTTAGGCCTAAATGGTTGTCAGATGAACTAATGAGACATGTGGCAGAGAAGAAAAATGCATGGGATACATATAAATTAATGGGTGACATGGAAGCCTATGATAGATATAAGTTGGTCTGTAACCAAGTCACAAAGGAGATTAGGCAGGCAAAGGCAGACTACGAAAAATCCTTGGCAAAGGATGCAAAGAAAAACAGAAAAGAGTTCTTTACATACTTGAACTCGAGAAGGAAAGGGATGAATCAGATTGGGCCACTGGATATTGATGGTACAACAGTTGAGGATCCTGCTCAGGTGGCTAACAATCTAAACGAGTATTTTGCATCTACATTCACGCATGAGGAGTTATTCAGGAAGGAGAATGATGTAGGTAAAGTAAACATTGGCAGTGAGCTGGATGATTTTGTAATAACTGAGAGGAAAGTGGAGGAGAGATTGTTGAGGATAAACATAAAAAAGGCACCTGGGGTGGATGGGATCTATCCAGTTATATTAAAGGAGGCAGCAAAGGAAGTATGCAAACCCCTAGCCATAATTATGAGAGCTTCTTTGGACTCAGGGGAGGTACCCATAGACTGGAGATGTGCAAATGTAACCCCAATTCACAAAGGAGGATCAAAGGCTGACACAAGTAATTATAGACCTGTTAGTTTAATTTCTGTTCCAGGTAAATTAATGGAGGCACTGGTTAAAGAAGCACTGCAGGATCATCTAGACAAGAATTCAGTTATAGCTCAGACGCAGCATGGTTTTGTTAAGGGCAGGTCTTGCCTGACCAATTTGATTGGATACTATGATGTAGTCACAAAAGAACTGGATGCAGGGAATAACTTTGATATTATATATTTGGATCTTAGAAAGGCTTTTGATACTGTTGCACATGGAAGACTGCTGCACAAATTGGAGCAGTGTGGCATTGGAGGCAAATTGCTGCTATGGATAAGGGGATGGTTGAGTGGCAGAAGACAGAGAGTGGTAATCAATGGACACTGCTCAACGTGGACTAATGTTATTAGTGGAGTTCCTCAAGGTTCAGTGTTGGGTCCATTGTTGTTTTCGGTGTTTATGAATGATATTGATGATGGGATATCAAGTTTAATGTCCAAGTTTGCAGATGATACAAAGGTTGGCAGGGTCGTCAAGGACACTACTGACGCTATGCTGCTGCAACAGGATCTGGAAAGGTTGAACAGATGGGCTGAGAGGTGGCAAATGAAGTTTAACATTGACAAATGTAAAGTACTGCATATGGGAAACAGTAACCCCAGAGCAACGTATCAACTCTGCGGTACCACACTGACAGTGCTGGAGAATGAAAAGGACCTGGGGGTAATTGTGCAGGGAGATATGAAGTTCTCTGAGCAGTGCAGACAAGCTGCAAGAGTAGCTCATGGTGTCTTGTCAATGATATACAGGAATTTTTCTAGCAGGGATAAGGAGGTGATTATTCCCTTGTATAAGGCAATGGTTAGGCCACATCTTGAGTACTGTATACAGGTCTGGAGGCCTCATTTCAAGAAGGATGTAGAGCTGCTGGAACGGGTACAGAGAAGGGCAACAAGATTAGTAAATGGAACAAAGGGTTGCTCTTACGAAGAAAGGCTTAAGTTTTGCAAATTACAGAGTCTGGAGACTAGGCACCGGCGAGGTGATCTGATAGAGGTGTATAAGGCCTTGAATGGTTTGAGCATGCTCAATGCCAATGGGATTCTTCATCTTTCTCAGAATAATCACCTCAGAGGGCATAAATTCAAATTGAGGAAGGACGGATGTCGGATAGATGTGCTGAAATTTGCCTTTGGCCAGCGGGTGGTTGGTTGGTGGAACCGACTTCCATCACTTGTTGTTGAAGTTGATAGCCTAAACAAATTTAAAGCTCAACTGGACAGGTATTTCGAACGAACGGAGGGGTGAAATGGGAGAGGGTTTTTTTTTTTTTTTTTTTTTTTGGGCTGATGCTGAATAAGCTTGCTTTCTTGCATCGTATGCCTCTACTAATGCTAATGCTAATGCTAATTAGTTCCTTGAATGCTTCCCACTTAGACCATCTGGTGACATCATCAGTTGGTCCCACAGAACAGAATTTAAAAACTCTCTGAAGCCACTGTAGTCATCATTACGGAAGCAAGAACCCTTCCCTTTACCCCTGATGGTAACATTAGCAGAGGTACATGATGCAAGAAAGCAAGCTTATGCAGCATCAGCCAAAAAAAAAAAAAAAAAAAAAAAAAACCCACTCCCATTTCACCCCTCTGTTCATTCGAAATATCTGTCCAGCTGAACCTTAAATTTATTTAGGCTATCAACTTCCACAACAAGAGATGGAAGTCTGTTCCACCAACAAACTACCCGCTGGCTAAAGGCAAATGTCTGCATATCTATCCTACATCTGTCTTTCCTCAATTTGAATTTATTCCCTCTCAGGTGATTATTCTGAGCAAGAGGTAGAATCCCATCGGCATTGAGCATGCTCAAACCATTTAAAACTTTATACACCTCTATCAGATCACCTCGCCGGTGCCTAGTCTCCAGACACTGTAATTTGCAAAACTTAAGCCTTCTTCATAAGAGCAACCCTTTGTGCCATTCACTAATCTTGTTGCCCTTCTTCTTGAAATGAGGCCTCCAGACCTGTATACACTACTCAAGGTGTGGCCTGGCCATTGCTTTATACAAGGGAATAATCACCTCCTTATTCTGCTAGAAAAATTCCTGTATATCATTGACAAGACACCATGAGCTACTCTTGATGCCCATCTGCACTGCTCAGAGAACTTCATATCTGCTTGCACAATTACCCCCAGGTCCTTTTCATTCTCTACAACTGTCAGTGTGGTACCACAGAGTTTATACGTTGCTCTGGGGTTACTGTTTCCCATATGTAGTACTTTACATTTGTCAATGTTAAACTTCATTTGCCAACTCCCAGCCCATCTGCTCAACCTTTCCAGATCCTAGCTCACCTGGGGATTCTTTTCTTTGTGATCGATGTAAGGAGTGCACAGATCTTAAATTACAATTTGGTGCACTGATGGAACAATTTGAGTCCCTGAAAAAATGGTTGCTTGCCCTTGAGAATAATGCATCTGGGAGCTCGTCAGGGACTCAAGACTCCAGCAATCTACCAAGTGATGCGCACCCGATTCGAGCCTCAAAACAGAAAACCCAAGTGCAAACTACTCTGGTTAAAAAGGACATTGTTTTATTAGGAGACTCCATTGTCAGGGAAATGGGAAATATTTTTTGTAATAAGGATAGGTGGAGTAGAACCAGGGTATGTCTGCCGGGAGCAACTATTGATGATGTCACCAACAGATTGTCAGATTTTAAAGGGAATAAAGAGCATATTATTATTCATGCGGGGACTAATGATATTAAACGTACACGATCTGATGATTTGTTGGAAAAATACAGGACCATGCTTAGGAAATGTCGCGAGCTAGGCCATAATGTCTATATGTCTGCAATTCTGCCCAGACACAATACGAAGGATTATATGTTAAGAGCCTTGTGGATTAACTCAAGACTTGAAGGAATCTACAAGGCTTTGGGGGGGGGGGAATTTCCATCAGCATGGCCCACACTTGTAAGTAGAAGGAATTTGTTTTGTAGAGATGGGATACGCTTAAACAAAGGTGGTGCAAAAGTTTTTGCCAGCATTATTGAGGATACCTTAAAGGTTCAGGGAAACTGCTAGTTAGTGGGGATGTGGGTAATACTGACACACGTTTATCTGATAATATTTGTGAAAGTAACTATTGCACATACCTTAAGAGTTCTTATCTGTTACCCCAACTGGACGTATTATCTAGATGTTCTGGGGGCAGAAACGTTTCACCTGAGCAGGTAGCTAATATCAGGGAAGAGAGCCTAAAAAACTTCAAGGGTTGTGTTAGGGTTGTTAAATATACAAGAACAGTAAATCTTAATTGTTTATACAGTAACGTTAGAAGTGTCGTCAATGAAATGAGCGAATTCAAACTAATGGTTAAAACAAGTAATGCGGACATAATAGGGCTTACAGAGACGTGGTGCCACCCGGAAATTGGGGATGATGAGTTTAAGTACGGCTTGTATAATGCATTTAGGAAGGATAGGGTAGACAGAAGGGGTGGTGGGGTAATGCTTCTTATCAGAAGCAGCCTGAGTGCGACGATAGCTTTCCCGGATTCAGATTTCACATGCTAGTATAGAGTCTGTATGGTGTGAGATAGTTGGAAACAAAGGTATAATGCAAGTAGGAGTAATCTACAGACCAGGTGATTGTAAAGATTATGACAAAAGCCTCTACATGCAAATGGAATGGGCAAGTAAGCGTCAATGCCTTATTATGGGTGATTTCAATTTGCCTCTAATTGATTGGAGTAAATGGGAAGGAAACTCGACATGGGGAACAAAATTTTTAAATCAACTAGATGACTGTTATTTGTATCAAAATGTCAGGGAAAGTACTAGAGAAAAGAATATCCCAGACCTCATCATCACACATGAATCAGATGACATAACAGGGCTGACAGTAGAGGAACCAGTGGCAGGAAGTGATCACGGAGTTCTATGGTGGATGATGACAAGAGAAGAAGCAGAAGTAAAAGGCAAAGGAATGGGTTTTAATTTCAGAAAAGGAAATTACGATGCCTTAAGGTACTACATGGCCTCTATTAACTGGGTAGATATCACGCAGAGAATGAATACAATTGAACTGTGGTATGCTTTTAAAACATTAATCACAGATGCCTTGAATGCGTATATACCATTAAAAAAATACTCCACGAGGAGGGTTCCAAGTTGGATGAATAGTGAAGGTGCCACATTACTTGAGCAGAAAAAGGTGGCATGGAAAGGTTACAGAGCAATAAAAAGTACTGACGTCTATAACAGCTACAAGGTGATGTGTAATAGAGCCACAGGAAAGGTTCGACAGGCAAAGGCAGTTTATGAGAAATCACTAGCAAAGAGGGGGGGTAAAGAATTCTTCACATACATAAATGCCAAGAAGAGCAGGACAAACCAGATCGAACTTTTACGTAAGGGAAAGGGGATAGTATTAAATACACCAAATGAAAAACCTTTTGTCGCAATGGGAAATTGTGGGAGCGAAGTTAAAAAATATGTAATTAATGATACTGAAATTTCGCAAGATTATTTAATGAAAAACCTTTTGAGCCTACAGGCCAGTAAGGCTCCTGGAGTTGATGGAATATACCCTATAATCTTAAGGGAGGCGGCAAGTGAGTGCATTGAACCATTGAGGCTAATTATGCGAGCATCACGAGACTCTGGGGAGATTCCCTTGGATTGGAAAAGTGCCAATGTATCTCCCATACATAAGGGTGGCTCTAAAAGTGAAGTTGGAAATTATCGACCTGTCAGTCTGACTTCGGTAGTAGGGAAAATCATGGAGGCAATGATCAAGGGTGGAATTCAGGATCATTTGGATCGAATTGAAATTCCCAAGGATACTCAGCATGGTTTTGTAAAGGGAAAATCATGTTTAACAAATCTGGTTCGCTATTTCGAAAGGGTCACTCACGAGCTGGATTTAGGGAATAATTTCGACATTGTTTATTTAGATTTGAGCAAAGCTTTTGACTCAGTCTCACATGAACGGTTGCTTTATAAGCTGGAACAGGTTGGAATCACTGCGAAAATCCTTAGATGGATAGAAGGATGGCTTCAGGGCAGGAGGCAGAGGGTTGTGATAAATAGCTATTCCTCAGATTGGGTTGATGTAAGAAGTGGGGTTCCCTAAGGATCAGTATTAGGACCACTGTTGTTTTTAATTTTCATAAACGACATCAATGAAGGGATAGAGGGCGTGATGTCTAAATTTGCAGATGATGTTAAAATTGGTAGAGTAGTTAATGATCACTGTCAATCTGAGCTTCTTCAGAGAGACCTAGATAGACTTCAGGAATGGTCAGAAAAATGGCAGCTATGCTTTAATCCAACAAAATGTAAGGTATTACACCTGGGAAACAATAATCCCAAAATAACTTATTCATTTGGTGGAGTTCAACTAAACCCAGTACTAGAGGAAAGGGACTTGGGTGTTACGATACAGTCAGACATGAAATTCTCTGAGCATTGTAAACAGGTTACAAGGAAGGCCCATGGTGTCCTATCGATGATCTATCGAACTTTTGCAAGTAGAGATAGGGACGTGATAATCCCATTATATAAGGCTTATGTTAGCCCACACTTGGAATACCGTGTTCAAGTATGGAGACCACACCTAAAGAAAGACATTGAGCTTCTTGAAAGGGTGCAAAGACGGGTAACTCGCCTGGTAAGATCGGCAAAAGGGCGTCCTTATGAAGAAAGACTTCAAATATGTGGGTTGCAGAGTTTGTAAAATAGACACCTTAAAGGAGATTTGATTGAGGTGTTTAAGGCTCTGAGAGGCATCAGAAAAATGAATGAGGACGAAATTTTCAAGACTATAAATGATGCTAGAACTAGGGGAAATAAATTCAAGTTATGGGGGGAAATGTTAAGATTGGACTGCAGGAAGTTTTATTTTAGCCAGCGAGTTATAAATTACTGGAATAAGTTGCCTTCATGGGTGGTAGAGGCCGACAGTTTGGGGAAATTCAAAGGTCATCTGGATAGTACTTTCGGGTAAGGGAAGCGCATAGGATGATAGGTTTAATTTCCTTTTTTTTTTTCATTAATTATTATTATTATTATTATTATTATTATTATTTTTTTTTTTTGTTTTTGTTTTTATCATTGTTTTGTTCAGTTTTTTTTTTTTTTTTTTTTTTTGCTGGTGCAGCATAAGCCATAGGCTTTCTTGCACCATGTGGCCATTACTAATACTAATACTAATACTAGATCCTGTTGTAGAAGCATAGCGTCAGTAGTGTCATTAACAACCCTGCCAACCTTTGTATCATCTGCAAACTTGGACATTAAGCTTGATATACCATCATCAATATCATTTATAAATACAAAAAACAATAATGGACCCATCACTGAACCCTAAGAGTCTCCACTAATAACATTAGTTCATGATGAGCAGTGTCCATTGATTACCACTCTCTGTCTTTTCCCCCTCAACCATCCCTTTATCCATAGCAGCAATTTGCCTATAATGCCACACTGCTCCAATCTATGCAGCAGTCTTCCATGTCAGTATCAAAAGCCTTTCTAAGATCCAAATATATAATATCAAAGTTAATCCCTGCATCCAGTTCTTTTGTGACTACATCATAGTATCCAATCAAATTGGTCAAGCAAGGCTTTCCCTTAACAAAACCATGCTGTGTCCAAGCTATAACTGAAGTCTTGTCTAGATGATCCTGCAGTGCTTCTTTAACCAGTGCCTCCATTAATTTTCCTGGGACAGAAGTTAAACTCACACGTCTATAATTACTTGTGTCAGCCTTTGATCCTCCTTTGTGAATTGGGGTCACATTTGCACATCTCCCGTCTATGGGTACATCCCTGAGTCCAGGGAAGCTCTCATAATTATGGCTAAAGGTTTGCTTACTTCCTTTGCTGCCTCCTTTAATATAACTGGATAGTTCCCATCCAAACCGCGTGCCTTTATTATGTTTATCCTACATGATTTCTCATCCGCTTTCCTCTCAGTTATTACAAAATCATCTAGCTTACTGCCAGAGTTTACTTCACGTCTGGCATTCCCC
This sequence comes from Mastigoproctus giganteus, assembly GCF_048544385.1. NCBI lineage: Eukaryota > Metazoa > Arthropoda > Arachnida > Uropygi > Thelyphonidae > Mastigoproctus > Mastigoproctus giganteus. Next base: position 126,058,552 of record NC_143581.1, on the reverse strand, counting down.
TTCCTGAATAACTCCTCATGTGTGAATGTAGATTCAAAATACTCGTTTAGTTTGTTAGCCACCTGAGCAGGATCCTCAACTGTTGAACCATCAATATCCAGTGGACCAACCTGATTCATCCCTTTGTTTCTAGAGTTTACATAGGTAAAGAACTCTATTCTGTTTTTCTTTGCATCCTTTACCAAGGATTTCTCATAATCTGCCTTTGCCTTCCTAATCTCCTTTTTGACTTGGTTACAGACCAGCTTATATCTATCATAGGCTTCCATGTCACCCATTAATTTATATTTATCCCATGCATTTTTCTTCTCTGCCATATGTGTCATTGGTTCATCTGACATCCACATAGGCCTAAATCTTGAACAAGATTTCTTAGTTGGTATGTAAAGCCTAGTAGCTTCCAAGATAAATTCTTTGAATGCTTCCCATTTTGAATTTGTTGTTGGTAACATCATCAGTTGTTTCCACTGTATAAATTTATATACTGTCTCAGACCGTTTTAGTCTCCTTTACGAAAGCAAAAACTCTTCCCTTTACCCCTGATGGTAGTTACCTCTTTGAGCAAATCCCACTTCAGCACACTGTGATCACTGCCACCTAGTGGTTCCTTTATTTGCAGATTCTGAATGCATGAAGAATTACAACCGATAATCAGACAAGAGTATTACTCCCTCTAGTTGCCTACCAAACATGCTGATGTAGAAAATAATCATCCAATAAATCCACAAAAGCCTTGCTAGTATGTGAGTGACCAACCCACAAATTCCAGTCAATATCTGGGAAATTAAAATCCCCCATAATAAGACTCTCTGATTTACCGGGCCACTCTATTTCCCTGTACAGTTCCTTATTATACTCATCAGAGTCATTAGGCCTATAGCCCACTCCTACTCTCAATTTTGATCTCCCAGTGCTTATGTCACACCAAACTGACTTGACACTGCACTGTCAAGCGTTGTCAACTGGCTTCACTTCCTTGAATTTTATGTGTTTCTTAACTAATAGCATAACCCCTCCTCCCTTCCTATCCTGTCTATTCTTTCTGTACACATTATACTTCCCAAATTCCAGTTCTGCATTCCTTATATCTGTGTGACACTATGTCTCTGATATCCCAACAATATCTGCCTTTGATGTTTTGAGCAATACCTCAAATTCATCAAATTTATTTATCAAACTCCTAACATTGGTGCATACGCAAGTATACATGCACGTGTTCCTATTCTTACCTATCCTAACACAACCCATGCGTTTACTTTTACCGCAATGACTCCCATCAGTCTCTGAAATATCCTGCATCATGTTTTCCAGGCTGCTGCTCATTCCAATAGAAGCAGTGTAAGAATCACTTTTACCTCTGCCAGTGGCTACTGTTAATCTATTAGTCCTTGTATCCCCCCCCAAGCTAGCTGTTATCTGACACACCTGACACTGCCTCGATATCATCAGCAAATATTCTTGCATCCTTTCTATTTAAGTGTATCTCATCCCTGTAGAAGCAGTCTCTCCTGTTAACAAGTACAGACCAGGCTGAAAAAAATTCATTCTACCTCCTTGAGCCTTGCACAATCTTTCCCGGGCCGAATTGATCGACAAGGCTCTCATCCTATACTCCCTGCTATTGTGTCTGGGCAGAATTGTAGACACCTTCAAATTCAACCCTAATTCACAGCTTTTTTTCAATAGTAACCTGTACTTGTTAAGTAATTCTGCCAGTCTCCTACTCCTAATATCATTAGTGCCAATGTATACAACTATATCACCTTTTGTGTTCTTAAAAGATGATATGTGCTCTACGTCATCAACATTTGCCCCTGGCAGACATACCCTGGTGTGCCTCCATAGCCAGGTGGGCAGGTGCAGCAGTGCATAGCACACTCTTCTTAATTTGACAGGGATTTGTACCCTTGCCCACCAAATACGGAGGATGCGGAAAGGTTAGGGAATGACCAACGCATATCTCCGGAGCCATATTGCCTTAGTTGCTAATGCTCCTAAAAACCAAACAACAACAACATACTCTGGTCCTGTTTGACCTATCCTCTTTACAAAGCATGTTCCCCATTTCCCTGACAATAGAGTCACCAACAACTGCTAGTTCCTGTGGGTGCAGCGCATTCTGCCTTGTGGGTTGCCGCTGTGTTGTGTGATGACCAAATTCAAGTTCTGGCATTGATGTGGGCAGCTGAGTGCTTGATGGGCCCTTCAATTTAGATCCTTCGAGGGCATTCACCCTGTCCTTCAAGCTCTCATATAGGCCCATAACAATACTGAGTTGTCCCCTGATTTCCTTACATCGCTCACACACACACACACACACACACACACACACACACACACACACACACACACACACACACACACACACACACACACACAAAGACATCCCCTATGGCAATACCATGTCCCATACCCGATTGCTCCACAAACATCAAGCAAGAAGGGCATTTTAAAAGGCTGTGATTCAGAGGGCAACTGCCCCCCTCAGTTCTCTCCTGAGCCACAGCACTCCCATTAGTTTAAGCCTTTTGTTTTGCTGCTCTTGTCTGAGTCGTGTTTTCGATTTAATTTTAATAAAATTTCAATTTCAGTACAAAATTATAACCCTATACTTGTATCCCAACACAGTTACAACGCTATATATATTTTTCAGTATCGAATATTATCTACGAGTTCCATTTATATAACTTCCGCATCAAGTTATGTATTAATTAATTATGTTACGTTTTTAATCTAAATCATTATATGTATTTAGTTAAAAAGTACAATTGAATTGACAATGAAGTTTAACAAGATTAATAGATTTTACTGATTAATTGAGAATATTATATTATATACTATACTATACCAAGCTTATGCTATCTAGTTCGGGATATAACGTTGTATCGCATAACAATGGCGGCAAGTTCGAACGCTAAAACTACGGACACTTAAGTATTAATTAACTTCTAAATCTCGCTGTCCCAATTCAGAATAAACTAAGGATCCTGACTAGGTCTATAAGCTGCTTATAGAAAATAATTTAATATAATAATTGGTCAATAAAGCAGTAAATATGGCTAAAAAACTTCTCGTTCAGCAGAGCTGCAACTTGTAACATGTGGATTTGATACCCTTACCGATACTAAGTAATACCTACAAATTCTCTATCTAAGTTAAACTTTAAACTAAGTATCGTAACTAGGAATATAAAGCTACTCTAGAAAATAAGTTAATATGCCAATTTAAGCTAAATTTTTAATAATACCTTTTTTTAATAATACCTCCATTTTTAATAATACCTTCAAGGGCATCTACCTGACTCTTCAAACTCTCATAAGCACCCATCAGAATACTTAGTTAGCGCTTAATTTCTTGACACTCTCTGCACCAAGCACACACAAAGACATCTGCCATCACTAGATCATGTCCTGTTCCAGAGAGTTCTGCAAACATTTTAAAAGTTGCACAGGCTCCGAGTGCCAAGCAATAGTGTCCAAGGGATTTTTCCTAAGCGATATATGGTGATCTTTCTGAATGATTTCATTCTGTTTTCTTTTCAGTGCTTTTCTCATTCTCAGTTCTTTGTAAGTTGTTCTGTACTTATGAGATCTTGAGTTAGAACCCAGAAAGGAAAATCACCTTTCTTTTCCTAGTATATTTATTAATTTTTAACTAACTAATCCAGCCACTTGGTCACTGGTACCGCTGTTGGGAGGTACCAACTAGGAGACCTGGGAGAAAAAGCTCTTGCTCCCAGGGCTAAAGAAGCAACAGTGGACTGTGATGCATGTTCACCACCAGAGCCGACAGGCTCTCAACATGTCAAGACCCGCAGAGTGGAAGACAATCTCAGTGTTTAAAAAAGAATGAAAAAGAACTCTAACAAATGAGAACCACCAGCTGATAATGTGTTCATTGCTCTCTCCTTTTGTCATCCAGAGATGTCTCAAGAATGCAGAAGGTATGGTAAAATGGCTCCAGTCAGGAGCTCTTTTAATTGAGATCACTCAAGCAAGGCATTCTGAATTATTATTAAAAATGTCATCTATAAGCAGAATCCCTATCAAAGTTACATAACACATTGAACTCCTCAAAAGGAGTGATAAGTGAGTAGAATGTCACTGAAGAGGAGGAAGTCATGGAATTACTAGAACAGAAAGTAACTTAATCATGAAGAATTATGATACGAAAGGATGACAAGCTTGTTCCAACACATAACATTATATTGACCTTTAGCACACCAAATTTCCCGACCTAAGTTAAAGCAGGCTACCTACACTGCCATATCCAACCATACTTTCCAAACCCTTTAAGATCTTTCAAGTGCCAAAAGTTTGGTCACTCCCAGACAACATGCAGAATCAAAACTACTTGTCCTAACTGTGGGTTAAAAATCATTCACAAACAGAGTGTACTGCAAAGGTTCCCGAATGTCCAAATTGCAAGAGTGACTATCCAGCATACTCAAAATCATCTGACCTCTGGATAATTGAAAAAAGAATATAAAAGTATAAGATCGAGAATAAGGTCACATATCAAGAAGCAAGAAAGAAAATAAAGTCAACAGTCCCAAAAGGCACATATGCTTCCATTACACAAAAGTGCCAACTGTTTCTACCCAAACTGTGGTATCAGTTCCGCCCAATACATCTATTGCAGAATGGGCATGATCTGTGCTATCAACACATCAACCTACCACCAAAGCTGTTCTAGTTGATAAAATAAGTAATAATCCCTGTCACAGTTCCACCTAAAACCTCATCATGTGATAAAATGTCAAAAAAATCATGAAGGCAACAAGCCACTGAATTGCAAAAGCCAAACTCAAATAGAATGGACTCTGAAAATATAACTGCACAAGATGAAACAGTCTTTGATCTTCATTCAGAAGCTCATATATGGAGATTGGATATTCACCTGGTAAAACTGATGATGTAGAAGAGAGTTCAGATTCTGGACACCCCAATTTTCCCAGAAAAAATAAAACAAAATATGACCGTCAAAAGCAAACCACTTACAAGAAACAGAAAGACACACCTTCCATGTTCAAACCCAGATAATGCAACACATTGTACAATGGAATAAAGGTTTACGCAGCAATACTGATGACATCTATGATTTAATCTCCCAATATGGTCCTGTAGCCGTTTGCTTACAAGGACTAATCTAACTCAACAAGTTACTCCATCAGTCAAAAATTTTACATTTTACAGAAAAGACAGAAACTCTTCATTATCTGCATGTGGAAGTGTTGCTATTTTAGTTGACTACAAAATACCTTCTCGAAACATTCCGCTCTAGACCCACTTAGAAGCTGTTGCAGTACATGTATCAGTTGGACAAATTCTAACTCTGGTATTAGAGTTCAAAGAACTAGAAGACCTCATAAAACAAATACTACCACCTTTTTGTATTCTTGGTGACTTCAATGTGCATCATCCAGTCCACGTAGACAATAGAGGACACTCGATAGAGATGATACTACACCAACTTAATCTACCATTACTAAATACTGGTCAAAATACTTATACTCACCTTCCCACTGGATCTATGTCATCAATTGATTTAAAAATCTGTTCCCCCATATTGTATCCCACTATAGAATGGGCAGTTTTAAATGATCCATATAATAGCGATCACTTTCCAGTTGTATGCAGAATCCAAACACTGCAAACCCCATGCCCTGATCATCAGGTAAAATGGAAATTCTCAAAAGGAGATTGGGAAAAATATTCAACTTGTCTTTCTTTTGACAGCCAATTGATTAAACTACAACCCATTGATGAAGTCACTGAGCATATTACTGAGGAAATACTAACCACAGTTTCCAAAGCAATATCTCCAGCCTCTGCATGTAAACACAGAAATCTTAAACACTGGTGGAACAAAGCTTGTAACAATGTGAAAAATGAAAAAAATAAAGCTTGAAACCTGTTTCGGAAGTTTCCAACTATGAACAACCTAATTCAATTTAAAAGACTTAAGGCAAAAGCTCAACAAATTAGAAGAAAAGCCAAAAAGGACTCATGGATACAGTTTGCCTCTACTATAACAAAGGATACAAGCAGTCACTTATCTGGAAAAAGATTTGACAACTCAATGGTAAATATCTACCTCGTCCTGCTTCCATCTTAAACAAGAATGGACAGGAAATATCTTCTTCTCAAGAAATAGTTAATGCTCTTGCAGAGACTTTCTCCCAGAACATCTGCCAGTTCAGGATATGACGGCACCTCCGTAGCCAGGTGGGCAGGAGCAGCAGTGCATAGCACACGCTTCTTGATTAGACCGGGGTTCGAGCCCATGACCACCAAATACGGAAAGGTCAGGGAATGACCACCGCATATCCCCGGAGCAATATGGCCTTAGTTGCTAATGCTCCTAAAAAACAAATAATAAATAACAGGATATGACAACTCCTTTCTTCAAATCAAAGCTTTAGCAGAAAGGTACAAGATCACTTCCATACAGCCCAAAATCAACCATTTCAGCCTATAATCAACCATTTCACCTATTTGAACTGCAAACAGCATTACACAGATCACCCAATAGTGCAGCTGGACCTGATGGAATCTATTATGTAATGCTGAAACATATAAACAGTACTGCCTTGAATTTATTATTAATGTTCTCTAACTGGATTTCTCTTGAAAGTACATATCTTTCTGCCTGGCATCAATCTGTTATTTTAGCCTTTCCTAAACAAGGAAAAGATCAATCACTGCCACAAAATTACCGACCTATCTCCCTCACAAGCTGCCTAGGTAAAACTCTAGAAAGAATGATACACAGACGACTTATCTGGTTTCTTGAAACTAAAAAACTTATATGAAGAACAATGAGTTTGGATTCAGACAAAACAGCTCCACTTTAGATCTAATGGTGAAAGCCAAGACTATCATCCTTAATGCTTACATCAAAAATGAAGATCTTGTTATGGTAAGTCTTGATATAGAAAAAGCAATTGACACTACCTGGAGGTATGGCATATTGTTAGAACTTTTTTGCATAGGATTGCGAGGGTACTTACCAGAATTTATCAGAAATTTTCTTCAACAGAACCTTTCGGGTCTACTATCAATCTTTACTTTTTCTGTCCTACACTCAAGAAGAAGGTGTCTCACAAGAATCAGTACTTAGTTCTACCCTATTCTCACTTAGACTGAACAATATAACACAGAATGACACCTCTGTAGCCAGGTAGGCAAGAGCAGCAATGCGTAGCACACACTTCTTGATTAGACCAGAGTTCGAGCCCGTGACCACCAAATATGGAGGATGCGGAAAGGTCAGGGAATGACCACTGCATATCTCCGGAGCAATATGGCCTTAGTTGCTTATGCTCCTAAAAACCAAATAACAAACAATAATAACAGAGAACATCCCCAATATTGTATGTATGCTGATGATCTTATTATATCTTGCTGTTCACAAAATATTCATACCATTGAAAGACAGCTGCAAATTTCCATAAATAAGTTGCAGACATGGACACAGCAGAATGAATATTGTTTATCTGACCAAAAAACAATTGCAGTCCATTTCTGCAAAAAACACAAGTTACACCCAGAACCGGAACTCAGATTAAAAAACCATCTGATCCCTCTCACCAGTAACCTTTGTTTCCTAAGTTTAATGTTGGACACCAAACTTAACTTTGTTTCACATATAACATACCTCTGAACTGTCTGTTTAAAGAAACCTAATATACTTAGATACATTTCTGCCATGACATGGGGTGCTGATAGATATACTCTTTTACAGTTGTATCGGGCTCTTATCAGGTCTCGTTTAGATTATGGTGCTGTTGTCTATGACTCGCCCAGGAAAAGTGCACTGACCAGACTTAACACCATCCAACACAGTGCCCTTCGTACTGCTCTTGGAGCATTTAGAACATCCTCTGTCCAGAGCCTGACATACAGGCTCTGGACAGAGGATGTTCTAAATGCACACGAACCTCCACTTCACCTTAGAAGGAAAATGCTACTCCTCAACTATACAGCCAAAATTTGAAGTCTTTCAACCCATCCCATTCGACCGATACTTACCAATCCTCACTGGACAGCATTCTATAACAGTAAACTGACTGAAAATAGACCCATTCGTATTAGTTTAAAAGACTTGCTTCAATATTAATTGGAACTTCAATATTAATTGAACTGGAATATTAATTTTGACAATATACTTCAAGAGACAGATATATCTGATTCACCATGGTTTGTAAACCTCCCTTACTCTGATACCTACTTTCAACAATGGAGAATGAAACCCCTGGCAGACAAAAATATAAAACAAATACATAAAGAAGAACATGCCCTGAACAATACACAAATCTGCCTAATATATACAGATGGCTCCAAAACAGGTCCTTGCCGTTGGTGCCGTGGCTGTCTTTCCTTCTTTTATAGTCTCCTTATCACTCCCGGTTGAATGTAGCTGTTACACTGCAGAATTGTGTGCAATTAAATTAGCCCTAGAGAAAATCAATACTTCTGCCAATGCTAGCAGTGTAATATACACCGATTCCATGAGTACTGTGTCTGCACTGGACAATAAATATTTAGTATTTCATCTCATCATAAAACAAATCTTTTCCTACCATCTACGGAATAAAAATCATTAGGTGAAATTTTGATGGATCCTAGGACATACTGGTATCACAGGTAATGAAAGAGCAGATCAGGCAGCCAAGCAACCAAATAGTACAGCACCAGCAATTTACGTTCATAAGTGGATTATTTGAAACATATAAAAGACGTCTGTACATTTCAGTGGTCAGAAATACGGAAGTCACAAAGGAATAACAAATTGCTTGAAATGCAAAGAGGAATCAGCATTATGGAATTCCAGCTTCAGACAAAACAGACAGGAAGAAGTTGATCTGTCAAGACACAGGATAGGACATACGCACCTAACCCATATGTTTCTTCTCATCGGGGACAACCCACCTCGATGTATGCATTGTATATCACCACTTACAGTCAAACATATACTTTTAGAATGTGCACACTTTTCCCTTTTTAGAAAATCTACTTTCTACTCTCAGTCACGAATTCCAGAATCTCTATTGCTTACCCACGTCATTGGAAGGTGCCTCCGTAGCCAGGTGGGAAGGAGCAGCATTTATTATTATTATTATTATTATCATTATTATGTCTAAGGTGGCACCTAGACTTAAGGAAAGACAGCCACGGCCCGTTGGTGCCGTGGCTGTCTTTCCTTCTTTTATAGTCTCCTTATCACTCCCGGTTGAATGTAGCTGTTACACTGCAGAATTGTGTGCAATTAAATTAGCCCTAGAGAAAATCAATACTTCTGCCAATGCTAGCAGTGTAATATACACCGATTCCATGAGTACTGTGTCTGCACTGGACAATAAATATTTAGTATTTCATCTCATCATAAAACAAATCTTTTCCTACCATCTACGGAATAAAAATCATTAGGTGAAATTTTGATGGATCCTAGGACATACTGGTATCACAGGTAATGAAAGAGCAGATCAGGCAGCCAAGCAACCAAATAGTACAGCACCAGCAATTTACGTTCATAAGTGGATTATTTGAAACATATAAAAGACGTCTGTACATTTCAGTGGTCAGAAATACGGAAGTCACAAAGGAATAACAAATTGCTTGAAATGCAAAGAGGAATCAGCATTATGGAATTCCAGCTTCAGACAAAACAGACAGGAAGAAGTTGATCTGTCAAGACACAGGATAGGACATACGCACCTAACCCATATGTTTCTTCTCATCGGGGACAACCCACCTCGATGTATGCATTGTATATCACCACTTACAGTCAAACATATACTTTTAGAATGTGCACACTTTTCCCTTTTTAGAAAATCTACTTTCTACTCTCAGTCGCGAATTCCAGAATCTCTATTGCTTACCCACGTCATTGGAAGGTGCCTCCGTAGCCAGGCGGGAAGGAGCAGCATTTATTATTATTATTATTATTATCATTATTATGTCTAAGGTGGCACCTAGACTTAAGGAAAGACAGCCACGGCCCGTTGGTGCCGTGGCTGTCTTTCCTTCTTTTATAGTCTCCTTATCACTCCCGGTTGAATGTAGCTGTTACACTGCAGAATTGTGTGCAATTAAATTAGCCCTAGAGAAAATCAATACTTCTGCCAATGCTAGCAGTGTAATATACACCGATTCCATGAGTACTGTGTCTGCACTGGACAATAAATATTTAGTATTTCATCTCATCATAAAACAAATCTTTTCCTACCATCTACGGAATAAAAATCATTAGGTGAAATTTTGATGGATCCTAGGACATACTGGTATCACAGGTAATGAAAGAGCAGATCAGGCAGCCAAGCAACCAAATAGTACAGCACCAGCAATTTACGTTCATAAGTGGATTATTTGAAACATATAAAAGACGTCTGTACATTTCAGTGGTCAGAAATACGGAAGTCACAAAGGAATAACAAATTGCTTGAAATGCAAAGAGGAATCAGCATTATGGAATTCCAGCTTCAGACAAAACAGACAGGAAGAAGTTGATCTGTCAAGACACAGGATAGGACATACGCACCTAACCCATATGTTTCTTCTCATCGGGGACAACCCACCTCGATGTATGCATTGTATATCACCACTTACAGTCAAACATATACTTTTAGAATGTGCACACTTTTCCCTTTTTAGAAAATCTACTTTCTACTCTCAGTCGCGAATTCCAGAATCTCTATTGCTTACCCACGTCATTGGAAGGTGCCTCCGTAGCCAGGCGGGAAGGAGCAGCATTTATTATTATTATTATTATTATCATTATTATGTCTAAGGTGGCACCTAGACTTAAGGAAAGACAGCCACGGCCCGTTGGTGCCGTGGCTGTCTTTCCTTCTTTTATAGTCTCCTTATCACTCCCGGTTGAATGTAGCTGTTACACTGCAGAATTGTGTGCAATTAAATTAGCCCTAGAGAAAATCAATACTTCTGCCAATGCTAGCAGTGTAATATACACCGATTCCATGAGTACTGTGTCTGCACTGGACAATAAATATTTAGTATTTCATCTCATCATAAAACAAATCTTTTCCTACCATCTACAGAATAAAAATCATTAGGTGAAATTTTGATGGATCCTAGGACATACTGGTATCACAGGTAATGAAAGAGCAGATCAGGCAGCCAAGCAACCAAATAGTACAGCACCAGCAATTTACGTTCATAAGTGGATTATTTGAAACATATAAAAGACGTCTGTACATTTCAGTGGTCAGAAATACGGAAGTCACAAAGGAATAACAAATTGCTTGAAATGCAAAGAGGAATCAGCATTATGGAATTCCAGCTTCAGACAAAACAGACAGGAAGAAGTTGATCTGTCAAGACACAGGATAGGACATACGCACCTAACCCATATGTTTCTTCTCATCGGGGACAACCCACCTCGATGTATGCATTGTATATCACCACTTACAGTCAAACATATACTTTTAGAATGTGCACACTTTTCCCTTTTTAGAAAATCTACTTTCTACTCTCAGTCGCGAATTCCAGAATCTCTATTGCTTACCCACGTCATTGGAAGGTGCCTCCGTAGCCAGGCGGGAAGGAGCAGCATTTATTATTATTATTATTATTATCATTATTATGTCTAAGGTGGCACCTAGACTTCCGTCTATCTCCACCTGATAAAGTTGACTTTGTGCAGAACCTCTGCAAAATAGACCTGTATGGAAGGTCTCTTCGCCATCAGGGAGAAGCTGTCACCTGCACAGCCGCTCCCCGTTGGCGAATAGACCCTAATGGCCGCCTATATTCACTTGGTGCTGGGCCTGGTCTTCTATTTTCAGTGCTTCATGCACAAAAATCCCGCACCCACCGGAAGTAGTGCTATACCGGTGGGTGCCAGCAATCCCGCTCCCAGGCTGCCCACACCTGAGAGCCAGCAAAAAAAAAAAAAAGAAAAGAAAAATAAATAAATAAAATACATATATACGCACACATAATATAAACAAACTAAAAGGAAAAAAAAAAAAAAAAAAAACACAAATAATCAAAATGTATATAACCAAATCTTAATTAGTAATCATTAGATTATTCCAGTGTCTTCTCCGTTGAAAAACAGTCACACAGAACTCTTGCAGTGCTTGAAATTTATCCTGATTAGCAATAAGGTCACTTTCACAGCCTGTAACTAAATTACCAATCTTCACTTTTAGCCTTTCTCTATGTTCAACATACAAACTACAATCATATAATAAATGACTTGTTAACAGGAGAGATTGCTTCTACAGGGATGGGATACACTTAAATAGAAAGGGTGCAAGAATATTTGCTGATGCTATCGAGGCAGTGTTAGGTGGGTCGGAAAACTGCTAGCTTGGGGGGAGACAAAGACCAATAGATTGACAGTAGCCACTGGCAGAGGTGAAAGAGATTCTTGCACTGCTTCTATTAGAATGAGCAGAAGCCTGAAAAACAAGATGCATGGTATTTCAGAGACTGCTGGGAGCCATTGCGGTACAAGTAAACACATGGGTTGTGTTAGGGTAGCTAAGAATAGAAACAGGTGCAGGTATACTTGCGTGTACACCAATGCTAGGAGTTTAGTAAATAAATTTGATGAATTTGAGGTATTGCTCAAAACATCGAAGGCAGATATTTTTGGGATATCAGAGACGTGGTGTCACACAGATATAAGGGATGCAGAACTGCAATTTGGGGAGTACAACGTCTACAGAAAGATAGACAGGATAGGAAGGGGTGAGGGGTTATGCTATTAGCATTAGTATTAGCATTAGTAGAGGCATATGATGCAAGAAAGCAAGCTTATTCAGCATCAGCCAAAAAAAAAAAAAAAACCCTCTCCCATTTCACCCCTCCGTTCGTTCGAAATACCTGTCCAGTTGAGCTTTAAATTTGTTTAGGCTATCAACTTCAACAACAAGTGATGGAAGTCGGTTCCACCAACCAACCACCCGCTGGCCAAAGGCAAATTTCCGCACATCTATCCGACATCCATCCTTCCTCAATTTGAATTTATGCCCTCTGAGGTGATTATTCTGAGAAAGATGAAGAATCCCATTGGCATTGAGCATGCTCAAACCATTCAAAGCCTTATACACCTCTATCAGATCACCTCGCCGGTGCCTAGTCTCCAGACTCTGTAATTTGCAAAACTTAAGCCTTTCTTCGTAAGAGCAACCCTTTGTTCCATTTACTAATCTTGTTGCCCTTCTCTGTACCCGTTCCAGCAGCTCTACATCCTTCTTGAAATGAGGCCTCTAGACCTGTAGACAGTACTCAAGATGTGGCCTAACCATTACCTTATACAAGGGAATAATCACCTCCTTATCCCTGCTAGAAAAATTCCTGTATATCATTGACAAGACACCATGAGCTACTCTTGCAGCTCGTCTGCACTGCTCAGAGAACTTCATATCTGCCTGCACAATTACCCCCAGGTCCTTTTCATTCTCCACCACTGTCAGTGTAGTACCGCAGAGTTGATACATTGCTCTGGGGTTACTTTTACCCATATGTAGTACTTTACATTTGTCAATGTTAAACTTCATTTGCCACCTCTCAGCCCATTTGTTCAACCTTTCCAGATCCTGTTGCAGCAGCATAGGGTCAGTAGTGTCCTTAACGACCCTGCCAACCTTTGTATCATCTGCAAACTTAGACATTAAACTTGATATCCCATCATCAGTATCATTCATAAACACCGAAAACAACAATGGACCCAACACTGAACCTTGAGGAACTCCACTAATACATTAGTCCACGTTGAGCAGTGTCCATTGATTACCACTCTCTGTCTTCTGCCACTCAACCATCCCCTTATCCATAGCAGCAATTTGCCTCCAATGCCACACTGCTCCAATTTGTGCAGCAGTCTTCCATGTGCAACAGTATCAAAAGCCTTTCTAAGATCCAAATATATAATATCAAAGTTATTCCCTGCATCCAGTTCTTTTGTGACTACATCATAGTATCCAATCAAATTGGTCAGGCAAGACCTGCCCTTAACAAAACCATGCTGCGTCTGAGCTATAACTGAATTCTTGTCTAGATGATCCTGCAGTGCTTCTTTAACCAGTGCCTCCATTAATTTACCTGGAACAGAAGTTAAACTAACAGGTCTATAATTACTTGTGTCAGCCTTTGATCCTCCTTTGTGAATTGGTGTTACATTTGCACATCTCCAGTCTATGGGTACCTCCCCTGAGTCCAAAGAAGCTCTCATAATTATGGCTAGGGGTTTGCATACTTCCTTTGCTGCCTCCTTTAATATAACTGGATAGATCCCATCCACCCCAGGTGCCTTTTTTATGTTAATTAGTTAAGAAACACATAAAAACCAAGAAAGTGAAGTGAAGCCAGTCGACATCGCTGGACAGTGCATTGTTGAGTCAGTTTGGTATGACATAAGCATTGGGAGATCAAAATTGAGAGTAGGAGTGTGCTATAGGCCTAATGACTCTGATGAGTATAATAAGGAACTGTACAGGGAAATAGAGTGGGCCAGTAAATCAGAGAGTCTTATAATGGGAGATTTTAATTTCCCAGATATTATCTGGAATTTGGGGGCTGGTTACTCACACACTAGCAGGGCTTTTGGGGATTTATTGGATGATTGTTTTCTACATCAGCATGTTCGGGAGGGAACTAGAGAGAGTAATAATCTTGATTTGATTATCAGCAGTGATTCTTCATGCATTAAGAATCTGCAGATAAATGAACCATTAGGTGGCAGTGATCACAGTGTGTTGAAGTGGGATTTACTCAAAGAGGTAACTACCATTAGGGGTAAAGGGAAGGGTTACTGCTTCCGTAAAGGCGACTACGATGGACTGAGACAGTATTTAAATTCTATACAGTGGGACCAACTGATGATGTTACCAACAGCAAATTCAAAATGGGAAGCATTCAAAGAACTTATCTTGGAAGCTACTAGGCTTTACATACCAACTAAGAAATATTGTTCAAGGTTTAGGCCAAAATGGATGTCAGATGAACTAATGAGTCATATGGCAGAGAAGAAAAATGCATGGGATACTTACAAATTAATACATGACACAGAAGCCTATGATAGATACAAGTTGATATGCAACCAAGTTACAAAGGAGGTTAGGCAGGCGAAGGCAGATTACGAGAAATCCTTGGTAAGGGATGCAAAGAAAAACAGCAAAGAGTTCTTTACTTATGTAAACTCTAGAAGGAAGGGGATGAATCAGATTGGTCCACTTGATATTGATGGGTCAACTGTTGATGATCCTGCTCAGGTAGCTAACAAACTAAATGAATATTTTGCATTGACATTCACACGTGAGGAGTTATTCAGCAAGGGGGAGTTATTCAGCAAGGGGGAATGCCAGAGGCGTATTCAACTCTAGCAGTAAGCTACAGAAACTTGAAATAACTGGGAGTAAAGTGGAGGAGAAACTGTTGAAGATAAACACAACAGTTTATCTTCAACACAACAGTTTATATTAAAGGAGGCAGCAAAGGAAGTAAGCATTCCCTCAGCCATAATTATGAGAGCTTCCTTGGACTCAGGGGAGGTACCCATAGACTGGAAATGTGCAAATGTGACCCCAATTCACAAAGGAGGATCAAAGGCTGACACAAGTAATTATAGACCTGTGAGCTTAACTTCTGTTCCAGGAAAATTAATGGAGGCACTGGTTAAAGAAGCACTGCAGGATCATTTAGACAAGACTTCAGTTATAGCTCAGACACAGCATGGTTTTGTTAAGGGGAAGTCTTGCCTGACCAACTTGATTGGATACTATGATGCAGTCACAAAAGAACTGGATGTAGGGAATAACTTTGAAATTATATACTTGGATCTTAGAAAGGCTTTTTTTTGATACTGTTGCACATGGAAGACTGCTACACAAATTGGAGCAGTGTGATATTGGAGGCAAATTGCTGCTATGGATAAAGGGGTGGTTGAGGGGGAGAAGACAGAGAGTGGTAATCAATGGACACTGCTCATCGTGGACTAATGTTATTAGTGGAGTCCCTCAGGGCTCAGTGTTGGGTCCATTATTGTTTTCTGTATTTATAAATGATATTGATGATGGTATATCAAGCTTAATGTCCAAGTTTGCAGACGATACAAAGGTTGGCAGGGTTGTCAAGGACACTACTGACACTATGCTGCTGCAACAGGATCTGGAAAGGTTGAGCAGATGGGCTGAGAGGTGGCAAATGAAGTTTAACATTGACAAATGTAAAGTACTACACATGGGAAACAGCAACCCCAGAGCAACGTATGAACTCTGTGGTAGTATACTGACAGTGGTAGAGAATGAAAGGGACTTGGGGGTGGTTGTGCAGGCAGATATGAAGTTCTCTGAGCAGTGCAGATGGGCATCAAGAGTAGCTCATGGTGTCTTGTCAATGATATACAGGAATTTTTCCAGCAGGGATAAGGAGGTGATTATTCCATTGTATAAGGCAATGGTCAGGCCACACCTAGAGTACTGTATACATGTCTGGAGGCCTCATTTCAAGAAGGATGTAGTGCTGCTGGAACAAGTACAGAGAAGGGCAACAAGATTAGTGAATGGAACAAAGGGGTGCTCTTATGAAGAAAGGCTTAAGTTTTGCAAATTACAGTGTCTGGAGACTAGGCACCAGCGAGGTGATCTGATAGAGGTGTATAAAGCCTTGAATGGTTTAAGCATGCTCAATGCTGATGGGATTCTACCTTTTGCTCAGAAAAATCACCTGAGAGGGCATAAATTCAAATTGAGGAAAGACAGATGTAGGATAGACGTGCGGAAATTTGCCTTTAGCCAGCGGGCGGTTGGTTGGTGGAACAGACTTCCATCCCTTGTGGTGGAGGTTGATAGCCTAAATAAGTTTAAGGCTCAGCTGGACAGGTATTTTGAACGAACAGAGGGGTGAAGTGGAAGTGGGTTTTTTTTTTTTTTTTGGCTGATGCTGCATAAGCTTGCTTTCTTGCATCAAATGCCTCTACTAATGCTAATGCTAATGCTAATATACAGAAACACCCATACCAATACGATGCCAAAACAAGTTGCACATTTTTTAAGGCTGTGATGGTTTGGAGATCCAACCCCCCCCCCTCAGTTCTCCCCGAGTGACAGCACTCCCGCTACTTTGTGCCTGATGCTTTGCTGCTCTAGTCTTGGTCATGATATTGAAATTAATAAGATTAATAAAAATTTTGTTAATTAATTATTATGAATACTACACTATATAATAGATTCCTAAATGCAATGATATGCTATCTAGTTTTGCGTTAGAGCTACCTAATTACTACAATCCAAAATTTGAATTCCCTTACACTCACTCTATATGAAAACAATGGCTGCAAGATTCGAATCAAAGTAAGTTATATATTTCAGATGCTCCTTATCTCCAGATAAGATCATTATGTACAGAAACAAATATACTTAGTTGAACCTATAAGGTCAGTCATATAACAAATCAAGGATCAGATCAGTGTCAGATCAGTCTTTGTAGGTCCTTATTATAGTTACACACCCATGAGACAGCACTATAGACATTTGCATTTTATGAACCATATAGATTCCATGATATAATCGTCGATATTAGTCATCGATATCTATAATATACAACTGTTGTACTTTGACTATTGTATTCTATTCTATGACTGTTATATTCTGTGTGAATATTTTGTCTATGAGAGGTTTTCTGTAATACATTCATCAGTGCTACAAATATAATACATTATATTTGTTGTTTTTGTTATTTATATTTTTTATTTATTTTATTTGCTTTTTAGAGTATGGTTGAAAATCTTTTTGACAAATATGGGAGAAAACATGATTACAGTTATGCTGCAGTCCTGTAATCTGGTTTTCATGTGACTGTAAAAGCATATAAAAAAATTTTAAAAATTAATTAAAAATTTAAAAAATATGGCTAGAAACAATAAATCTTCAAGTAGTATAAAAGCATTTTGAATTTTAGCTAAAACAACATTTGGTACTTGGTCCACAAGTACATAAAAGGTGGTCTGTGCATTGATCAAAGGTCAGTAAACCAGTTTTTGCATTTTTAAAACTTGAAGGCTAAGTTTATTTATTTTTATAATATTTATAGAATCAATATCTGTCCAGATCTGTGCTACTAATTCTTCCATGAAAATCTGAATGTGTAAATGATACTGATTTTCTCTGCGAAAATTTATTTTTATTTTGTTACACAGAGCATTAATAAACTACAATAAATAAATTAGCTTTCGGCTGGGTGGCAGCCTTCATCGGATTAAAATACTGAATGGCAGTTTTTAATCCGATGAAGGCTGCCACCCAGCCGAAAGCTAATTTATTTATTGTAGTTTATTAATGCTCTGTGTAACAAAATAAAAATAAATTTTCGCATTGTGAATCCAGAGCACGTAGGCCTGTTTTATTCTGATTTTCTCTATAAAAGTTATCATTTGAGTGGCAGTTCATAATATAAGTAAGATTAAGCATCACTGATTTAAAGCATAATGCAATACAATCAAATAAATATTCTATTCAGTTGCAGCGTTCATTTGTGACTGCCACAAAAACTCGGCGAAAACAGCAGATGGAGCTTATTCACAAAGCTCTCCAGGAAGAGGAAGAAAAGAAATGTCAAGAAAGAGAAAATTTTCACATCAGTTCTGTACCAATTACAGCTCAAGCTGCTTATGAACCTGCTCTTTTTCATGCAATTGATGAACATGAAGATGGTAAAAATTTCACTACTTCTTATAAATTATAGTTACATATGTATATATGTATTTTTAATTGATTTATCAATTATAAATTAAATGTGTATCTGATTGATGTTAAAACACTAGAGGATTTTAAGCTCTGGGTGCATTCCTTTTCTTTACCAAAAAAAAAAAAAAACTCTCAACTACGTTAAAATTCAAATTATGATATTAAAATTTATAAAAAAAATTTTATTTCTTATTTTCATTAATGAATTAGCCATCAGTTGTAAAAGTTTGGATTGTTTAATCATTTCAAAATACTTATGTAATGAAAAGCTAATTAACATTGTCTCTCAGTAAAATTCCAAAGAAATACAGTGCAAAATTTCAGAAGGTATATGTATATATATACCCACTGAAATTTTGCACTGTATTTCTTTTTTTCAGAAGGCATATATGGGGTGCCTCCATAGCCAGGTGGGCAGGAGCAGCAGTGCGCTTCTTGATTAGACCGGGGTTCGAGCCCATGACCACCAAATATGGAGGATGTGGAAAGGTTAGGGAATGACCACCGCATATCCCCGGAGCAATATGGTCTTAGCTGCTAATGCTCCTTAAAAAAAAACCAAAAAGGCCTATATGGAAGATTTTTCGGATACTGTAAAATCTATAAAAAGGTAATGTTTTTGCCTTGTGTACTGATGTAGATGTGATAAATGCAAAAATAGATGTAGCATTTCATAATGACAGTGAATATTAATTGCTTCTTTTGTCATAGAATGTAATCATCTTCTGAGTTGTTCAGAAGCATGTTTCCATTCAGTGGTGAAACAGCAGAGAAATATGTTTATCAAAAGAACAAAAACAACAGGCATTGATAGTGAAATGCATAGATGGGAAAAGGAGCTGGCTCTGAAAAAAAAAGGATATTTTCAATTGATGCAAATTAACAGTGATCAACCTGATTCCAAGTTATATCCCATTGTGGTAACTTTATGAAGTAAATCATCAAATTAAAAGTGCCTTGATCTTCTAAACAATATAAAAGAATGTGGGATTCCTACACAAAACTGTCTCCTTTAAGAACAATTTCAAGTGATGCATTTCACTGAGGTAAAAAAAAAAAAAAAAAAAAAAAAAAATGAGGCATATTTGTGTACATACTGGCTGTTTTTGGGTGAATGTGTAACTAGACTGGTAGAACAGTGGTCAAAAAAGCCATATTAAAAAAATACAACAAATAATCATTATCAATTGCCATTAATTTATGTCAAATGAGCAGTTCAGGATCTAAATGTAGTTTTGAATGAAGACAAATTAATGAACTTCCCAAGAAAAATAACTGATTAGAACTGTCTCAGAAAAGATCTGAGACAGTATTTAAATTCTATACAGTGGGACCAACTGATAATGTTACCAACAGCAAACTCAAAATGGGAAGCATTCAAAGAACTTATCTTGGAAGCTACTAGGCTTTACATACCAACTAAGAAATATTGTTCAAGGTACAGGCCTAAATGGATGTCAGATGAACTAATAAGATATATGGCAGAGAAGAAAAATGCATGGGATACATATAAATTAATGGGTGACATGGAAGCCTATGATAGATATAAGTTGATCTGTAACCAAGTTAGAAAGGAGGTTAGGCAGGCGAAGGCAGATTACGAGAAATCTTTGGCAAGGGATGCAAAGAAAAACAGCAAGGAGTTCTTTATTAACGTAAACTCTAGAAGGAAGGGGATGAATCAGATTGGTCCACTTGATATCGATGGTTCAACTGTTCATGATCCTGCTCAGGTAGCTAACAAACTAGACCAATATTTTGCCTCTACATTCACACATGAGGAGTTATTCAAGAAGGAGAATGCCATAGATTAAGTAAACACTGGCAGTGAGCCAGATGATCCTGTAATATTTCAGAGTAAAGTGGAGGAGAAATTGTTGAAGATAAACACAAGAAAGGCACCTGGGGTGGATGGGATCTATCGAGTTATATTAAAGGAGGGAGCAAAGGAAGTAAGCAATCCATAAGCCATAATTATGAGAGCTTCTTTGGACTCAGGGGAGGTATCCAGAGACTGGAGATGTGCAAATGTAACCCCAATTTACAAAGGAGGATCAAAGGCCGACACAAGTAATTATAGACGTGTGAGTTTAACTTCTATTCCAGGTAAATTAATGGAGGCACTGGTTAACGAAGCACTGCAGGATCATCTAGACAAGAATTCAGTTATAGCTCAGACGCAGCATGGTTTTGTTAAGGGCAGGTCTTGCCTGACCAATTTGATTGGATACTATGATGTAGTCACAAAAGAATTGGATGCAGGGAATAACTTTGATATTATATATTTGGATCTTAGAAAGGCTTTTGATACTGTTGCACATGGAAGACTGCTGCACAAATTGGAGCAGTGTGGCATTGGAGGCAAATTGCTGCTATGGATAAGGGGATGGTTGAGTGGCAGAAGACAGAGAGTGGTAATCAATGGACACTGCTCAACGTGGACTAATGTTATTAGTGGAGTTCCTCGGGGTTCAGTTTTGGGTCCGTTGTTGTTTTCGGTGTTTATGAATGATATTGATGATGGGATATCAAGTTTAATGTCGAAGTTTGCAGATGATACAAAGGTTGGCAGGGTTGTTAAGGACACTACTGACGCTATGCTGCTGCAACAGGATCTGGAAAGGTTGAACAGATGGGCTGAGAGGTGGCAAATGAAGTTTAATATTGACAAATGTAAAGTACTACATATGGGAAACAGTAACCCCAGAGCAACGTATCAACTCTGCGGTACTACACTGACAGTGGTGGAGAATGAAAAGGACCTGGGGGTAATTGTGCAGGCAGATATGAAGTTCTCTGAGCAGTGCAGACGAGCTGCAAGAGTAGCTCATGATGTCTTGTCAAAGATATACAGGAATTTTTCTAGAAGGGATAAGGAGGTGATTATTCCCTTGTATAAGGCAATGGTTAGGCCACATCTTGAGTACTGTATACAGGTCTGGAGGCCTCATTTCAAGAAGGATGTAGAGCTGCTGGAACGGGTACAGAGAAGGGCAACAAGATTAGTGAATGGAACAAAGGGTTGCTCTTATGAAGAAAGGCTTAAGTTTTGCAAATTACAGAGTCTGGAGACTAGGCACCGGCGAGGTGATCTGATAGAGGTGTATAAGGCTTTGAATGGTTTGAGCATGCTCAATGCCAATGGGATTCTTCATCTTGCTCAGAATAATCAGCTCAGAGGGCATAAATTCAATTTGAGGAAGGACGGATGTCGGATAGATGTGTGGAAATTTGCCTTCGGCCAGCGGGTGGTTGGTTGGTTGATGGAACCGACTTCCATCACTTGTTGTTGAAGTTGATAGCCTAAACAAATTTAAAGCTCAACTGGACAGATATTTCGAACGAACGGAGGGGTGAAATGGGAGTGGTGTGTGTTTTTTTTTTTTTTTTTTTTGACTGATGCTGAATAAGCTTGCTTTCTTGCATCATCATCATCATCAGCCATTTTCAATCCACTGCAGGATGAAGTCTCTCCAGCAACTTTCCAGTTCCTTCTGTTTTGAGCACTGGGCATCTATTTACTGCTCAAAAACTCATGAATTTCATCTATCCATCTCCGCCTTTGTCTTCCAGGTTTTCTTCTAGCTCCTCTTGGGTACCATTCTGTTATTTTCTTAGTCCATCTGTCATCATGTCTTCGAGCTATGTGTCCTGCCCAAGACCATTTTAGTTCTTTAGTTTTGATAAGAATGTCCTTTACTTGAGTTTGCTGCCTAATCCACGTGTTTCTCGCCTTATCTAACAATCTGATTCCCAATATAATTCGTTCCATTCTTCGCTGTGTAGTTCTTAGCTTCTCTTCCATTCTTTTGTTGAGTGCCCAAGTTTCACTTCCATAAGTCATGGTGGGGAGTATACATTGATTCATTATTTTACGTTTCAGACAAACTGGGATATTGCTCTTCTGTATGTGACTGTATTTCCTGAATGCTATCCATCCAAAATTTATTCTTCTCTTGACTTCCAGCCATTTATCATTATTACAGCTAATAACTTGTCCCAGATAAGTATATGACTCCACGTTTTCAATTACTGCTCCCTCAATCATTATTTCCCTTTCCGTGGCATACTTGTTCATCATTACTTTTGTTTTAGCCATATTCATCTTTAGTCCAAAATCCTTACTAACTGTGCATAACTGATTAAGATTTTCCTCTAATTCTTTGGGATCGTGGCTTATGACCACAATGTCATCTGCAAATCATAAATGGTTTAGGTACTCTCTGTTCACATTGACTCCTTTCTGCGACCGGTCTAATCTTCTGAAAGCTTCCTCAAGGGCAGCAGTAAACAGCTTCGGAGATATTGTGTCTCCTTGTCGAACTCCTTTCTCGATTTTAAATATCCTACTGTCTTTGTCTAGTCTAATAAAGGATGTAGCACTCTCATATATTTTCTTCAAAATCATAATATATGGAGTATCTATGCCTTGTCTTTCCAGTGCCCGAAACATTGCCTTATGCTGTTATGAAGTCAAATGCCTTTTCATAATCCACAAATGCCAGGCATAATGGTGTTTTATATTCATTTGCTTTCTCCATTAGCTGTGATATTACGTGAAGGTGATCCATAGTTGAGTATCCTGTCCTAAAGCCAGCTTGCTCTTTTGGTTGATTCTCATCAAGTATTCTTTCTAATCTGTTAGTAATGACCCTTGTGAACAACTTGTAGATATGGGATAACAAGCTAATTGGTCTATAATTTCCAATTTCTGATTTATCTCCTTTCTTATGCAGCAAAACTATGATTGCATTATTCCACTGCTTAGGCATCGCACCTTTTCTAATGCACTTTGTGAAGAGCCTTGCCAGTTTTTGTGTTATGTCTCTTCCTCCCAATTTTAACAACTCTACAGTAACTTCATCTTCCCCCGGAGCTTTCCGATTCTTCATTTTCTTCAATGCATGTTCTACCTCATCAGGAAGAATATCGGGTATGTCGTATGTGTTGCTACTTTGCAATCCATCTTCCCCACTGCTGGTATCATTCCCTCGCTCCTTGTATAATTCTCTATAGTAGTCTTCTGCTATTTGAATTATGCCTTCTCTGCTGTTTATAAGCACACCATCGCTATTCTTCAGTTTCAGTATCATTTGTCTTTCTATATTACTGCTCATGGCTGCTGATTTAAATCCTTTGTTTTCCCTTAATGCTTGTTCTACTTTTCTTGTGTTAAATCTTCTTATGTCCTCTCTGAGTCTCTTTCTATTGACTTTGCATAACTCAGTATACTCAATTTTCTCCCTGTCAGTGTTTTTCTTGCTCTTCATTTGTCGTGTTTGCTTCATCATGACAAGTGTTTCTTGACTAATTTTTTTCTTCTTTGGATTTCTGTTTCCCTATAGGTTTCTTGGGCTTTATCACTTTCAAAAAGTTGTAATATTCCTCGTCGATATCTTGGTCCTCAGCAGTCTGCAGAAGCTCATACTTGTTCTTAAGTTCCAGTACATACTGCTTTTTCTCCTCTTCTGTTATCTCAAAGACCTTTGTATTATTTACTCGAGTCAGTTTTTTCCTTTCCTTTCCTACATCTATATCAAGTGTACATCTTACCATTCTGTGATCACTTCCAACATTTACCTTATTCAGGACGGTAACATCAGTCACAATATATCTTCTGTTAGTGAGGATGAAGTCGATTTCATTAGTTGTTAATCCATTTGGACTCTTCCATGTCCACTTTCTGTTCACCCTTTTCTTGAAAAAAGTGTTCATTACTGACATTCCTTGAGATTCTGCAAATTCCACAAGTCTTTCACCTCTTTTATTTCTTTCACCAATTCCAAAATTTCCTATAGTTCCTCTTTCTGCGCTGTTTTGCCTTTTTCCAACCTTAGCATTGAAGTCCCCCATAATAATAGTGTAGTGGGTTTTCTGCTCATCTAGAAGACTCTCAATTTCAGTGTACATTTCTTCAACCTCTTCATCATCATGGCTCGATGTTGGTGCATAAATCATTATAATCTTTAGCTTGTACCTCTTAGAAATCTTGAGTATTAGTCTTGACACCCTTGGTGATGTTCTTTTGAATTCCAAAATGTTGTTTTTAAAATCTTTATGGACCAGAAATCCAACTCCACCTTCACTTCTTTCACTGTTTCCATTGGTGTACAGCAGATTTCCACTTGATAAACTTATAAGTGATTCATTTCTTCTTCTTGTTTCAGCCCAACCGATAATATTCCAATTCACATTTTCTAATTCCTTTTCCAGCTCTAATATCCTGTCTTCACCGATGAGTGATCGTACGTTATAACAGGCCAAGTTCAATTTCCGTGCATGGCAGCCTGGTCGTACCCAGAGATTCCTAGCACCCTCTGCTTCCCCATATGCCTCTACTAATGCTAATGCTAAGACCCTGTGACTTACTCTAGCAGCCTGTCTGCACTGCTCAGAAAACTTCATATCTGACTGCACCATTACCCCCCAGGTCTCTTTTATTCTTCACTACCCTGAGTGTGAAATACAAATTGGGTGCATTTCTCTGGGGTTACTGCTACCCATATGCAGTACTTTGCATTTGTCAATGTTAAACTTCAGTTGCCACTTCTCAGCCCATCTGCCCAACTTTTCCAGATCCTGTTACAGCAGCATACTGTCATTACTATTATTAAAAAAATAATAATAATAAATTAGACTCACCCTGGGTCTTATTTGCCACCGTCACCTTTGAAGTAGTCCCTTTGAGAGCATAAACACTGATCCCAGAGCCTCTCCCATGATTTAAATGTGTCCTGAAAGGCCTTTTTCTTCATAGTGTTCAGCACTGCCTGCAATTCGGATTGGATATCCTCTGCATTGTCAAATCTTCGACCCTTCAGATTGATTTTTATTCTTGGGAAGAGGAAGGAGTTCAGGAAGCCAAGTCTGAAAAATAAGGGGGTGGGGGATGACTGTCATGTTGTTGGATGCCAAAAACTGCACCACCAGCGAGAGATCTGTGGGCAGCACATCATGATGAAGTACCCAGTTCTTTGTACGCCACTTCTCTGGATATTTCCTCCTGACAGCTCCCTTAACCACCTCTGGACCTCACAATAGAACTTTGCGTTGACTGTCTGGCCAGGAGCGACGAATTCTTTATGGATAAGCCTGTCAATGTCTATAAAACAAATCATCATGGATTCACATTGCTACTCACTTGTTTGGCTTTCTTTGGTCGAGACGAAGTGCACTCTTCCACTGGGATGATTGTTGCTTGGTTTCTGGGTCATACCCATATACCCAACTCTCATCACCAGTGATGACTGTAGAAAGGAAGTTTTGATCACTCGTGGCCCATTCTTGAAGATCTCTGCTAACTTCCATGCAATGCTGTTTTTGGTCTTCACTCAGTAACTGTGGCACAAACTTGGCCGCTGATATGTGCTGTACAATACCTACAGGGTGAGTCACAAAAAAGTAGCTTGCCGCTCCATGCTTGGAAGAACCAGTAGCCAATCAACATACAACTAGCCACCTGCACAAACAAATCTTCCCCTCATAGATTAGTGGCATGCGTCACTCCTCAAGGCCAATCTCGTTGGAAGTCAGTGTTTTGCCGGACATAATCCAGTTTGTGTCTCATGTACGATTGTGTGTGTGTGTTTGTAAAGGTTTTCTGCATCATGCCTTATTCAGTTCCAGAAATAGTTTCAATTGTTTGGGCATATGTGCATATGGGTTTATTTAAGGAAACAAGAAGAATGTTTGCGGAACAGTTCCCCACTGCCGGGATACCAGCGAAACCCTGTATACAGCAACTGATGAAGAAATGGCACGAAACAGGAAGTGTCCTCAATGCGAAAAAGACCAGAGCCCCATCTATTCATACACCAACTGTAGTGCATGATATTCGTGAGAGGATGAAATTAAACCCCAGGAAGAGTATCCGGAAATTAGCCCAGCAAGTCAGTGTAAGTCAGACAACATGTGTACGTGTAATGCACTCTCTAAATTTGAAGCCATTTCATCTAATGTGTGTGCAAGAATTAAAAGAGACAGATAAAGTGAAACGTAAATTATTGCTGGTGGCTCCTCAACAGCATCGTTGATGAGACGCTCTAGTTCCAACTCAATATTTTATGTCAGATGAAGCCTGGTTTCATTTATCCGGACACATTCATTCTCAAAACACAAGGCACTAGACAACTGAAAATCCACACCAACTCCACAAAGAACTGCTTCATGAAGAAAAAATCAGAGTATGGTGTGCCATATCATCACGGTGGATCGTAGGGCCCATATTCTTTGAGACAACTGTTAACACAGACATGTACCTTGCAATATTTGAAAGCTTTTACCAGTGGCGGATTAAGGATAGTTGGGGCCCCCTAGGCAAATTATATTTGGGGCCCCCCCCAAAAAATAATAATAAAAAAAAAAAGAATAAAAAAATAAATAAAAGTTAGGTGGCAAATAAATGAAATTTTGTACTTTTGAATTTTTTGCTTAAATTTTCGCTTAAATTAATCAAGATTTTTATGATGTTTACTGAAAACATTAATCTATTTTTGAACACTATAGGAAAATGTCTTGGCTTGGGGGCCCCCCAAAGCCTAGGGCCCCTAGGCACGTGCCTCATTGCCTTAAGGGGTAATCCGCCACTGGCTTTTACACACAGTTGACCCCTGAAAAGCAGGAGTGGTATACATTTCAACAAGATGGGGCCACTTGATGTACATCCCACAGAGCACTGGCCCGAATTCATGAAGCCTTTCCAGATGGAAGAACTGTCCGCAAAGATTTATGGCTCCCCCTGTTCCCCAGACCTGTCCATATGTGATTTTACCTTTGGGGCTACCTTAAGGGGAAAGTTTATGAGACGAATCCACACACACACTTCAAGAATTACAGGAGATCATTCGTACTGCTATTGCGGGCATTGATGGTACAGTGTTGCAGAGAGTTTACCAAAACATGCTGACACGGGCTCAGGAGATCATTTCCAACATCCTCTCTGATGGCAGGTAATGTCAAAAGGTAAAGGTAAACTGCAGCCATTATCAACCCACTGCAGGATGGAAGCCTTCTCAACAATTCATGGTGAGGGAAATGGACCATAATCTGCCACACTGGTCCAGTGCAGGTTGGCAGATCAACCATATTTAGCAGTCAGGGGCTCGAACCCCGGTCTACTCAAGGGGCATGTGCTTACTGTACTCCCACTCCTGATGACTTGGCTATGAAGAAGGCCTGCATAAATGTACTATACAGTGGGTAAATGTATAGTACATTTACCCACTTGTGCATGCATTGTATTGAAGTTTCATCGACGAGGCTACTTTTTCGTGACTCACCCTGTACAATGTCACAAATGTCATGGATGGTCTGCCTGCAGTCTTCATGGATCGCCGCCTGAACTTTTGTGACATTTTCCGGGGTGGTGCTCATTGATGGACATCCAGAGCAGTCGTCGTCGTCATCAGCCGATATTCGACTGTTTTTAAAAGGGTGAACCAGCAGTAGGTCTGTCTGGCCTAAACCATTGTCACGAAAAGCTTGTTTCAACTTCTTATGGGTTTCTGCTGCTGTATTATTAAGAAGGAAACAAAAGTTGATGGAAGCACGTTGCTCTCTCACTTCAGCCATTTCAACAATTGCAAACTATGCAAACCACACAGCCAAAGAACTGTGCATAATTATTTAATGACTCTATCCAGCCGGATGCCACATGGCTGGCATACTCATTCACAAAGGATGCGTAAGTGTTACCTAGTGCCACAAGTCCGTATAGTTCGCATGCAACATTCAAATTTCGGGAACATTTGGGTCTCGTCTTACAAAATCATTTAACTCGCTGTTAGAGTTTGATAAACATCTGGCTTCTCCTTGAATAACTGCTAATGTCTGAATGTAGATGCAAAATTCTCATTTAGTTTGGCAGCTATCTGAGAGTGATCGTCAACATTCAAACCATTGATATCAAGTGGACCAATCTGATTCATCCCCTTCCTTTTAGAGATTATATAAGTAAAGAAGTCTTTCTTGCTTTTATTTGCATCCTTTGCCAAAGATTTCTCATAATCTGCCTTTGTGACTTGATTACAAACTAGCTTATATCTACCATAGACTTCTGTGTCACGTGATAATTTATTTGCCTCCCATGCATTTTTCTTCTCTACCACCAGTCTTGTTCATCTGACATCCATTTGGGCCTTATACAAGGGAATAATCACCTCCTTATCCCTGCTAGAAAAATTCCTGTATATCATTGACAAGACACCATGAGCTACTCTTGCAGCCCGTCTGCACTGCTCAGAGAACTTCATATCTGCCTGCACAATTACCTCCAGGTCCTTTTCATTCTTTACCACTGTCAGTGTAGTACCACAGAGTTGATACGTTGCTCTGGGGGTTGCTGTTTCCCATATGTAGTACTTTACATTTGTCAATGTTAAACTTCATTTTCCACCTCTCAGCCCATCTGCTCTACCTTTCCAGATCCAGTTGCAGCAACAGCATAGCGTCAGTAGTGTCCTTAACAACCCTGCCAACCTTTGTATCGTCTGCAAACTTCGACATTAAGCTTGATATACCATCATCAATATTATTTATAAATACAGAAAACAATAATGGACCCAACACTGAACCCTGAGGGACTCCACTAATAACATTAGTCCATAATGAGCAGTGTCCATTGATTACCACTCTCTGTCTTCTCCCCCTCAACCACCCCTTTATCCATAGCAGCAATTTGCCTCCAATATCACACTGCTCCAATTTGTGCAGCAGTCTTCCATGTGCAACAGTGTCAAAAGCCTTTCTAAGATCCAAGTATATAATATCAAAGTTATTCACTGCATCCAGTTCTTTTGTGACTGCATCATAGTATCCAATCAAATTGGTCAGGCAAGAATTCCCCTTAATAAAACCATGCTGTGTCCAAGATATAACTGAAGTTTTGTCTAGATGATCCTGCAGTGCTTCTTTAACCAGTGCCTCCATTAATTTTCCTGGAACAGAAGTTAAACTCAGAGGTCTATAATTATTTGTGCCAGCCTTTGATCCTCCTTTGTGAATTGCGGTCACATTTGCGCTTCTCCAGTCTATGGGTACCTCTCCTGAGTCCAAAGAAGCTCTCATAATTATGGCTAAGGGTTTGCTTACTTCCGTTGCTGCCTCCTTTAATATAACTGGATAGATCCCATCCACATTGGGTGCATTTCTTGTATTTAACTTCAACAATTTCTCCTCCACTTTACTCTTAGTTATTACAAGATTATCTAGCTTACTGCCAGAGTTGAATACACATCTGGCATTCCCCTCCCTGAATAATTCATGTGTGAATGTCGATGCAAAATATTCATATAGTTTGTTAGCTACCTGAGCAGGGTCATCAACAGTTGACCCATCAATATCAAGTGGACCAATCTGATTCATCCCCTTCCTTCTAGAGTTTACATAAGTAAAGAACTCCTTTCTGTTTTTCTTTGCATCCCTTGCCAAAGATTTCTCGTAATCTGCCTTCCCCTGCCTAACCTCCTGTGTAGCTTGGTTACAGATCAACTTATATCTATCATTGGCTCTGTGTCACGTGTTAATTTATATGTATCCCATGCATTTTTCTTCTCTGCCATATGTCTCATTAGTTCATTTGACATCCATTTAGGCCTAAACCTTGAACAATATTAAGCAAGTTAGAAATACTACAAAACATTAACTAGACATTTACCATTAGCATTAGCATTAGTAGAGGCATTTGATGCAAGAAAGCAAGCTTATGTAGCATCAGCCAAAAAAAAAAAAAAAAAAAAACCCACTTCCACTTCACCCCTCTGTTCGTTCAAAATACCTGTCCAGCTGAGCCTTAAACTTATATAGGCTATCAACCTCCACCACAAGGGATGGAAGTCTGTTCCACCAACCAACCATCCGCTCCCTAAGGGCAAATTTCCGCACGTCTATCCTACATCTGTCTTTCCTCAATTTGAATTTATGCCCTCTCAGGTGATTTTTCTGAGCAAAAGGTAGAATCCCATCAGCATTGAACATGCTTAAACCATTCAAGGCTTTATACACCTCTATCAGATCACCTCGCTGGTGCCTAGTCTCCAGACAGTGTAATTGCAAAACTTAAGCCTTTCTTCGTAAGAGCACCCTTTTTTCCATTCACTAATCTTGTTGCCCTTCTCTGTACTCGTTCCAGCAGCTCTACATCTTTCTTGAAATGAGGCCTCCAGACCTGTATACAGTACTCTAGGTGTGGTCTGACCATGGAATAATCATCTCCTTATCCCTGCTGGAAAAATTCTTGTATATCATTGACAATACTCCATGAGCTACTCTTGCAGCCGGTCTGCACTGCTCAGAGAACTTCATATCTGCCTGCACAACCACCCCCAAGTCCCTTTCATTCTCTACACTGTCAGTGTAGTAGGACAGAGTTGATACGTTGCTCTGGGGTTGCTGTATCCCATGTGTAGTACTTTACATTTGAGCAAAAGGTAGATTCCCATCAGCATTGAGCATGCTTAAACCATTCAAGGCTTTATACACCTCTATCAGATCACCTCGCTGGTGCCTAGTCTCCAGACAGTGTAATTTGCAAAACTTAAGCCTTTCTTCGTAAGAGCACACCCCTTTGTTCCATTCACTAATCTTGTTGCCCTTCTCTGTACTCGTTCCAGCAGCTCTACATCCTTCTTGAAATGAGGCCTCCAGACCTGTATACAGTACTCTAGGTGTGGCCTGACCATTGCCTTATACAATGGAATAATCATCTCCTTATCCCTGCTGGAAAAATTCCTGTATATCATTGACAATACTCCATGAGCTACTCTTGCAGCCGGTCTGCACTGCTCAGAGAACTTCATATCTGCCTGCACAACCACCCCCAAGTCCCTTTCATTCTCTACCACTGTCAGTGTAGTACCACAGAGTTGATACGTTGCTCTGGGGTTGCTGTTTCCCATGTGTAGTACTTTACATTTGTCAATGTTAAACTTCATTTGCCTCTCAGCCCATCTGCTCAACCTTTCCAGATCCTGTTGCAGCATAGTGTCAGTAGTGTCCTTGACAACCCTGCCAACCTTTGTATCGTCTGTAAACTTGGACATTAAGCTTGATATACCATCATCAATATCATTTATAAATACAGAACACAATAATGGACCCAACACTGAGCCCTGAGGGACTCCACTAATAACATTAGTCCACGATGAGCAGTGTCCATTGATTACCACTCTCTGTCTTCTCCCGCTCAACCACCCCTTTATCCATAGCAGCCATTTGCCTCCAATGTCACACTGCTCCAATTTGTGTAGCAGTCTTCCATGTGCAACAGTATCAAAAGCCTTTCTAAGATCCAAGTATATAATATCAAAGTTATTCCCTGCATCCAGTTCTTTTGTGACTGCATCATAGTATCCAATCAAGTTGGTCAGCAAGACTTCCCCTTAACAAAACCATGCTGTGTCTGAGCTATAACTGAAGTCTTGTCTAAATGATCCTGCAGTGCCTCTTTAACCAGTGCCTCATTAATTTTCCTGGAACAGAAGTTAAGCTCACAGGTCTATAATTACTTGTGTCAGCCTTTGATCCTCCTTTGTGAATTGGGGTCACATTTGCACATTTCCAGTCTATGGGTACCTCCCCTGAGTCCAAGGAAGCTCTCATAATTATGGCTAAGGGTTTGCTTACTTCCTTTGCTGCCTCCTTTAATATAACTGGATAGATCCCATCCACCCCGGGTGCCTTTCTTGTGTTTATCTTCAACAGTTTCTCCTCCACTTTACTCCCAGGTATTTCAAGATTCTGTAGCTTACTGCTAGAGTTGAATACACCTCTGGCATTCCCCTTGCTGAATAACTCCTCATGTGTGAATGTCGATACAAAATATTCATTTAGTTTGTTAGCTACCTGAGCAGGATTATCAACAGTTGACCCATCAATATCAAGTGACCAATCTGATTCATCCCCTTCCTTCTAGAGTTTACATAAGTAAAGAACTCTTTGCTGTTTTTCTTTGCATCCCTTGCCAAGGATTTCTCGTAATCTGCCTTCGCCTGCCTAACCTCCTTTGTAACTTGGTTGCATATCAACTTGTATCTATCATAGGCTTCTGTGTCATGTGTTAATTTGTAAGTATCCCATGCATTTTTCTTCTCTGCCATATGCCTCATTAGTTCATCTGACATCCATTTTGGCCTAAACCTTGAACAATATTTCTTAGTTGGTATGTAAAGCCTAGTAGCTTCCAAGATAAGTTCTTTGAATGCTTCCCATTTTGAATTTGCTGTTGGTAACATCATCAATTGGTCCCTCTGTATAGAATTTAAATACTGTCTCAGTCCATCGTAGTTGCCTTTACGGAAGCAATAACCCTTCCCTTTACCCCTAATGGTAGTTACCTCTTTGAGTAAATCCCACTTCAGCACACTGTGATCACTGCCACCTAGTGGTCCCTTTATCTGCAGATTCTTAACGCATGAAGAATCACTACTGATAATCAGATCAAGAGTATTACTCCCTCTAGTTGCCTCCCGAACATGCTGATGTAGAAAACAATCATCCAATAAATCCCCAAAAGACCTGCTTGTGTGTGAGTAACCAGCCCCCAAATTCCAGTCAATATCCGGGAAATTAAAATCAACCATTATAAGACTCTCTGATTTACTGGCCCACTCTATTTCCCTGTACAGTTCCTTATTATACTCATCAGAGTCATTAGGCCTATAGCACACTCCTACTCTCAATTTTGATCTCCCAATGCTTATGTCACACCAAACTGACTCAACACTGCACTGTCCAGCGATGTCGACTGGCTTCACTTCCTTGGTTTTTATGCGTTTCTTAACTAATAGCATAACCCCTCCCCCCTTCCTATCCTGTCTATCCTTTCTGTAGAAGTTGTACTCCCCAAATTGCAGTTCTGCATCCCTTATATCTGTGTGACACCATGTCTCTGATATCCCAACAATATCTGCCTTTGATGTTTTGAGCAATACCTCAAATTCATCAAATTTATTTACTAAACTCCTAGCATTGGTTTACACGCAAGTATACCTGCACCTGTTTCTATTCTTAGCTACCCTAACACAACCCATGTGCTTACTTGTACCGCAATGGTTCCCAGCAGTCTGTGAAATACCATGCATCTTGTTTTTCAGGCTTCTGCTCATTCTAATAGAAGCAGTGCAAGAATCTCTTTCACCTCTGCCAGTGGCTACTGTTAATATATTAGTCTTTGTCTCCCCCAAGCTAGCAGTTTTCTGACCCACCTAACCCTGCCTCGATAGCATCAGCAAATATTCTTGCACCCTTTCTATTTAAGTGTCCCATCCCTGTAGAAGCAATCTCTACTGTTAACAAGTACAGTCCAGGCTGAAAAAAATTCTACCCCTTGAGCCTTGCACAATCTTTCCAGGGCTGAATTGATCGACAAGGCTCTCATCATTTACTCCCTCCTATCGTGTCTGGGCAGAATTGCAGACACTTTCAAATTCAACCCTAATTCTCGGCTTTTGTTCAACAGTGACCTGTACTTCTTAAGTAATTCTGCCGGTCTCCTACCCTTAATATTATTAGTGCCAACGTTTACAACTATATCACCTTTTGTGATATTCGCTCTACAACGTCATCAACCTTTGCCCCTGGCAGACATACCCTGGTCCTGTTTCACCTATCTTTTTTACAAAGCATGTTCTCCGTTTCCCTGACAATAGAGTCACCAACAACTACTAGTTCCTTCGGGACCAGCGAATTCTGTCTTGGGAGTTGTCTCTGTGTCATGCGATGCCCAAGTGCAAGCTCTGGCGTTGATGTGGGCAGCTGAGAGCTTGATGAGCCCCTCAATTTAGTTTCTTCGAGGGCATCCACCCTGTCCTTCAAGCTCTCATATAGGCCCACAAGAACGCCGAGTTGTTGCCTGATATCGATACACTCCTTGCATCGCGCGCACACACAAAGACATCCCCCTTGGCAGTATCATGTCCCGTACCCGATTGCTCTGCAAACATCAAGCAAACAGTGCATTTTATAAGGCTGTGAGTCAGAGGACAACTGCCCCCCTCAGTTCTGCTCTGAGCCACAGCACTTCCATTAGCTTGAGCCTTTTGCTTTGCTGCTCTGGTCTGAGTCATGATTGTATTAATTTATTAATTAATTATAATTAATTATGTTATGTTATT
The DNA here is from genome assembly GCF_048544385.1 of Mastigoproctus giganteus. Lineage (NCBI taxonomy): Eukaryota > Metazoa > Arthropoda > Arachnida > Uropygi > Thelyphonidae > Mastigoproctus > Mastigoproctus giganteus. Next base: position 126,023,725 of record NC_143581.1, on the reverse strand, counting down.
AATTATGTTAAATATAATTAATTATATTATGTTTGTAATCTAAGTCGTTATATGTATTTATTTAAACGTACAATTTAACTGCTAACGAATTTCGACTAACGCTATCTAGTATGGTATATAACTATCGTATCACAAAGGTGGGAAAGTTACGAACGGTAGCGGAGTTGAAACACGTGGAATCCCTTACCGATACTTTTATGTAATTACAAGGCCGAGTAAAGAATAAATACACCAAATTAATCAGAAAATCACAAAATAATGTTATACTACTAAATTTAAATCAAAAGTTTTAGAAAAACAATTAAACAGACTTGAACTTTTATATAAAAATAAAATCCATTCTTTTGTTTTTATTTGTTGTAAATAGATTACTGATTTTTTCATTCAAGTATGGTGCACTGTTTACCGAGCTTTTCTGTGTTGAAAGCATTGCTTGAGCATTTAGCCTTTCCTGATTCGTAGTGCTCCTTAAAGATGTTTTCATTCTTTTTAATGTTGAATGGCAACGTTCGGGCTCCGAAGTAGTCACCGGAATGGTCAAAAGAACTCTTATGTGTTTTATAAGTTCACAAGACTTCAGCTATATTTTTTTCTGAGATAAATTTCAGAAAGTCAGTTAATTTGCAGTAATTGTGTAGATCATGTCTGCTATAGAAAATATGTAATTCCATGAGAAGTTTTTCTCTTTCGATCATGGGATATGCCTCAGTAGTCTCCTGTACCTTATCCATGGGCATTTTCGTACGAAAAATAACAAAGTTCTCCTTGTTAAACAATTTAGCAGCAATTAATTGCTTTGTAAAACAATATCTCTCACCTATATCAACTCTTTTATAGTTGCATACTTCCTTCACTTCAATCATCAGTGTTTTTGAAGGATTTTCACTGTACATTGAATTCCTGATTTTTAGAATGACATTCTTAAAATTTCCTATATATTCATGTATTTTAACTGCCTCAATTTCTCGAGATTGCATTTGATTATAAATAACTTCCACTTGAGTGGAAGTTATTTATAATCAAATGCAATCTCGAGTAGTGCTTCCATTATCTGATGGAAAAGTTCTAACCAGAACTCGAATTTTTCATTACTCAAGATGTGCAAATTTCAATTGCTTCTGAAATCATCTTATCTGCATTTGCTGTCACTTGTAGTTCCTCCATGCACCTTTTTAAGGATTCAAAATTTTCATAAATGCTGTTCACGGTGTGTACATTGAAGTTCCATCTTGTAGGGGAAAGTCGGGGAACACTGCTGTCCATATGCTTTCTGAGAACAGAGAGATGCTGTGGTGATTTCAAGAAAATTGTTGCTATTGCCCTGTGGTTCAAAAAGAATATTCTTGAATCTCGTGTGCTATTTGCTGCATTTCTCATCATGAGATTCAGTTGGTGTGCATGGCAGTGCATTTTTGTACACTTCTTTTATTGTAGCCTGAACTCCCCCTTTCTTGCCTTTCATCACACTTCCGCCATCTGAGCAACTAGTCTTTGCAACTAGTTTTTGAGTCATCTGATCAACCAGTTTTTGAGTTATTTCTTTCTAGGATTATGTCTAACTGATCTAGAGTGCACTTTGATATTCTGTCTGTCGTTTTGTTTTCTGGAGTAAAAAATCCCCAAAAACACTCAAAAATGTCTCCATTCAGTTCATATCTCAGAACAGTTACCATTTGTATATGTTCTGAAACATCTGTGTCATCAGCCATGACAGCTACAAATGAAGCTTCTTTAATTTCTCTTTTTATTTCCAGCATATTTTCAGCAAACTGTCAAGAATATCATTCTGAATAGTTTTTGAAATGCCTTTAAATGCTGCATTACTTCCTAAATGATTCTTTAAATTGGAATCTAATGTACAGGCGAAATTTATAAATCCTCTAAATACTCCTTGATTTTTAGAATTGTCTTTTTCATCATGTCCACGTAAAGGAATTTCAAACTCCACGAAATTTAATGCAGTCTATTATTTTAGATAATACCTCAAGATTCTTGGTAACTTTTCTGTTATGTTTGCAGATCGAAAGGCTATATGCCTCATTAAGCTTTCTTTAATATTTACGCTTCCTAAAAGCACTAGTGAAATCACATTATCAATATGTTTCTTTGAACTCTTGTGTTTTAGGTTTTTCTTTCATTCTGTTTATGTTTGTAAAGCCACTTTTTGTCCATGTTAAGTCACCTCCGAACAGTAAACATGGAAAACAAAACAATGCATTTTTAACTTCACAAAAACAAATCCAACTTTTCCTTTGGTACCATTCAGTTTTAAAACTGCAAATATATTTCTTGTTATTACTTATTCCCCGCTGAGAAATTAGAATCTTTGGTGTGGGGGCGGCCTTCTTTTTTAATCGCATTTTTTTCTTGGATAGATAATTGTGAAAAACTAAGTTTGCTGAAGTTTATTCACTGTCATGCTATTTACTTCATGGGGAAGCATGGAGGTCATGATCGAAACAAATTTCACAAAATCATGTATTGTAGAAATAATATTTTATTTACATATCACCTCATAATATAACTTCAACTTACAACGTTCAAGCTCAATTTTCAATTAAGCTGTAATCACATAATTGCACTATTGAATGTTGAGTATTGACTTAACACTGATATATTTAGTTACTTAACGGGAATTCGGGCAAATAACAAAAAGACACCGATATTGTGGCTACACACCCATCATGGTCAACGATGAAATCTGAACTTCGCACTTTACAGTGACTTTGATTTATTTCACCTATAAGAAAATGTACATTTGGCAAGTTGCCAATATGCTTGTTACCAATGGCAACCAACTACTAGATATTCACTGGAATACAAAAGTGTCACTGCCTGGCACACAGTGAGGCCTATGGTTAATTAAACTTCAAAGTTAGATACGATTTTGTGTTTTTATTCATTTATTATTGAAATGATTACTGGAAATAGAGGATGTGCACACTATATGCTGGTCATATTAATAAAAGTATTCATTCTGTTGCATTGTTCTTCACAAAATTTCATATAACTCCGATCACTGTATATCTAGATTTAAATAGCTGAGGTTGCCGCAGTGCCTATGGACGAGCCACCTCTGATCCTGTCTATCCTTTCTATACACATTGTACTCCCCAAATTCCCATTATTCACTCCTTATATCTGTGTGACACCACATTTCTGATAGCCCAACAATATCCGACTTTGATGACCTGACCAGCACTTCAAATTCATCAAATTTATTTACTATACTCCTAGTATTGGTGTACATGAAAATATACATGCACCTGTTCTTACTCTTAGTTACTCTAACACTTGCTTTCTGGGCTGCTGCTCAATCCAATAGAAACAGTGCAAGAATCACTTTCACCTCTGCCTGCTGCTACTGTTAATCTATTAGTCTGTGAATCCCCACAAGCTAGCAGTTTTCCAACCCACCTAACATTACCTCGATAGCATCAGCAAATATTCTTGCACCCTTTCTATTTAATAGTTTCCCATCCCTGTAAAATCAGTCTCTCTTATTAACAAGCACAGACCACTCTGAGAAAAATTCTGCCCCCACGAGACTTGCACAGTTTCTCCAGGGCGAAATTGATTGTCAAGGCTCTCATCATCTACTCCCTCCTATCGTGTCTGGGCAGGATTGCAAACACTTTCAAATTTAATCCTAACTTGCAACTTTTTTTCAACATTGACCTGTATTTAGCATTAGCATTAGCAAGGGCACATGATGCAAGAAAGCAAGCTTATATAGCATCAACCAAAAAAAAAAAAAAAAAACCCTTATTTCACCCATCCCCTCACTCCAAATGTTTGTCAAGTTCTGCCTTGAATCTATTTAAGCTAACTTCTACAACGACAGATGGACGTTTGTTCCTGCAATCAACCTCCCGTTGGCTAAAGGCAAACTTCCACACATCTATCCTACAACCGTCTTTCCTCAATTTGAATTTATGCCCTCTCAGGCAATTATTCTAAGCAAGAGGAAGAATCCCATCAGCATTCAGCATGCTCAAACCATTCAAGGCTTTATACACCTCAATCAGATCACCTCGCAGGTGCCTAGCCTCCAGACACCACTGTAATTTGCAAAACTTAAGCCTTTCTTCGTAAGGGCAACCCTTTGTTCTCTTCGCTAATCTTGTCGCCCTTCTCTGTATTCGTTCCAACAGCTCTACATCTTTCTTAAAATGAGGCCTCCAGACCTGTATACAGTACTCAAGGTGTGTGTCCTGACCATAGCCCTTATATAAGGGGATAATCACCTCCTTATCCCTGCTAGAAAAATTCCTGTATATCATTGACAAGACACTATGAGCTACTCTTGCAGACTGTGCACTGCTCAGAAAACTTCATATCTGCCTGCACAATTACCTCCAGGTCCTTTTCATTCTCTACCACTGTCAGTGTAGTACCACAGAGTTGATACATCACTCTGGGGTTGCTGCTTCCCATATGTAGTACTTTACATTTGTCAATCTTAAACTTCATTTGCCACCTCTCAGCCCATCTGCTCAACTTTTTTAGATCCTGTTGCAGCATTGTACTGTCAATAGTGTCATTAACAACCCTGCCAACCTTCGTATCGTCTGCAAACTTGGACATTAAGCGTGATATACCATCATCAATATCATTTATAAATACAGAAAACAACAATGGACCTAACACTGAACCCTGAGGGACTCCACTAATAACATTAGTCCACGAAGAGCAGTGCCCATTGATTACCATTCTCTGTCTTCTCCCACTCAACCATCTCTTTATCCATATCAGCAATTTGCCTCCAATGCCACTCTGCTCCAATTTGTGCAGCAGTCTTCCATGTGCAACAGTATCAAAGGCTAAGATCCAAATATATGATATCAAAGTTATTCTTTGCATCCAGTTCCTTTGTGACTACATCATAGTATCCAATCAAATTAGTCAGACAAGACTTCCCCTTAACAAACCCATGCTGTGTATGAGCTCTAACTGAAGTCTTGTGTAGATGATCCTGCAATGCTTCTTTAACCAGTGCCTCCATTAATTTCCCTGGAACAGAAGTTAAACTAACAGGTCTGTAATTACCTGTGTCTCCCTTTGATCCTCCTTTGTAGATTGGGGTCACATTTGCACATCTCCAGTCCATGGGTACCTACCCTGAGTCCAGGGAAGCTCTCATAATTATGGCTAAGGGTTTGCTTACTTCCTTTGCCGCCTCCTTTAATATAACTGGATAGATTCCATCCACACCAGGTGCCTTTCTTATGCTTAACTTCAACAATTCCTTCTCCACTTTACTCTCAGTTATTACAAGATTATCTAGCTTACTGCCAGAGTTGAATACACCTCTGGCATTCTCCTCCCTGAATAACTCCTCATGTGTAAATGTAGATGTAAAATATTCATTTAGTTTGTTAGCTACCTGAAAAACTAAATGAATATTTTGCATCTACATTTACTTGTTAAGTAAATCTGCAGATCTTTTACATTTCATGTCATTAGTGCCAATGTATACAACAATATCAGCTTTTGTGCCCTGAAAGATGATATCTGCTCTACAACGTCATGAAATTTTGCCTCTGACAGACATACCCTGGCCCTGTTGCATCTTTCCGTTTTACACAATATATTTCCCATTTTCCTGAGAATTTAGATCAGCACATTCTGCCCTGGAGATTGCTGTGTTGTTTTGTGCACAAGAGTGAGCTCTGGCATTGAGTTTGGCAGCTGAGAGCTTGATGGACACCCCTCATTTTAATTCCTTCTAGTGTATCTACCTGACTTTTCAAACTCTCCTAGATGCCCATCAGAATACTGAGTTGGTGCCTAATTTCTTCACATTCTCTGCAATTAGCAGACACAAAGACATCCTCCATGGCTAGATCATGTCCTGTTCCAGAATTGTTAATTTTTTTAGTTTGTGGTGTGTTGGAGAATTGCCCTCTACAGTTCTCCCGTCTACCATAGCACTTCTGCTACTTTGTGCACATTGTTTTTCTGCTGTAGTGTGAGTCACGATTTCCATTTAAATACAAATTAATTAACAACAAAAATTAATAAGATTTGTAAATTTAACTGATTAATTTACAATTCTGTACTAAGCTGACAGATTCCTAATACAGTGCTACACATGACACTATTTAGTTTTATGTTATACCTTGCACTATCAAGTTCGAGATATATGCTACGCTATTCCGTATCGATCTAATAAACTGTAACAATGGCAGCAATTTTCAAATCATACATGTTTTACTGATACTGAGTAATAACCTACGAAATCTCTATCTAAATTCAAAATAAATTTTGCCCGCATGGAGCTACTCGTGTTCTCTCCTCTTGCTGAGATTACTCACCTGAGGGGACAAATTCAAATTGAGGAAAGACAATTGTAGAATAGATGTGCGGAAATTTACCTTTACCCAGCGGCTGGTTGATAGCTGGAACAAACTTCCATCTGTTGTAGTGGAGGTCAACAACTTAAATAAGTTTAGGGCAGAATTAGACAATATGCAATTAATTAATATACAATAATTAATATGCAACCGGTGTAGACAAAAGTAATTCGTTCATGACTATTGGCTTCACCGGTTGCATATTATTTTTAAAGTTTAAAATTTAATTCTTCAAATGACAACCAGGGACGAAGTTGTGCACTTCTACTTCCTTGATCAAATATTAATTCCATGTTCATACAAACATCTCATTCTTAACTTAATTTTAAAGTATTTTAAGCTTCAAATTATACTTCATTTCCACCCTAACTTCACGTAACAAAGCAGATTTATCCAAGGTGAGTACCGCTCATTAAACTTTATTGCTATTTAAACTTTGACTAAATTATTATTATTTGTACCAGCATGTTACAGAAAATAATAGGGGGTAAGAATATTCTTGGTTTCATCATTACTCGTGATACAGATGCATCATTACGGTACAGGAACCATTGGCAGGTATTGAACAGGCAGTCATTAGTTGGAAGATGAAGAAAGATGTTGCAGTAGTTACATGTAAAGGCACAAGTTTTAATTTCAGAAAAGGGGACAATTTTAGGCACTACATGGCATCTGTTAATTGGGGAGATTTCAGAAGGAGGGCAAATGCATTAGAATTATGCAATACCTTTAAAGCAATAATTGCAGAAGCCATCAATGCATATACCATTAAGAAAATATTGCATGAGGAGGATGAATGTGAAGTTGGTTGTTCTAAAAGAGCAGAAAAAGATAGCATGAGAAAGATAGAGTGACAAAAGAGTAATGAAGCCTACAACAGCTACAATTTGATCTGTAATAGTACTGCATATAAGGTTAGAGATGCCAAAGCTTCATATGAGAAAGCACTGGCTAAGAGAGCAAAGAATGGTGGGGACAAGGGGTTTTTAATGTATGTGAATACAAAGAAGAAGAAGAAGAAAACAAATCAGATCAGACCCTTGTGTACTGGATGTGGGAAAGTCTTAGATACCCCATGATGAATTGCATAGATACTTTGCATTGATCTTTACTAAAGAAAGACGTGTCATGCTGAGAAGTTGCTTAGCAAGTGAGGCTGAATCATATAAAATTAATGATTGTGAAATTACACTTGAGTTGGTGGCATATATGCAGTTAATTTGAGGGAAGCAGTAGAGAGCATATTGAACCATTCAGGTAGGGATTCCTTTGGATTGGAGAAGTGACAAAGTATTACCGGTATATAAAGGCAGTTCTAAGATTGAAGTTGATAACTACAGACTAATTAGTCTGTCTTCAGTGGTAGGGAAAATCTTGGAGACAACGATTAAGAGTGTAATACACAGTTATTTAGATAGAAATGCATTCTGCACACAACATGGTTTTGTTAAGGAAAAAATCATATTTAATTAACCCAGTAAGCTATTTTGATGTGGTTACTCATGAGCTCGATGTAGAGAATATTTTCAATGTGGTTTATTTGGAATTTAGCAAGGCACTTGACTCAGTACCTCATGAAAAAGTTACTGTATAGGCTGGAATATGTTGAGATTACTGGAAAGACCTAAGGTGGATTGTAGAGTGGCTGTATGGTAGAGGGTTGTGATTAATGGATATTCTTCAGATAATAATATGTCAGAAGCGCGGTCTACCCCAAATATCAGTTCTAGGAATACTGCTAGTTTTGATTTTCAGAATGTGTAATGTCAAAATTTGCAGGTGTTGTAAAGATTTACAGAGTTATTAATGATCAGTGATAAGCAGCACTCCTTGAGGATGACATGAACAGACTTTGAGAATTGTCATAAAAATGGCAGCTATGTTTTAATGCAGCAAAATGTAAGGTGTTTCACTTGAAGAATAGCAACCCTAAAATAACTAATACACTAGGTAGGGTTGAATTAAAAATTATAGAGGAAGGATCTTGAAGTTAAGATATGGACAGATGTGATCTTCCCTGAGCAGTATAAACAGGCAACCAGAAAGTTCCATGTGTTCTATCTGTGATTTACTGAACAGTATCCTGTAGCAATAGAGAGATCATAATCTCACTGTATAAGGCAATTATAAGGTTGCATTTGAAATACTGTGTTCAATTATGGAGATCTCATCTGAAAAAGGACATTTGTGCTTCTTGAAAGGGTTCAAAGATGGGCAACTGGTATGGTAGAGCAGCAAAACAGTGACTATAAGAGGAAAGACTTCTGTTATATGGCATTACTGATCTTGGCAAACAGGCACCTTAGAGGGGACCTGATTGGGGTTTTTAATGCTATGAGAAAGGTTAGTAAAATGAATATAGGCAGAATTTCCACTGTTATGAAGAATTCAAGGGGCTATAAATTAAAATTACAGTGGAACTGGTTTAAACTGGATTGCAGAAAGGTTTGCCAGCGAGCTGTTGATTACTGGAATGAGCGGCCACCACAGGTAGTTGAAGCTGACATTTAAATAAATTCAAAGGTCAATTGAATAGTTATTTATGTGATGAATGAAGACATAATTTATATTTTTTTTATCAAATTTTTACTTTTTTTTTTGTCTGGTGTAGCAAAATCCTGTGTATTCCTTGTGCTATATAGCTATTAGCTAGTATATTAGTACTAAAACAAAAATGACAAGCGTGTTATAGGCCTGATGACTGTAATGAGTATGATGAGTGAATATACAAAAAACAGAGTGGACTATTAATTTAGAATGTCTTATAATTTTGGTTTTTAACTTTCCAGATATTGACTGAAACTTGTGGATTGATTACTTGTACAGCAGTAGCAAGACTTTTGTGGACTTATTGGATGACTGTTTTCTCCATCAGCACGATCGTTAAAGAGACAGTGAGAGAAAGCAATATTCTTGATCTCATTATCAGCAGAGACTCTTCATGCATTAAGAATCTGCAGATAAAAGAACCAGACATAGTAATTTGTAGAACTAAAGAACTTCTAAGCACTGTCTTACTTCCTTTTTTTTTTGCAAAATAACTATGGCAGTGCTTAGGGCTGAGGACCCTCCTATGTGCGGGCAATCTGACACCATTTTATCCATTCAACATATTTCATCTGATTGTACCAAATTTAGAACTTCTCGTTTTAACACTTTTACCCATCTGATTGAACCATATACACTCAGTCAGATTTTAAATGACAATGAAAACATGTCAGCAGTTTTTAAAATTTTAAAAACAATTAATATATATATAAACTGATATAAAATATCCAATACATTTTTACTCCTTACTAATTTTAGTTTTTGATATCTATATACAGGGTGTTTCAAAAATGATGGTCAATAATTTAAAGGTGAAAAGTACAAACTAAAATAAGCAAAAAAGTCCCAGTGAACATCAGGCCACAAATGAACTGTTTTCAAGATAATGCACTATTTTCTGTTAAGATCCGCCACTGACTATGGGAGCACTAGTTTAGCAAAAAGCTGTGAATCCTTTGTTAAGGCTGGTTTTATTAAACATAAGATAATTTTTGGTTTAAACCAAAAATTAAAAATGGTTAGATCAGGCATATGGCATAATAATAATAATAATAAATAAAGGGGTGCGATGGCCCAGTGGTTATCCCACTGGACTACCAGCCTAATGGACCCGGGTTTGAGTACCGCCTTGGCGGAAGCGAATGGGGCTCCATCATGCTGGGAGACAGGTATAATAATAATAGTAATAAATTAGAATAATAATAATAATAAATTAATTAATAGTAATAAAAAAATAATAAAATAAATAAAAATCGTGAAAGATGCCCCAAGGGACCTACCTACACCAAGGTCGGAGTGGTGCCATCTGGTGTCATTCGCGAGAACTACCACTGGACATAAGCAGAAGCTAAACAGCCCCACCTCCAATAATGGATGTTGTTGCAGAGAAATATTAATCCTACTGCATTGAGTGTGGTGCAGGATAAAGTCACTCGTGTTCAGGCCTTAGGCATAGGGATCGGTTCAAAAAAATCAGAGATGGTCTCCCGAGGAAGACAGTGGAGCGAGTCACACTGTCCCCCATATGGCTACTACAAGAGAAGGGCAAGACATTCCAGCCCCACCAACTCGAAGTGCTTCCTGCGCAACTGTGCTAGTGACCACCCAGGAAGGGAGAAAACGGCAACGCATCAAGTGGAGCATTGAAATGAATATGTACATCATGCAAGCATACTACGAAATAACGAAGCTGGAGACCGGTATGACAACTTACAGGGCAAGACTACATACCAAGTGGCTGGAATGATTCCCAGATATTCAGATCACCAAACAGCGAATAGTAGACCAGAGAAGGACCATTGTCATGAAGAACCTAATAGCCCCTGCAATCTTGAAAAAAATTAAGCAGGACATGAGCAATCAACTACAAAGAATAAAGAATATGGAACCAGAGGAGGAAGAACATACTACCACCGAACCAGAGGCAGAAGAGCAAGAGGAAATACAACCCGCAGCAGCTGAAGTGGAAACAGATGAGGTCATGATAACCAGAATAGAGGATGAGTGGAAGAAGGCCCTAACAGAATTCGAAGGAATGGACCCCCACAAAGACTCATGTGATACCAAAGCAGAGGCTGAATAGAACCTTGTGGAGAGGTTCTATTCACCTGAATCGGCACATAATACTGCATTATCTCGACAGCAATGGTGCAACACTGGAGGCCATCCACACAGCCATGTATTGTGCTGTGGTAGCAGCCAATGGAAGATTAATTAATGGAAGAGAAGCATTAATGGAAGAGAAGCATGAGACCAGCAGCAGAAGAACCGAAAAACAGAAGGAACCACCACTTGAGAAAAAAGACTTCAGCAGAAAATAGAAGAATTAAGAGTCAAGATAGGCCAATTGACCCAGTACCAACGGGGCAATAGGAGTAAGAAATTAATTGGAAAAGTGAAGAGCATCCTCAAGAGAAACAGCATCCACAGCAAACAGGAGACAAAAAATCAGAGAATAGAAGAGTACTTGGACACATTGAAGCAGAACTTCCTTGCACCCAGCAAGAGACTACGCAGATACAAATAGAGCTTCCAGAGGAAAATAAACAACCGAATCATTGATGAGGACCAAAGAGGTTTCTACAGGAATCTCGGAGAAGACGGGAAACAAGGGAATGGACCACCTGAGAAGGAGACAATTGAGGGGAACATATGGAGCAGGGAAGTAAAACAGAACTAGAATGCAAGAAAACCAAGGACGTACAAGAAATGAGAGGATGGGAGATTTGGGAAGAAGTAGTAAAACAAACGATCAAGAACTTGTACAACTGCCAAACTCCAGGAATAGATAATGTCCACAACTACTGAAGAAGAAGCTCACTTGCACACACAAGACCTGGCAGAACAGATCACCCAAATGATAAGGCACCCAGAGATAATCCCGAAGTTTCTCACTCAAGGAATCACATATCTGAAGCCTAAAGATGAAGATACAAGAAACCTGGCAAAATATAGGCCAATCACCTGCCTCCCAACAATGTATAAGATCCTGACCAGCTGCATAACCAGGAAGATATCAGACCACTTGGAGAGCCAGAGCATAATGGCTGAACAGCAGAAAGTATGCAAGCAGCTGAGCAAAGGAGCAATTAACCATAGATGCTGCAGTTATGGAGCAAGCATACAAGAAGTGCCACAACATGTACACAGCCTACATTGATTACCCACAAGGCCTTTGACTCTGTGCCTCATAGCTGGCTAATAGAGGCGCTGAAAATCTACAAAGTCAATCCAATTGTGACAAACTTCCTAGGAGAAATGATGACGAAATGGAGTACCACCATTAAGGTCGAAAACATCACGACAAGTCCAATCCCCATCAGGAGAAGAATCTTTCAGGGAGATGCCCTGAGCCCATTGTGGTTCTGTCTACCATGCTCAACAGTAGCAAGTACGGATATAACCACAAAGAAGGAAGAACCTGTACACCCTCACTCACCTGATGTATATGGATGACATCAAGCTCTACGCAGGAACCAAGAAACACCTTCAGCAACTAATCCAGATCGCCGAAGAATTCAGAAGAAGGATATTAGGATGGAATTTTGTCTAGACAAATGCAAGATCCACGGATTGCGTCAGGGAAAATTAGTCAACCAAAACTACCAGCTGCAGAGTGGTAAAGAGATCAATGCCATGGCAGAGGGAGAGGCCTACAAATACTTGGGGATGATGCAGGCTCGGCAGTTACAGCACAAGGAAATTAAGGCCTGCCTGACCGAAAAATACCATCAGAGACTCAGAAGCCTGCTGAAAGCAAAGCTGAATGGAGGGAACAGAGTTAAAGCCATAAACACCTATGCAGTCCCAGTGCTAACATGCTCCTTTGGGGTCATAGATTGGACTAACACCGAGCTGGAGGATATCATGAGAAAGACAAGGACAATGATGACCAAAAGCCGCCAACACCACCCCAGAGCTGCCGTGGAGAGACTGACAATTGCCTGGGAAGAAGGAAGAAGGGGGCCTGATAGACCTTATTGAGCAACAGAAGATAGCGATAGTTAATGATAGTTAAAGGATTACTTCCAGAAACACACAGCAGCACTCCACCAGGCCATAACGAAGATAGTCAAGCAGTACCCCACTCAACCTAAGCGAGGAGTCCCCCCCCCAACCAGTAGGTACAAACGAAGCTTGAAAGATGGGCAGAGAAGACACTCCATGGCAGACACTACCAATGATCTCCATCAGGGTCACATAGATAAAATTGCTTCCAATGCATGGCTCACGAGCGGGACACTCTTCTCTGAGACTGAAGGATTCAAGCTCACCATTCAAGATCAGGTAATCAACACCAGGAACTATAGAAAATACATTGCCTAGGAGCCCAGAGTGTTAGATGATACATGTCAACGATGCCACCTGGCCTCAGAAATGATCCAACATATCACCGCAGAATGCAAGGTGATCACCAAGACTGAGTACACTCATATACATGACCAGGTAGCCAGGATAATACATCAGAAGCTAGCAAGGAAATACCAGATGATCGAAGTACTACAAGTACGAAAGTACTACAAGTACGAAACCCAGGCAGTACTAGAGCCCCCAACCCACAAGCTGTACTGGGACTGCGCTAAAATAACAGATAGGACAATCCCACACAACAGACCGGACATAACCCTTGTGGACAAGAAGGAAAAGGCTACCTAACTGATTGACATACGGTACCCAACACTGCCAACCTGCAGAAAACCCATGTGGAAAATATCAGGAAGTATAAGAACCTAAGAGAAGAGATCAAAGAGATGTGGCATATGCAACAAGTAACGACCATCCCGATCATTGTATCAACAGGTATGGTGCCAAAACCCTACATAAGAGCCTAGCAACAATAGATCTCCCAGCGAACACCTACAAGGAACTCCAGAAAGTCGCAATCCTGAACACCTGTAAGATAGTCAGAGAGTTCCTCAACCAACACTAATACCAGACATAACAACAACCACCCTGTGTACTTGGTAGCAATACCCGTCACCAGGTGGAACTCCAATCAGGGAGAAATAATATAAGAGCAGCAATAATAATAATTGAAAATTCTTCAAGCAGTGCATAGGATAATCCTAATCAACACATGGAGTTTACTCTGAATGTGCATTGTCCTTAGATCTAAAAAGAAAAAAAAAACAGGTTTCTAGAATGTTCTTTTTTGCCTATGGGGCTAATTTTTCCCCTTCATCATTCAGAGATGCCTTGAACATGCCACAGGTTCACCAAAAATGGTGAAACATCTCCAATCTGGAGATTTGTTAATAGAGACCACCAATTCTCGACACTCTGAACTATTATTACGACTGACATCCTTGAGTGGAATCCCAATTGAAATCACACCACATAACACCCTCAGTTCTTCAAAGGGAGTGATCACTGAATGTCCCTGAAGATGAAATAGTTCAGGAACTTAAAGAACAAAAAATCACGCAGGCAAAATAATCATGATCCGTAAAAATAGTAGTTTAGTCCCTACCCGGAGTATAATTTTTAACTTTCAGGTCTCCAAACTTACCAGCTTCAGTCAAGGCAGGATATTTAAACTGTCGCAATCGGCCATATATCCCGAACCCCCTAAGATGTTTTAAATGCCAGAAATTCGGCCATTCCCAGGTAGCATGCCGTGGAGACACAACATGTGCAAATTGTTGGTGTAAAACTCATACATAAACAGAATGTAAGGCTTCAACCCCTCAGTGTCCAAATTGCAAGGGCAACCATCCGGCATATTCCAAAGACTGCGACCTCTGGAAGTTGGGGAAAAAAATACAAAAGTATAAAATTGAAAATAAAGTTTCCTACCAAGAGGCAAGAAAACAAGTAAAATTAAGTATGCCAAAATGCACTTATGCCTCTGCTACTTACAGTCACCAATCAGTAGCATGTCAGACAGAAGTGTCCATACCTCCACACACACACACATGGATCTCAGACTGGGCTCAATCAGTCCTCTCGGTCCAGTATCCATCTCCATCAAAGGTAGTCAATCAATGCAGTATTACATCGCTGACAGTTCCATCCCAGAGACTTCCCCATTGTCAAGCAATGGAGAATTTGCGGCACCTCCGTAGCCAGGTGGGCAGGAGCAGCAGTGCGTAGCACACGCTTTTTGATTAGACCTGGGTTCGAGCCCATGATGACCAAATACGGAGGATGCGGGAAGGTCAGGGAATGACCACCACATATCTCTGGAGCAATATGGCCTTAGTTGCTAATGCTCCCAAAAACCAAATAACAACAACGACAATGGAGAATTTGCAAAAATCAGATCCAGTTGAGGAGAAGCAATCTCGCCCCTCAAGCATGGACACAGATGATACCAACAACTCAGAAGATCTGCTTGAAATACATGCAGATGATGATATGGAAGAAAGCAATGAATCAGGACACCCAAATTTTTCAAGAAAAGAAAAATCAAAACTCAACAGATATAAACAAACCACTCACAAAAAAGCAGACAGACTCATCTTCTGCTCACAAGACCAAATAATGGAACAAATCATACAATGGAATTGCAGAGGTTTTCACAGGAATATTGATGATATCTACGAACTAATTCACCATTATAATCCTTCTGCCATATGCTTACAAGAAATGAATTTAACAGCAAAAATATCTATTTCTGTCAAAAATTATACTATCTACTGACAAGATCGATCTGATACTAACAGCCCCCATGGAGGAGTAGCTGTACTCATGGACTCATGAGTTCCCTCCAGACATATTCCACTGCAAACACAATTAGAAACTGTTGCCATGCGTGTAGTAATTGGTATCACTCTGACACTGGTCTCAATTTATCTTCTACCGAACAAATCATGTACAATTCACCTACTAGAAAATCTTATTTCTCAGTTACCATCTCCTATTTGTTTATTAGGAGATTTTAATGGACATGATCTATTATGGGGGTTCTCTGGTCTCAGATGGACGTGGTGAGCCTATTGAAACGTTACTTGAAAGAGAGAATCTAAAACTATTAAATTCGGGCTTACCGACTTACATTCACTTTCCTACTGTGTTAATTACTGCAATATATCTCTCAATTTGCTCTCCGATCCTCTTCCCAACTATAGAGTGGGCAGTACTTGACAATCCTATAAACAGTGACCATATCCACTGATCTGTAGTATTCAAACCACCCATTCCAAACAAACAGAAACAAAAACAAAATGGAAATTTTCCAAAGCAAACTGGACAAAATTTACCCGTTATGTATCTTTTGATGATGTCATCATAGAGTTTTCTGCTATTGACACTGTCACTGATCATATCACAATGCAAATACTAACAGCTGCAACAGCCACCATCCCACAGTCTCAAATAAGAAACCATTAGCATAACAATCACTGGTGAAATGGTGATTGTAACAAAGCGAAGGGAAAAAAAAAAAGACGCAGCATGGAACATCTTCCACAAACATCTCACCACTGCCAACCTTATTAACTTCAAGAGAATGAGAGCCAAAGCTTGTTATATCTGGTGGAAGGCGAAAAAAGACTCATGGATAAAATTTGCCTCCTCAATTAACAAAGCTACTGATACCCAAATAATCTGGGAAAATATAAAGAAACTAAATGGAAATATCATATGTTGCCTTCTCCTATTATTAATTGGAATGGGAAGGAGATATCATCTACTGAGGAAATTGACAATGCCTTAGGAACGGTGTTCTGTGAATTGTCCTCCTCAACTGCAAATCAACCATCTTTTCAAAAAATTAAAGCTGAAGCTGAGAAAAGGAAACTGAACTTCAAAGCTACATGTACTTTACACTATATCCAACCACTCACAATATCTGAACTGAAAGAATCTATATATATCTCAAGAAATAGCTCTCCTGGCCCTGATGGAATCTACAATATAATGATTCAACACCTCAGTCAGAAATCACTATCTTCATTGCTAAACTTTTATAATAGGATATTCTCAGAACATATATTCCCTACTTCCTGGTGACATTTTTATGTAATAGCCATACCTAAACCTGGAAAAGATCATTCGATTCCTAACAGCTATACGCCAATTTCTCTAACCAGCTGCCTGAGTAAGACTGGAAAAAATGGTACACCACTGACTAACCTGGCACCTTGAATCCCAAAACATAATCAGTAATAATCAGTTTGGCTTTTGGAAGAATAGATCTTCCCTAGACCTCATGAGCAAAGCTAAATCCAAATTAAGAAATGCATTAATCAGAAATCAACATCTTGTCATAATATGCCTCGATATAGAGAAGGCCTTTAATACCACATGTTGCTACGGTATCCTAAAAGATCTCCATTCTATTCATATGAGAAGCGATTTACCATATTTTATTCAAAGCTTCCTTCGGCACAGATCTTTTCAAATTTGGTACCGGCAGGTTTTATCTCAAACATACATACAAGAAGAAGGAATCCCACAAGGCTCTGTTCTTATTGCCACTCTGTTTGCAATACGAATAAACAGCATTTCAAACACCGTTGGCTCGTATCTTTATGCAGATGATCTTACCATATCATGCCATTCCCAGAATATGAACTATATTGAGAGGCATCTACAAATATCCATTAATAACATTGAATTATTGATGGCACAAAATGGATACAGACTGTCAAGCAACAAATATACAGCCATACATTTCTGCACCAAGCACAGAATGCATCCTGAACCTGAGTTGCACTTGACCAATCATCCTCTACCAGTTGTGAACAGTATTTGTAGTTCTTAACAGTAAAGTAGTTCTTAGATACTTGATGTGCTCCTGGAAGTTTAACTTCCAGGAGCACATCAAGTATCTAAGAACTACTTGCATAAAGAAAATGAATATACTCCGGGTCATCTCCAGTACATCTTGGGGTACCGATCGTTATACCCTGCTCCACTTATATAAATCTCTAATTAGATCTCGGCTAGACTACAGAGCACCTGTTTACGACTCAGCTAGGGAGAGCACCTTGGCCCCTCTTGCGCCCATCCAGCACTCTCCTCTTGCGCCCATCCAGCACTCTTTCATAGCCCTAGGTACATATAGAGCATCATCTGTTCAAAATCTTTATGTTGAGGCTCACAAACTCCACTTAGCATCAGAAGAAAGATGTTTCTGATGAGCTACTCAGCTAAAATTAAAAGCCTACCTATTCATCCTGTTTGGCCACTATTGCATGATCCTCAATGGAAAACCTATTATGCAAATAAACCTAGAACAATTCAGACTACTGGTATCAGACTGCAGAATCTAAGAGAAAGCTGAAACATTCAGCTTGATAATATCCTCAGGGAATCAAAAGATCCAGTTCCCCGGTGGACTAACTTCACCTCTTTTTCTGATGAATACTTTGAGCAATGGGTTAAAGGTTCTGTAGCAAATATTAACATCCAACAACTACATTTTGCTCACTCACAAAAGTATCCCCACTTTACTAAGATATATACTGATGGTTCACAGTCTGACAATCAAGTGGGTGCAGCTGCTGTCTTTCCTAATACAACTGTTTCAATTTCACTTCCAATCAAATGCAGCAGCTACACTACTGAGCTCCATGCTATTTTTCAGAGCTTGCTCTGAAAAATATCTCACTGCTGTCAATAGATAGAAGTATAATATATACTGATTCACAGATTTCTTCCTTAGCTTTGAAAAGCACTTCCCCATCTAAAAATCCTTTATTAAAGCTCATAAAACATAAGCTGATGCGTCTTCATGAGCATCAGAAAACTGTTATCTTCTCGTGGATCCCTGGCCACAGTGGTATTCCAGGAAATGAATGTGCAGATGATGCTGCATTGCATCCTTCCAGCATAGCCTCAACAAATGACCTAGTCCCATATCCTGATTATAGACATAATATACGAAGAAGATCAGTGGAACAATGGACACTTCTGTGGAAAATGCAAACAAATAACAAGCTAACTCACCTCACACATCTCTATCTGCTTACAGGGAATGATCCTCCGCAGTGTGCGCACTGCTCGCAACCTTTTACAGTAAAACATGTACTCCTTGAATGAAAATTGTTCAGCAATGCCCGACAAATGTCTTTTAGTTTCAGTTCAGATCTGCAACAACCTCTCTCTCTCTCTCTCTCTCTCTCTCTCTCTCTCTCTCTCTCTCTCTCTCTCTCTCTCTCTCTCTCTCTCTCTGAATAGTATAATAGGTAAAGAAACAAATCTCCGAATTCTTTTTCTATTTAAAACAAATAAAAATGCATGACCATTTCTAACTGCTGCTCAAGTAGTTTTGTATATAGAAAATAAATTGATTTGGAAGGTGCAATATGGCCTAAGCAGCCTTGCGCCACAAAACACCACAACAACAACCCTCCCTCTTTACCCGGTGGGCTACTCCACTGCCAAAAATCACCTCCCACCCCAGAGCAGGATGGGCATCCTGACCTGGGAGACCTCTTCTGCCCCTCCTTTCAATCAGGTGGGTGCCTTCACTATTGCCCCCCTTTATCTTTACTACTTTAACATCCTCCCACTTTCCATCTATCCCTTCTAAGTTTTCACTTTTTTTTTTTTTTTTTTTATACTGAGTCTATAGCTTTGGCTACCACAGGGTTGTTTGCCCTGCCAGTACTTTATACTCCCTACTTCTCTGCCTGCCTGTTCATGGCACTGGATGGTAAACTAGAGGTTTCTGTGTGAAAACATAAGTCCCTAGGCTATGTGCAACACAACCAGCACAACTTATGCTAACATTACACAAATACTCACTAACCTACATAAATCTGGCCTTTACAGAGTTTGTATTCATCACATTACTTGACACAGAGTTGGGGGAACCCTCAGAGCCATATTACAATTAACACTATACCCTGACCCTATAGCTCTGGGCTTTTGCCACTGGATCATGTCGGACTCAAGGTGTATTCTGAGAAAATATGCAATTCCAAGCATCTCAATGCAAAGGTTACCACAGTACGAGTTGCTCTGTGAAATTGTGCTTTAAAATGATAATGATAACATGAATCTGAGTTTTTCACCTCAGTCAGTTCATGCTAATGAACTCAGGGAGTCTGAGGACGAGAGTTGCCTGTGCAGACGTGCCTTTCTGCCGCTCTTGAAAAACAGAGAAGTTTTTTCTGATTTATTTTCTGCTTTATTAGTTTAAATTGACATACTAACTTATTTTCTAGAGTAGCTTTAAATTCCTATTTACGGTACTTAAGTTTAAATTAACTTAGATAGAGATTTTGTAGGTATTACTTAGTATCGGAAAGGGTATCAAATCCACGTGTTTACCGTTCGTAAATAGCCGCCATTGTTACGCGAAAATTAATCAGTAAAATCTATTAATCTTGTTGAACTTCATTGGCAATTAAATTGTACTTTTAACTATACATATAACCACTTAGGTTACGTAACATAAATAATTAGTAAAAATAAATAATTAATACATAACTTGATACGGAAGTTATATAAAGGGATTTCGTAGATAACACTCATTACTGAAACATAAATATTTCGTAGATAACACTCGTTACTGAAACAAATATTTCGTAGATAACACTCGTAGATTTCGTAGATAACACTCGTTACTGAAACGTAAATATAGCGTTATAACTGTGTTGGGATACAAGTTTAGGATTTAATTTTGTACTGAAATTGAAATTTTATTGAAAGTAAATTGAAATCATGACTCAAACCAGAGCAGCAAAGCAAAAGGCTCAAGCTAATGGGAATGCTGTGGCTCAGGGGAGAACTGAGGGGGGGGCAGTTGCCCTCTGAATCACAGCCTTTTAAGATGCACTATTTGCTTGATGTTTGCGGAGCAGTCAGGTATGGGACATGATACTGCCATGGGGGATGTCTTTGTATGTGCGCAATGCAAGGAGTGTAAGGAAATCAGACGACAACTCAGCGTTGTTATGGGCCTATATGAGAGCTTGAAGGACAGGGTGGATGCCCTCGAAGGATTACAAGTGAGGGGCCCATCAAGCTCTCAGCTGCCCATGCCAATGCCAGAGCTTGCACTTGGTCATCGCGCAACACAGCGGCAACCCCCAAGGCAGAATGCGCTGGTCCCAAAGGATCTAGTAGTTGTTGGTGACTGATTAATTTGGCGTATTTATTCTTTACTCGACCTTGCACTTGCATAAAAGTATCGGTAAGGGTATCCACGTGTTACAAGTCGCAACTCTGCTGAATGAGAAGTTTTTTAGCATTATTTAGCCGCTTATTGAATATTTTTTACATCAAATTATTTTTTGTAAGTAGCTTATAGACCTAGTAAGGATCGTTAGTTTATTCTGAATTGAGACAGCGAGATTTGAAATTTAATTAATACTTAAGTGTCCATAGATTTACCGTTCGTAACTTCCCGCCTTTGTCTTTGTCATACAATCGTTATACATCAAACCTAGATAGCATTAGTATAGTATAAGTTATAATATTTTCAGTGATCGGTAAAATCTATTAAACTTGTTGAACTTCGTTGGCATTTAAATTGTACTTTTAACTAAATACATATACCGACTTAGATTACAAACATAACATAATTAATTAATACCTAACTGATACGGAAGTTATATAAAGGGAACTCGGAGATAATTAATACTTAACACTAAACAATATATATCCCGTTATAACTGTGTGGGAGATAAGTTAGGGTTATAAACTGAAATTGAAATTTTATTTAAATTAAAAGAACCATGACTCAGACCAGAGCAGCAAAACAAAAGGCTCAAGCTAATGGAAGTGCTGTGGCTCAGAGGAGAATTGAGGGGGGCAGTTGCCTTCTGAATCACAGCCTTCTAAAATGCACAGCTTGCATGATGTTTGTGGAGCATTCAGGTACGGGACATGATATTGCCATGGGGGATGTCTTTGTGTGTCCGCGATGCAAGGAGTGTATCGAAATCAGGCAACAACTCAGCGTTCTTATGGGCCTATATGAGAGCTTGAAGGACAGGGTGGATGCCCTCGAAGGAACTAAATTGAGGGGCCCATCAAGCTCTCAGCTGTCCACATCAATGGCAGAGCTTGCACTTGGTCATCGCGCAACACAGTGGCAACCCCCAAGGCAGAATGCGCTGGTCGCAAAGGATCTAGTAGTTGTTGGTGACTCTATTGTCAGGGAAACGGGAAACATGCTTTGTAAAAAGGATAGGTAGAACAGGACCAGGATATGTCTGCCAGGGGCAAAGGTTGATGACGTTGTAGAGCAGATATCTTTTAAGGGCTACTCTTGATATCACTACTCTTGATATCACTAATGAGATCAAGAGTAGGAGACCGGCAGAATTGCTTAACAAGTACAGGTCACTGTTGAAAAAAAGCCGTGAAATAGGGTTGAATTTGAAAGTGTCTGCAATTCTGCAAAGACACGATAGGAGGGAGTATATGATGAGAGCCTTGTCGATCAATTCGGTCCTGTAAAGATTGTGCTAGGCTCAAGGGTTAGAATTTTTTTCAGCCTGGACTATACTTGTTAACAGGAGAGATTGCTTCTACAGGGTTGGGATACACTTAAATAGAAAGGGTGTAAGAATATTTGCTGATGCTATTGAGGCAGTGTTAGGTGGGTCGGAAAACTGCTAGCTTGGGGGGAGACAAAGATGAATAGATTAACAGTAGCCACTGGCAGAGGTGAAAGAGATTCTTGCACTGCTTCTATTGGAATGAGCAGAAGCATGAAAAACAAGATGCAGGATATTTTAGAGACTGCTGGGAGTCATTGCGGTACAAGTAAACACAGTGGGTTGTGTTACGGTAGCTAAGAATAGAAATAGGTGCATGTATACTTGCGTGTGCACCAATGCTAGGAGTCTAGTAAATAAATTTGATGAATTTGAGGTATTGCTCAAAACATCAAAGGCAGATATTGATGGGATATCAGAGACGTGGTGTCATGGTGTCACACAGATATAAGGAATGCAGAACTGGAATTTGGGGTGTACAACGTCTACAGAAAGGATAGACTGGATAGGAAGGGAGGAGGGGTTATGCTATTAGTTAAGAAATACATAAAATCCAAGAAAGTGAAGCCAGTGGACATTGCTGGACAGTGCAGTGTCGAGTCAGTTTGGTGTGACATAAGCATTGGGAGATCAAAATTGAGCATAGGAGTGTGCTATAGGCCTAATGACCCTGATGAGTACAATAAGAAACTGTACAGGGAAATAGAGTGGGCTAGTAAATCAGAGAGTCTTATAATGGGAGATTTAAATTTCCCAGATATTGACTGGAATTTGGGGGCTGGTCACTCACACACTAGCAAGGTTTTTGTGGATTTATTGGATGATTTTTTTCTACATCAGCATGTTCGGAAGGCAACTAGAGGGAGGAATACTCTTGATTTGATTATCAGCAGTGATTCTTCGTGCATTAACAATCTGCAGATAAATGAACCACTAGGTGGCAGTGATCACAGTGTGCTGAAGTGGGATTTACTCAAAGAGGTAACTACCATTAGGGGAAAAGGGAAGGGTTATTGCTTTCGTAAAGGCAACTACGATAGACTGAGACAGTATTTAAATTCTATACAGTGGGACCAACTGATGATGTTACCAACAGCAAATGCAAAATGGGAAGCATTCAAAGAACTTATCTTGGAAGCTATTAGGCTTTACATACCAACTAAGAAATATTGTTCAAGGTTTAGGCCTAAATGGATGTCGGATGAACTGATGAGGCATATGGCAGAGAAGAAACATGCATGGGATACATACAAATTAACACATGACAAAGAAGTCTATGATAGATACAAGTTGATCTGTAACCAAGTTACAAAGGAGGTTAGGCCGGCGAAGGCAGATTACAAGAAATCTTTGGCAAGGGATGCAAAGAAAAACAACAAAGAGTTCTTTACTTATGTAAACTCTAGAAGGAAGGGGATGAATCAGATTGGTCCACTTGATATCGATGGGTGAACTGTTGATGATCCTGCTTAGGTAGCTAACAAACTAAATGAATATTTTCTATCGACATTCACACATGAGGAGTTATTTAGCGAGGGGAAAGCCAGAGTTGTATTCAACTCTAGCAGTAAGCTAGAGAATCTTGTAATAACTGAGAGTAAAGTGGAGGAGAAATTGTTGAAGATAAACACAAGAAAGGCACCTGTGGTGGATGGGATCTATCCAGTTATATTAAAGGAGGCAGCAGAGGAAGTAAGCAAACCCTTAACCATAATTATCAGAGCTTCCTTGGACTCAGGGGAGGTACCCACAGACTGGAGATGTGCAAATGTGACCCCAATTCACAAAGGAGGATCAAAGGCTGACACAAGTAATTATAGACCTGAGCTTAACTTCTGTTCCAGGAAAATTAATGGAGGCACTAATTAAAGAAGCACTGCAGGATCATTTAGACAAGACTTCAGTTATAGCTCGGACACAGCATAGTTTTGTTAAGTGGAAGTCTTGCCTGACCAATTTGATTGGATACTATGATGCAGTCACAAAGGAACTGGATGCCGGGAATAACATTGATATTATATACTTGGATCTTAGAAAGGCTTTTGATACTGTTGCACATGGAAGACTGCTGCACAAATTGGAGCAGTGTGACATTGGAGGCAAATTGCTGCTGTGGATAAAGGGGTGGCTGAGGGGGAGAAGACAGAGAGTGGTAATCAATGGACACTGCTCGTCATGGACTAATGTTATTAGTGGAGTCCCTCAGGGCTCAGTGTTGGGTACATTATTGTTTTCTGTATTCATAAATGATATTGACGATGGTATATCAAGCTTAATGTCGAAGTTTGCAGACGATACAAAGGTAGGCAGGGTTGTCAAGGGCACTACTGACACTATGCTGCTGCAACAGGATCTGGAAAGGTTGAGCAGATGGGCTGAGAGGTGGCAAATGAAGTTTAACATTGACAAATGTAAAGTACTACATATGGGAAACAGCAACCCCAGAGCAACATATCAACTCTACACTGACAGTGGTAGAGAATGAAAGGGACCTGGGGGTGGTTGTGCAGGCAGATATGAAGTTTTCTGAGTAGTGCAGACGGGCTGCAAGAGTAGCTCATGGTGTATTGTCGATGATACATAGGAATTTTTCTAGCAGGGATGAGGAGGTGATTATTCCCTTGTATAAGGCAATGGTCAGGCCACACCTAGAGTACTGTATACAGGTCTGGAGGCCTCATTTCAAGAAGGATGTAGAGCTGCTGGAACGAGTACAGAGAAGGGCAACAAGATTAGTGAATGGAACAAAGGGGTGCTCTTACGAAGAAAGGCTTAAATTTTGCAAATTACAGTGTCTGGAGACTAGGCACCAGCGAGGTGATCTGATAGAGGTGTATAAAGCCTTGAATGGTTTGAGCATGCTCAATGCTGATGGGATTCTTCCTCTCGCTCAGAATAATCACCTGAAAGGGCATAAATTCAAATTGAGGAAAGACAGATTTAGGATAGACGTGCAGAAATTTTTCTTTAGCCAGCGGGTGGTTGGTTGTTGGAACAGACTTCCATCCCTTGTCATGGAAGTTGATAGCCTAAATAAGTTTAAGGCTCAGCTGGACATGTATTTTGAACGAACAGAGGGGTGAAGTGGAAGTGGTTATTTTTTATATATTTAATTTAGTTTATTATTTTTTTTTGTCTGATGCTGCATAAGCTTGCTTTCTTGCATCAAATGCCTCTACTAATGCTAATTATCTGGACTGGCAAAATGTATACATTGATGTTTGCACAAATAGAATATACTTTATTTTGTAACAGTTTCTTATGGGCCCAGATATGGACAAAGCAGCCAATTATGTCATTAAAACTTTCTTAAATTCAGCAATGACTTACTTCCAGACCAATCTAACATGTAACAGCTAGTCAATGTCCATTCACAGTTCAGCTCTAACCTCACCAAATTAGTTCTTTTTCTTATTTGTTCCTTTTGCTTCTGTCCTTTGGAACAGCTTTTCTTGTAACCAATTCCTCAAAAATTATAATCTACAGCAATTCAAGTCCAACATAATTAAGTATCTTCTTTCTTCTCAATGCACATGCTATGTATAGGTCCTGTAGGTTCCAGTAATCTTTCTTGTTTGGGCAGTGCATAAAAAAAAATAATAATAATGTTACTTATTTTATATTATGTGCTTCATTTATAGGCATTTTCACAAATGAATTTTCATGAAATTATACATTTTTCTCTTTAAGAAACATTAACGTTGGAATCATTCAAAATTTAAATTATGCAAATAGAAAGTTACATTTGTGTCAACAATTTTATTTGCACCTTCCCCCTCCTTATCAGCATTACTGTCCTTTGTTGGACTTGTTTATTATTTGTATGATATTCAAATTTATGTGTTCACTAGTTCTAGCTCTTTATAGAGACCTGCATGTCTGTAATGGGAATGGGGTGAAACCGCAGGCTAAATTTTTCACAATTTTTAAACATGTATATACTTTTTTAACATTTACAATTATATCTGCTTTTACAAGCAGTTCTTTATAAAATGAATGTAGCTTTGTTGAAATGAAGTGTAGTGTTCTTATCAGACAAATTTAATGAAAGATATTGTAAATAATCTTTTTAGTAAATGAAATGGTATATATTTTACTAGGTGATGAAGATCAAACTCTTGAAAGAAGCTCGCCTCACCATTTACAAATTGCACAAGCATTATTTCCATCATGTCTTTGCTCTGCAGCAATTTCCATCATAAACATGATAGAAGATTCTCAAGTTACTCCAGAAGGTATTTCAGGTAAATGAATATTAATATATAATTTTTCTTTTTTATTCTCTCTCTCCCTCTCTCTCTCTCTCACTGCTGCCTACATGTATATATATATTTTAAAAGAGTTCTAATTATTTAAGTTATCTGTTTTCTTATGCTTTTTTATACTTAATAATCTGGAACTGCACTAGTTATAGAGTTCTTCAGTTTTTGTAACCATTAAACAAATATTGCAACCAAGCTATCTTCTGAGAATACTATAATTGCAGGGTAAGATTAATCAGGAATAAAGATTGCTGATACCAATGAATTTATAAAATCAACAGGTAATCATGTTGTTGGTTTTATCTGTTTTCTAGGAATATTTGAATACCTAGCCACCATGTTAACAGCCTCATCCAATCAATGATTTTCATATGATCTGATTATATTTGTATGCCCTTAGGAAATATGCATGGCTACTCATAGATAATATTCTGTTCTGTATTCTGTGTAGTGTGTGAATTTTTCTGACCATATCAGTATAGGTGACTGACTTTTTTTCTTTTTTATGTGAACCCCAAAAACGAGAGGTATTAGAACCTATAGTACTTAGTACTGTGCTTGGGTTGGAGACTGAGAAGACGAAAGAAGATATTTGTTGACACTGGACTTGAACTTCTGTAGATTGTAATTTTCAGGAAATACGTATGAAGGAAGGTTGTTCCAGAAAACGGCAGGTTGAATGAATAAATGAGGAAGATGAAAAGTTGGTTCTGTGGATTTGAAGTTGGACAGTAAATGGATGTTGGCTGGTGGCGGCACGTGTTTGGACTATTTTGAAAGAGAGAGCGGGAATTATAGAAGCCAATTCAGAAGAACAGTGCCCATGGAAGTATCTGTGGAAGTGGCATGCAGCTGAAACAGTACGTCCATGAGAAAGCGAGTGGAGAGACTGTTAGAGATAAATCATTAATTAACCTAACTGCCCTCTTCTGAATGGAATCAAGAAGCCTGAGAGAGGTTTTGGGTGCACCACCTCAGATGTGGGAACAATATTCCATGGCAGGGCGGATTTGTGATTTATACAGAGTGAGCAGCTGTTTGGAAGAAAAGTAACGCCGAGAGCAAAAGAGAAAACCAAGTTTTTTAGATGCAGAGGAAGCAATATTTGTAATGTGCTTGTGGGAAGAGAGATTAGAAGTCAGGGTAATCCCCAAAAGAGATATATCATTTTGCCTAGAAATCGGAGAGATTAAAGATAAGCATAGGAGCAGAAGAATCGTTTTTGCAAGATATAAGACAAGACTGAGTTTAAGAGGGTTGAAATCAACTAAGTTGTCTTTTCCCCTCTGGAGAATTACCTGAAGATTGGCATTTAAGGAATTGGTAGTAGATTTTCGAGAAGTTGAAGCTGATTGAGCAGGACAAGGTTTCTCAAAATGGAAAGTGGAATGCAATGTGCTAACATCGGCAAAACTATGGATAGGATTTCCAGTCAGTGGAAGAAGGTCATTAATACAAAAGAGGAAAATAGTGGGGGAAAGAACTGAACCTTGGGGGACACCGACATTAGTGGAGAAGTTAGAAGACAGAGAGCCATCTGCCATCACCCTCAGTGAGCGATCAGAGAGAAAACTGGATAACCAATTACTAAAAACAGTTGGCAAACCATAAGATAGAAGCTTGTTTAGAAGACTTTTATGCCAAACACGATCAAAAGCCTTTGAGATGTCAAGAGCAACTACTTGTGTTTCACTGAACCTTTCCATTGAATTAGTCCATAAATGGGTAACATAAGCCAGAATATCACCAATGGATCGACACTGACAAAATCCATACTGGCGATTGATCAGATGGAAGGTTTCTAGGTAGTTTAAGAGTTGGCGGTTAATTGACTTCTCCATTACTTTAGAAAGAGTAGAAGTAATTGCAATGGGACGATAATTGGATGGGAGGGATTTGTCACCCTTTTTAGGAACTGGTTGGATATGAGCAAATTTCCAAGCAGAAGGAAAAACACGTTTGGAATAAGAAAGTGAAAAAAGGCGGCAAAGAATAGGAGTAAGTTCAGGAGCACAGGTTTTGAGAACAAGTGGAGAAATACCATCAGGACCTGGAGCTTTCTTAGCACCAAGATTCATCAAAATCCTTCTGATATCCTTTTGACAGAAGACCACAGGAGGCATTAAATGGAGCGTGTTGGGAATGGTGGGAGGTGTTTTTCCAAGATCATTAATACATGAGCTGGAAGAAAAATGGGATGCTAGCAGGTCAGCTTTATCCTTGGCTGAAGTGATAACAGAACCATCTGATTTGGACAGAGGTGGGAGCAGAGATGGGCAAAAGTTGCGGCCAATAGCTTTGGCAAGAGACCAGAATGCTCGGCTACCATTAGGGCAAGAAGCAAGTTTTCTACTCTTAGCCTGTTCAAACTCTAGTTTGGACTGATTAATAACTGCTTTACAATTGTTGCGAGCTTTGGTGTAGGCAGAAAATGAAACTGAAGAATTAGAAACAAGCCAATTACAATATGCAACATTCTTCTCTTGAACAGCCTTAGCACATTTATTGGAAAACCAAGGTATAGATAAAGGATGAGATTTTAAAGTGGAGTGTGGGATAAAGGATTCCATTCCTTCAAGAATAATTTCACTGACACGATCTGAGCAAACGTTGACATCAGAAGTTTTGAAACAGTAATCCGACCAAGGAAAAGAAGAAAAGAAGTCTCGCAGGTCATCCCATTTTGCATTCTTGTAATGCCAAACAACACGAGGTTGGGAATAGCCATGAGATAAAGGTTCCATTGGAGAAGAGACAATCACCAAGTTGTGATCTGAAGTGCCTAAAGGACCCCTCACTTCGACCATGTACTTAGAAGGGTTGTTTGTGAGAAAAAGATCAAGCATATTGGCTGTA
Source organism: Mastigoproctus giganteus (assembly GCF_048544385.1). Taxonomy (NCBI): domain Eukaryota; kingdom Metazoa; phylum Arthropoda; class Arachnida; order Uropygi; family Thelyphonidae; genus Mastigoproctus; species Mastigoproctus giganteus. Next base: position 125,994,304 of record NC_143581.1, on the reverse strand, counting down.
TGATTAGAATTGTCCAGTATTCAATGCTATGTGAATGTTAAATTCTTATCAGATATAAGTAAAAGAAGAAGAAAACATTGTGTTTGAAAAATAATATAGTTTAAAGAAAGCCAAGTATAACTAAGATACAGATTTTACTAGTTGACACTTTTCTGCTATTCTCAATATCTTTTGATTCCTTGTTATTACAGGGTTATCAAATTATGCTATCCAATTTGCATTAACATTAATAGAGGTACATGATGCAAGAAAGCAAGCTTATACAGCATCAGCCAAAAAAAAAAGAAAAAAAAAACCTTCCCATTTCACTGATCCATTCATTCCAAATGTTTGTCTAGTTCTGCCTTGAATTTCTTTAAGATATCAACTTCCACAACAGCAGATCGAAGTTCGTTCCAGCAATTAACTACCCGCTGGCTAAAAGCAAACTTGCGCATATCAATTCTACAACTGTCTTTCCTCAGTTTGAATCTATGCCCCCTCAGGTTTGTAATCTGAGCAAGAGGAAGCATCCCATCAGCATCGAGTCTGTTCAATCCTTTCAAGGCCTTATACACTTTAATCAGATTGCCTTGCAAGTGCCTAGTCTCCAGAAGCTGCAATTTGCAGAACTTAAGCCTTTCTTCATAAGAGCATCCCTTTGTTCCCTTACCAGTCTTGTTTTCCTTCTCTGTACTCATTCTAGCAACTCTAACTTCCTAAAATTGGGCTTCCAGAACTGTATGCCGTACTCAAGGTGTGGGCTGACCATTGTCTTATGCAAGAGGATAATCACTTCCTTATCCCTGCTTGCAAAATTCCTGTATATCATTGACAAGACCCCATGACTTACTCTGGCGCCTGTCTGCACTGCTCAGAAAACTTCATATCTGACTATACAATTACTCCCAGGTCTCTTTCATTCTCCACTATCCTAAGTCTAACACCACAGTTGGTACATTTCTCTGGGATTATTGCTACCCATATACAGTACTTTGCATATGTCAGTGTTAAACTTCAGTTGCCACTTCTCAACCTATTTGCCCAACTTTTCCAGATCCTGTTGCAGCAGCATACTGTCATTACTGTTATTAACAACCCTGCCAACTGTTGTATCATCTTCAAACTTTGACATTAAGCTTCATATACCTTCATCAATATCATTGATAAATATACAAAACAACAATGGGTCACATGCCGAACTCTGTTGTTGTTGTTGTTGTTGTTTGGTTTTTAGGAGCATTAGCAGCTGAGGCCATATTGCTCCGGGATTTGCAGTGGTCATTCCCTGACCTTTCCGCATCCTCCGTATTTGGTGGTCATGGGCTCGAACCCCGGTCTAATCAAGAAGCGTGTGTTACACACTGCTGCTCCTGCCCACCTGGCTACGGAGGCGCCACCGAACTCTGAGGGACACCACTAATAACATTATTCCAAGTAGAGCAGTACCCACTGATTGCCACTCTCTAGCTTCTCCTACTCAAGCATCCTTTTATCCGTTGTAGCAACCTTCCCTTAATGCCATACTGTTCCAATTTTTACAGTAGTGTTCCACGTTAAAATTAATTCAACAGTAGTCTTCCATGTTCAAATTAATTCAACAATTAATTTGAATGTACAACAGCATCAAAAGCTTTCATGAAATTCAAGTATATGATATCAAAATTCATTTCTGCATCCAGTTCCTTTGTGACCACATCGTAGTATTCAATCAAATTGATCAGATAAGACTCCCCTTGACAAACCTATGCTGTGTCTGAATTATTGCTGCTGTCTTGTCTAGGTGATCCTGCAATGCTTCTTTAACCAGTGATTACATTATTTTCCCTGGAACAGAAGTCAAACTTACAGGTCTGTAATTACTCGTTTCACCGTTCAATCATCCCCATTGTGAATTGGAGATACATTTCCACATCTCCAGTCCGTGGGAACTTCCACTAATTCCAAGGATACTCTCATAATTATGGCTAAGGGTTTGCTTACTTCCTTTGCCACCTTTAATATAACTGGATAGATCCCATCTATCCAGTTATATTTGTTGGAATTTGTTGGTGGCCAGAACAGCTTCTCAGGGAGCTATGTGACTGGAAGAAGAATAAGACCCAGTTATATTAAATATTCTTATATTTAACTTCAACAATTTCACCTCCTTTGCTCTCAGTTATTACAAAATAATTTAACCATCTGTTAGAGTCTGATAAACATTTGGCTCTCTCCTCCTTGAATAACTCCTCATGTGTGAATGTTGATGCAAAATACACATTTAGTTCTGCAGCTATTTGAGAATAATCATCTACAGTCAAACCATTGATATCAAGTGGACCAATCCGGTTCATCCCCTTCCTTTTAGAGTTTATATAAGTAAAGAAGTCTTTGCTGTTTTTCTTTGCATCCTTTTCCAAAGAATTTTCATAACCTGCCTTCACTTGTCTAATCTCCTTTGTAACTCGATTACAGACTAGTCTGTAATGCTTCTTTAATTGCCACATTTAATATAACTGAATAGATCCCATCTATCCAGTTATATTTGTTGGAATTTGTTGGTGGCCAGAACAGCTCCTCAGGGAGCTGTGTGACTGGAAGAAGAATAAGATCTACCTTATATCTATCTTATAGCTTGTACCTAGGCTTATGTGTAACCTGACAATTTATGTGCATCCCATGCATTTTTCTTCTCTGCCACAAGTCTCATTAGTTCATCTAATGTTCATTTACACCTAAACCTTGAACAGTATTTCTTAGTTGGTATGAAGAGCATAGTAACTTCTAAGATTAATTCCTTAAATGCTTCCCATTTAGAATTTGGTGTTGGTATCATCATCATCAGTTGGTCCCACTGCATAGAATTTTAAAAACTGTCTGAGACTACTGTGGTCACCTTTATAAAATAAAAACTCTTCTCTTTACCCCTGATGGTAGTTACATCTTTGAGTAAATCCCACATCAGTACACTGTAATCACTGCCACCTAGTGGTTCCTTTATCTGCAGATTCTTAGTGCATGAATTAAAATAATTATCTCAGACATAAAAATAAGTATCACTCATATGATTTGATAAAAGAACTTTTAAATTGGTCTTTCTGTAAATAGGATTTTCTTCCCTTTCCTGTAGAACAGAAAAAAATTGAATTAAAAGAAAAGTCTCTTCAAAAGAGAATACATTGTTACATTATTTTCAATGTCTTGCCAACCACTAGATAGTTGTTTTGCTTTTTATAGACACGTCATCATCAAAAGAAGAATAATGCTACTGGTGCTTTATCAATGTAGTACCTGACATGCCTATGACAATTTGACTATAAGATGAGAGGCCAAGAAGAATATCTCATTGAAGTTTTCAGATTAGAGCTACAATTGCTCATTGGCCCATCTATTAACAATGTTTCTGTTGGAGGAATTGCATTCACTTTCTTTAAAGGAGAGTCAAAATTTTATATTTTGTATCATGAGTTTACCAAGTTAAGCATCTTACCAGTATAGTATCTGACAACCCCATGATGGTTTGAATTTGAAAGTGTCTGCAATTCTGCCCAGACACGATAGGAGGGAGTATATGATGAGAGCCTTGTCGATCAATTCGACCCTGGAAAGATTGTGCAAGGCTCAAGGGGTAGAATTTTTTTCAGCCTGGACTGTACTTGTTAACAGGAGAGATTGCTTCTACAGGGATGGGATACACTTAAATAGATAGGGTGCAAGAATATTTGCTGATGCTATCGAGGCAGTGTTAGGTGGGTCGGAAAACTGCTAGCTTGGGGGGAGACAAAGACCAATAGATTGACAGTAGCCACTGGCAGAGGTGAAAGAGATTCTTGCACTGCTTCTATTAGAATGAGCAGAAGCCTGAAAAACAAGATGCATGGTATTTCAGAGACTGCTGGGAGCCATTGCGGTACAAGTAAACACATGGGTTGTGTTAGGGTAGCTAAGAATAGAAACAGGTGCAGGTATACTTGCGTGTACACCAATGCTAGGAGTTTAGTAAATAAATTTGATGAATTTGAGGTATTGCTCAAAACATCAAAGGCAGATATTGTTGGGATATCAGAGACGTGGTGTCACACAGATATAAGGGATGCAGAACTGCAATTTGGGGAGTACAACGTCTACAGAAAGGATAGACAGGATAGGAAGGGGGGAGGGGTTATGCTATTAGTTAAGAAACACATAAAAACCAAGGAAGTGAAGCCAGTCGACATCGCCGGATAGTGCAGTGTTGAGTCAGTTTGGTGTGACATAAGCGTTGGGAGATCAAAATTGAGAGTAGGAGTGTGCTATAGGCCTAATGACTCTGATGAGTATAATAAGGAACTGTACAGGGAAATAGAGTGGGCCAGTAAATCAGAGAGTCTTATAATGGGAGATTTTAATTTCCCAGATATTGACTGGAATTTGGGGGCTGGTTACTCACACAATAGCAGGGCTTTTGTGGATTTATTGGATGATTGTTTTCTACATCAGCATGTTCAGGAGGCAACTAGAGGGAGCAATACTCTTGATTTGATTATCAGCAGTGATTCTTCATGCATTAAGAATCTGCAGATATATGAACCACTAGGTGGCAGTGATCACAGTGTGCTGAAGAGGTAACTCTTCAACACACTGATTTACTCAAAGAGGTAACTACCATTAGGGGTAAAGGGAAGTGTTATTGCTTCCGTAAAGGCGACTACGATGGACTGAAACAGTATTTAAATTCTATACAGTGGGACCAACTGTTGATGTTACCAACAGCAAATTCAAAATGGGAAGCATTCAAAGAACTTATCTTGGAAGCTACTAGGCTTTACATACCAACCAAGAAATATTGTTCAAGGTTTAGGCCAAAATGGATGTCAGATGAACTAATGGATGTCAGATGACGCAGAAGCCTATGATAGATACAAGTTGATATGCAACCAAGTTACAAAGGAGGTTAGGCAGGCGAAGGCAGATTATGAGAAATCCTTGGCAAGGGATGCAAAGAGAAACAGCAAAGAGTTCTTTCCTTATGTAAACTCTAGAAGGAAGGGGATGAATCAGATTGGTCCACTTGATATAGATGGGTCAACTGTTGATGATCCTGCTCAGGTAGCTAACAAACTAAATGAATATTTTGCATCGACATTCACACATGAGGAGCTATTCAGCAAGGGGAATGCCAGAGGTGTATTCAACTCTAGCAGTAAGCTACAGAATCTTGAAATAACTGGGAGTAAAGTGGAGGAGAAACTGTTGAAGATAAACACAAGAAAGGCACCCGGGATGGATGGGATCTATCCAGTTATATTAAAGGAGGCAGCAAAGGAAGTAAGCAAACCCTTAGCCATAATTATGAGAGCTTCCTTGGACTCAGGGGAGGTACCCATAGACCGGAAATGTGCAAATGTGACCCCAATTCACAAAGGAGGATCAAAGGCTGACACAAGTAATTATAGACCTGTGAGCTTAACTTCTGTTCCAGGAAAATTAATGGAGGCACTGGTTAAAGAAGCACTGCAGGATCATTTAGACAAGACTTCAGTTATAGCTCAGACACAGCATGGTTTTGTTAAGGGGAAGTCTTGCCTGACCAACTTGATTGGATACTATGATGCAGTCACAAAAGAACTGGATGCAGGGAATAACTTTGATATTATATACTTGGATCTTAGAAAGGCTTTTGATACTGTTGCACATGGAAGACTGCTACACAAATTGGAGCAATGTGACATTGGAGGCAAATTGCTGCTATGGATAAAGGGGTGGTTGAGGGGGATTTTTTTTTTTTTTTAATTTGGTAGTTGTTGGCGCATCGGCTTCTGTGGCCATATTGCACCTCCCAAGGTTTTTGCAGTACTTTGATCCAGCCCGAGGCGGGAATCGAACCCGCGACCTTGGTTGAGGGGGAGAAGACAGAGAGTGGTAATCAATGGACACTGTTCATCGTGGACTAATGTTATTAGTGGAGTCCCTCAGGGCTCAGTGTTGGGTCCATTATTGTTTTCTGTATTTATAAATGATATTGATGATGGTATATCAAGCTTAATGTCCAAGATTGCAGATGATACAAAGGTTGGCAGGGTTGTCAAGGACACTACTGACACTATGCTGCTGTAATAGGATCTGGAAAGGTTGAGCAGATGGGCTGAGAGGTGGCAAATGAAGTTTAACATTGACAAATGTAAAGTACTACACATGGGAAACAGCAACCCCCAGAGCAACGTATCAACTCTGTGGTACTACACTGACAGTGGTAGAGAATGGAAGGGACTTGGGGGTGGTTGTGCAGGCAGATATGAAGTTCTCTGAGCAGTGCAGACGGGCTGCAAGAGTAGCTCATGGACTATTGTCAATGATATACAGGAATTTTTCCAGCAGGGATAAGGAGGTGATTATTCCATTGTATAAGGCAATGGTCAGGCCACACCTAGAGTACTGTATACAGGTCTTGAGGCCTCATTTCAAGAAGGATGTAGAGCTGCTGGAACGAGTACAGAGAAGGGCAACAAGATTAGTGAATGGAACAAAGGGGTGCTCTTACGAAGAAAGGCTTAAGTTTTGCAAATTACAGTGTCTGGAGAATAGGCACCAGCGAGGTGATCTGATAGAGGTGTATAAAGCCTTGAATGGTTTAAGCATGCTCAATGCTGATGGGATTCTTCCTCTAGCTCAGAAAAATCACGTGAGAGGGCATAAATTCAAATTGAGGAAAGACAGATGTAGGATAGACGTGCGGAAATTTGCCTTTAGCCAGCGGGTGGTTGGTTGGTGGAACAGACTTCCATCCTTTGTGGTGGAGGTTGATAGCCTAAATAAGTTTAAGGCTCAGCTGGACAGGTATTTTGAACGAACAGAGAGGTGAAGTGGAAATGGTTTTTTTTTTTTTTTTTTTTTTTTGGCTGATGCTGCATAAGCTTGCTTTCTTGCATCAAATGCCTCTACTAATGCTAATGCTAATGGTTTAACACACACGACAAAAGATGCAAAAAAGATATATTGCCACTTTATTGGTTTAAATTAAAGTATTCAGATTAAGGCTATGATATAAAATTTTCATAATTTAGCATTTAGATAACACATCTTGGTAAACTCATGGTACAAAATATCAAATTTTGACTCTCCTTTAAAGAAAGTGAATGCAATTCCTCCAATAGAAACATTGTTAATAGGTGGGCCAATGAGCAATTAGCCCATGAGCAATTGTAGCTCTAAACTGAAAACTTCAATGAGATATTCTTCTTGGCCTCTCATCTTATAGTCAAATTGTCGTAGGCATGTCAGGTGCTATACTGATGAAGCACCAGTAGCATTATTCTTCTTTTAGAGAAATGTTTCTGTTTGTTAGTAAAGGAACTCATGGTGATAATCTCACAAACTGAGAGAATATTTCTTCTGAAAAAGCTTTTGGTTTTTTGTTTGAATTTTGAATGTTCTATAAAAAATGAATGCAAAGAGTCCTGTTTTAAAAATATTGTGAAATTTGAAAGCTGTATGTGATGTCTTATTTCTTTTAAAGTAATTCATAGTTTTGATAATGCAATATTCCCCTGTTTTAAGATGGATCATTCTGGTGTGGCTCCATTAGAGAAACAGGGAGTCTATGTTTGAGTTCTAAAGGGAGTTGTGATTTGAGATATATAACTTTTCCATAACATAATGGAGCCATTGGATATCCAAATAAATTCACATTATTTCACATATTAAATAACAATGGATATCCATTGTTATTTAATATTTGTCTTGAGTAATCTACTTAGCATAATTTGTATAGGTATAGACAAGCCAATTTGACAGCATTACTTTTCAGTAAGTATACTGAAATATGTGTTATTATTTTTTCTCCCAGTTTATGAAGTTGCAGATAAAGTTATTAGACTGTGTTTAGTAGAAGACAGTGCTCTCTTCTTACGTCATATACTGGAAAAGCTGACTAGAGAAAAGCAAGATACTATGTTTCAAGTGTTACGGAAGTTACTTCGTTTTATGCCTTGTCTTCCTGCACAGTCAGCATATACCATTTATAATTATCTGGTTTGTATCACATATTTATTATTATTTTAAATTTAATGCGGTAATTAGAAGATTAGCAAATACAAGATTTATCCAAAAATCTCTCCAGTTTCAAGGTAATCATATAAGATACAATTGAATAAGTCTTGTTGATCATGCAATTTTTTTAAATACTAAATAAACTTTTTCCATTGCAGGTACAAAATGTCCTAATTAAATATACAATAAAGAATTGTCCTTTAGTCGTTAATGGGAGCACAGTGGACATTTAGAAGAAAGTTTGTTTTGTGATGTGACAACAACTTCAGTAATGGGCAAAAATCCCCATTATCTTTAGATCCACGAATATTAACAAAAGCATAACTAAATTAACCAGGATATTTTTTGGATGGGGCTTAGAGGGAAACAGGCATTCTGTGTGTTATCAGACACTCAGTCAAAAAAAACCCCCAATGGATTCAATATCTTTCTATTTTAGAAGATTTAGGAGAAGTCTGATTGGCCTATCTCCCTAAAATCCACTAATGTGCACCTTTTTGTTGATAAACCATGTTACATCACTTTGATGGCAGTGAACGTGCAGGGTGGTTCCCTTCAAGATGCCTGGTCAGCGTGAAGAGGAAAAGACCAAACCCTCCAGCACATGACAACATGACGAAACAAATGGCCCTCAGTCCCCAGTGGCTTTCACTCTCCCTCTTATGGCAGTGAGAGGATCAGAGTAGAAGTAGAGGGTGCTAAGAATTTCTGGGTACAACCAGGCTGCCATGCACAGAAACTGAACTTGGCCTGTTACAATGTAAGATCGCTCATCAGTGAAGAGAGGATATTAGAGTTGGAAAAGGAATTAGAAAATGTGAATTGGAATGTCACCAGCTTGGTTGAAACAACAAGAAATGAAATCACTTTATCAAGTTTATCAAATGGACATCTGCCATACACAAAATGGAAACAGTGAAAAGAATGAAGGTGGAGTTGGCCTTTGGTCCATAAAGATATAAAAAACAACATTTTGGAATTCAAAAGTACATCACTAAGGGTGTCAAGATTACTACTCAGGATTTCTAAGAGGTACGAAAAAAAGGTTATAATGATATGTGTACCAACGTTGAGCCATTATGATGAAGAGGTTGAAGAAATATACACAAAATTGAGAGAATTCTAGTTGAACAGAAAATTCACTACACCATCATTATGGTGCACTTCAATTCTAAGTTTGGAAAGAGATAAAAGAGAATGGAAAGGGAAACTATAGGAAATTTTGAAGTTGGTGAAAGAAATGAAAGCAGTGAAAGACTTGTGGAATTTGCACAATCTCGAGGAATATCAGTAATGAACACTTTTTTCAAAAAAAGGAAAAGCCCAATGTAATTGGGGCTTTTCCTTTTTGAAATGGGAAATTGAGGCCTAATGGAATTGGCTTCACCCTCACTAAAAGATGATATTTTGTGAACAGTATTGCCGTCCTGAGAAAGTTAAATGTTGGAAGTGATTACGGCTTGGTAAGATGCACACAATATAGATGTAAGAAAAGAAATAAAAAAACTGAATCAAGTAAATAATACAAAGGTCTTTAAGATAACAGAAGAGAAGAAAAAGCAGTATATACTGGAACTTAAGAACAAGTTGCAGGCCATTCAGGACCAAGATATTGACATGGAGTACAATAACTTTCTGAAAGTGATGAAGCCCAAGAAATCAATAGGTAAAAAGAAATCCAAAGAAAAAAAATTAATCAAAAAACACTTGTCATAATGAACCAAAGCCGACAAATGAAGAGAAAGATAAACACCAAGAAGGACAACATTGAGTATACCGAGTTATGCAAAGCCATTAGAAAGAGACTCAGAGTGGACATAAGAAGATTTAACACAAGGAAAGTAGAACAAGAATTAAGGGAAAACAAAAGACTTAAATCAGCAGTCATGAGCAGTAATACATAAAGACAAATAATACTGAATCTGAAGAATAGTGATGGTGTACTTATAAATAGCAGAGAAGGCATAATTCAAATAGCAGAAGACTGCAGCGCCTCCGTAGCCAGATGGGAAGGAGCAGCAGTGCGCAGCACACGCTTCTTGATTAGACCGGGGTTCGAGCCCATCACCACCAAATACGGAGGATGCGGAAAGGTTAGTGATGACCACTGCATATTCACAGAGCAATATGGCCTTAGTTGCTAATACCCCTAAAAACCAAATAACAAACAAACAAGCAGAAGACTGCTATAAAGTATTATACAAAGAGCAAGGGAATTGTTGTTGTTATTTGGTTTTTAGGAGCATTAGCAACTAAGGCCATATTGCTCCGGGATATGCGGTGGTCATTCCCTGAATGACCTTTCCGCATCCTCCGTATTTGGTGGTGACGGGCTCGAACCCCGGTCTAATCAAGAAGCGTGTGCTACGCACTGCTGCTCCTTCCCACCTGGCTACGGAGGCGCCGCTAGCAAGGGAATGATGCCAGCAGTGGGGAAGATGGATCACAAATTTGCAACACATACAACTTACCCAATATCCTACCTGATGAGATAGAACATGCATTGAAGAAAATGAAGAGTCAAGAAGCCCCAGGTGAAGATGAAGTTATTGTAGAGTTGTTAAAATTGGGAGGATGAAAGACATGACACAGAAACTGCAAGACTCTTCACAAAATACATTAGGAAAGGTGTGACCCCTAAGGAGTGGAATAATGCAATCATAATTTTGTTTCATAAGAAAGGAGACAAATCAAAAATTGGAAATTATAAACCAGTTAGCTTGTTGTCCCACATCTACAAGTTGTTCACAAGGGTCATTACTAACAGATTAGAAAGAATACTTGACGAGAATCAACCGAAAGAGCAAGCTGGCTTTAGGACAGGATTCTCAACCCTGGATCACCTTCACATAATATCACAGCTAATGGAGAAAGCGAATGAATATAAAACACCATTATGCCTAGCATTTGTGGATTATGAAAAGTCATTTGACTGCATACAGCAAAAGGCGATATTTCAGGAACTAGAAAGATGAGGCATAGGCACCACATACATTATGATTTTGAAGAAAATATATGAGAATGTTTCCTCCTTTATTAGACTAGACAGAGACAGTAACAAATTTAAAATTGAGAAGGGAGTTTGACAAGGAGACACAATATCTCCGAAGTTGTTTACTGCTTCCTTTGAGGAAGCTTTCAGAAGATTGGACTGGTCGCAGAAAAGAGTCGGTGTGAATGGAGAAACTATTTATGGTTTACAGATGACTTTGTGATCATAAGCCACAATCCCGAAGAATTAGGGGAAAACCTTAATCAGTTATGCAGAGTTATTAAGGATTTTGGACTAAAGATGAATATGACTAAAGCAAAAGTAATCATGAACAAGTTTGCCACAGAAAGGGATATAAAATTGTTGAAGCAGTAGAAATTGAAAAGGTGGATTCATATACTTATCTTGCACAAGTCATTAGCTGTAACAATGATAAATGGCTGGAAGTTAAGAGAAGAATAAATTTCAGATAGATAGCATTCAGGAAATATAGTCACATACTGAGGAGCAATATCCCAACTTGTCTGAAAAATCAAACAACGAACCAATATATACTCCCCACCATGACTTATGAAGTGAAACTTGGGCACTCACCAAAAGAATGGAAGAGAAGCTGAAAACTATGCAGTGAAAAATGGAACAAATTATGTTAGGAATCATACTGTTGGATTAGAAGAGAAACATGGATTAAGTAGCAAACACAAATAAAGGACATTCTTATGAAAATTAAAGAACTGAAATGGACTTGGGAAGGACACATAGCTTGAAGACATGATGACAGATGGACTAAGAAAATAACAGAATGATACCCAAGAGGAGCTAAAAGAAAACCTGGAAGACAACAACAGAGATGGACAGATGAAATTCAAGAGTGCATGGGTAGTAAATGGATGGCCATATCACAAAACAAAAGGAACTGGAAAGTTGCTGGAGAGGCCTTCATCCTGCAGTGGATCAAAAATGACTGATGATGCCATTTTTTGGATGTGCTCATTAACAGTGTATAGAAATGTTTCTCTGCTCATTGTCAATTCCAGTAATAGATAACAGGCTTTTTAAAGTAGATATTCTGTATGAACACCAACTGAAAATTTTCCCATTATTAAACAATGGGGAAAATTTATATTTGTGTATAAATAACATCTTAATGCAGTGTACTGAATTGCTTACAAATATGCATGGGTAGGGTTATTAGGGGGCAGAGTCAAATACTAAACAAACAGTTATTTCAGCGACCACTTATTTTAGTAATGAGTTCAATTGCTAAATCAAATCATTTAGTTTAGTAATTGATCCTCCTTCCACATTAGTGTTTATTTCAATTTTAGCATATTTTTTTACCAAATGGTAAAACATAGCCTATTAATCTATTTTAGTCTATTACTCTGTTAATTTATTTTAGTCTATTAATATAAGAGAAAATTGGGAAGTATGATCTTCAACATGTTTGAAAAGTTAGTGAGATATAGAAAAGAGTAAATAAATAAGTATTCTTTATTATACAATGAGAGACACTGAACAGTATTCCTAATCATGACTTTGAAAGGCTTGTTTCCTTCTTGGAAATAATGTTTTTCAAAAAATCTTGCTTGTCATAATTTCTTGCATATTATAATCATGGCCGTAGTAGATAACACACACACACACACACACACACACACACACACACACACACACACACACACACACACACACACACACACACACACACACACACACACACACACACACACACACACAGAGGGAGAGAGAGAGAATTATCTCTTCATTCAACAAAACTGTTGTACAAACACTTTGTACAACCCTGGCCTCCTTCAAGATTCCATGGGGTTAGGTGGGGTTAATAGATTATAATGGGCAAAACGCAAATAAAGTAAAAAAAGTGAAGATTTATAGAATTAAAGAACGACATAAAAACATGAAATACAATAGTTTCAGATAATCAGTGTCATACCTTGCACTAGATTTGCTAGGGCTTGTTAGGTCCTTCTAATCATCGAGCATATCTGCCTTTGAAAGACAAATATAACTAGCAATTTGCAAAATTGAAATGGGTAAAATGCAGTGACTGTCAATTTACTGAAGGAAAACTACAACAATATATTTTTGGAATCTGTGGCCTCTCTGAAAATAATTTTTTTGCACACTTAATTGGAAATATGAAATTTAAATAGCCATAGAAAATGACTTAAACCTGCAGTGTGCACATGAGGAAATACCATCTTAAACAAAAGAACAAAGGTAGCAAGGTAGAAAAGAATGTTGGGTAACAGAATTGAGACACAGAGAGCGGGCAAAGAGAGAGAGAGAGAGAGAGAGAGAGAGAGAGAGAGAGAGAGAGAGAGAGAGAGAGAGAGAGAGAGAGAGAGAGAATAATCTTTTTCTGTCATAAGGAGTAGAGGAGTAAATTGGGAATAATGTGGCTTCAGTGAAAAGCAGTGAGCTTTTTTTTCTTCTTCTTTTGTACAGTTAATTGGGATGAAGGAAAAGTTAAGGAAACTGCTTTAGCAAATTGGTAATTTGTTTTAAAAAAGAGTTGAACTGCTGATTTAACCTGGCAGTGGTTATGCCCTAAATTGTAGTAAACACAGTCCCATGACAGTGTTTACTGAAATTTCAGCACAATGTGTGCTGAAATTTCTTTTTTATTTTGGAAAAAGGTTTGATTTTTTTTATTTATATTTGTAGTATATTGTAAAGTAAATATAAACTTTTTTAAAAAAATTTAATGAAAAATTTTAAAATTAAATTTTTTTTTTTTTTTTTTTTTTTTTTGCATTTCATTTTCAGTAAAACATATTAGTCCATTCTAATATGTTTCTCCTAACTAGCTGGACATACATACAGGTGTTTCATATCCAGCTAGTTTCTAAAAATGTGACAAATACATCCCTTCAGTGGATTTGTCACCTTTTATATCACCAAAGCAACAGAGAAATCCATCAACTACTAACTCTTAATTTATCTCAAAATCTTCCATCTAGCCAATGATCGCTAATATGGATTCCATCAATGCCGATCCACTGGTAATATATTGACTTATGTCTCATGTTTGGACAAATTCAGTGAAAAAAAATTGGTGGAACTCAAACAGTTTCATTAATTTTTTGACATTTTTAAGCATTTTGATCATGTTTGTCCCAAATACCTTCTAAAGCTACCATTTTATGACAGGCTGACTGTTGTTAGCAATCGGATATTCAGTTTTTCTCTCTGACTGCTCGGTGATGGTAGAAGGCTCTATCTGTCTTCTAACTTTTCCACTAATGTTGGCATTCCCCAAGGTTCAGTTCTTTCTCCCACATTTTCCTCTTATATATTAATGACATTCTTACAGTTACTAGAATCCTATCCATAGTTTACCAATGATACATTCACCCTTCCAGTTTGAGAAACTGGTCCTGCACAAATAGCTTGAAATTCTTGAATATCCACCACCAGTTGAAGTGCTCAGCTGCAGGTAATTCTCGAACGAGGTTAAGAAAACTTAGTTAAGTTCATCCTTCTGAAATTCAATCTTGTCTTATTTTTTTTACAAAAAAAAAAGTCTACTGCACTTATTCTTATCTTTGATGATACCCAGATTTCTGGACAAGGTCACATATCTCAGTGTGAGATTACACTAACTTCTAATATCTCCTGGCGAAAGCACATCACAACTTTACTCAATTTTCTTGATTCTGTTCAAAGGAGGACAATCAGGTTAATTTAAGAATCATCTCATACAAAGTATGCCAATTCTCTGTCTCATAGACATTATCTTTCTGCTGCATTCTCTTTCTATAGTTACTTCCATGGGCACTCTTCTTAACTGGCATATGTAATTCCCTAACTTTCTTCCATACCAGTCTGAGCACATTCTATAAATATTCAGCATCTGTTCAACTGTACAGTCGAACTCACAGAACCAACTCTACTTCAGTTATCCCTTCTACTTTTGTTTTCTAAAACAACTTTCCTTCACATGTATCTCCCAAAAATTTCAATCTAGAAATATCCAAGTCTAATGTGAACAAGTAGTAGTAGAGGCATGTGATGCAAGATAGCAAGCTTATGTAGCATCAGCCAAAAAAAAAAAAAAAAAAAAACATTTCACACATTCATTCCCTTTAAAAGTTTGTCCAGTTGCTCCTTCAATTTATTTAAGCTATCAACTTCCACAATGACAGTTGGAAGTTTGTTCCAGCAATCAATTATCTGCTGGCTAAAGGCAAATTTACAGATATCTATTCTACAACTGTCTTTCCTCAGTTTTAATTTATGCCCCCATCAGATTCATAATCTGAGCAAGAGGAAGAATCCCATCAGAATTGAGCCTGCTCAACCCATTCAAGGCCTTATACACCTCAAAGAGATCACCTTGCAGGTGCGTAGCCAGGTGGGAAGGAGCAGCAGTGCGTAGCACACGCTTCTTGATTAGACCGGGGTTCGAGCCCGTCACCACCAAATATAGAGGATGCGGAAAGGTCAGGGAATGACCACCGCATATCCCGGAGCAATATGGCCTTACTTGCTAATACTCCTAAAAACCAAATAACAACAACCTTGCAGGTGCCTAGTCTCCAGGCACTGCAATTTGCAGAACTTCAGCCTTTCTTGGTAAGAGACCTATTGTTCCCCTCACCAGCCTTGTGGCCCTTGTCTGTACTCATTCTAGCAACTCTACATCCTTCTTAAATGAGGCCTCTAGACCTGTAAGCACACAAGATGTGGCTAACCTTGCCTTATACAAAGGGATAATCACCTCCTTATCCCTGCTAGCAACATTCCTGTAAATCATTAACAAGATTCCATGACCTGCTCTGGCAGCCTGCCTGCACTGCTCAGAAAACTCCATATCTGACTCAATTACCCTCGGTCTTTTACCTTCTCCACTATCCGAATATAGAGCCACACAATTGGTACATTTTTCTGGGGTTCTTGCTACCCATATGCAGTAATTTGATTTGTGAAAGTCAAACATCAGTTGCCACGTCTCAGCCCATCTGCCCAACTTTTCTAAATCCTGTTGCAGTAGCACACCACCATTACTGTCATTAATAACCCTGCCAATTTTAGTATCAGCTACAAATTTGGATATTAAGCCTGATATAGCTTCATCAATATCATTGATAAATATAGAAAACAACAGTGGGCTCAACACCAAACCCTGGGGGACTCCACTAGCATTAGTCCTTGAAGAGCAGCGTCCATGATTACCACTCTCTGTCTTCTCCCAATCAACCATCCTTTCAGCCATTGTAGCAACTTGCCTGTAATACAATACAGCTCCAATTTGTACAGTAGTCTTCTATGGCTTTATTTACCTTAGCCGCTTTGATGTGCGTTTCTGCCACTCTTGGAACAAAGAGGTTTTTCTGATTTATTTTCTGCTTTATTAGTTTAAATTGACATATTAACTTATTTTCTAGAGTAGCTTTATAGTCCTATTTATGGTATTTAAGTTTAAAGTAACTTAGATAGAGATTTTGTAGGTATTACTTAGTATCGGAAAGGGTATCAAATCCACGTGTTTACCATTCGTAAAGAGCCGCCATTGTTACGGGAAAATTAATCAGTAAAATCTATTAATCTTGTCGAACTTCATTGGCAATTAAATTGTACTTTTAACTATACATATAACCACTTAGGGTACATAACATAAATAAATAGTAAAAATAAATAATTAATACATAACTTGATACGGAAGTTATATAAAGGGATTTCGTAGATAACACTCGTTACTGAAACATAAATATTTCGTAGATAACACTCGTTACTGAAACATTAAATATAGCGTTATAACTGTGTCGGGATACAAGTTTAGGATTTAATTTTATACCGAAATTGAAATTTTATTGAAAGTAAATCGAAATCATGACTCAAACCAGAGCAGCAAAGCAAAAGGCTCAAGCTAATGGGAATGCTGTGGCTCAGGGGAGA
Organism: Mastigoproctus giganteus; assembly: GCF_048544385.1. NCBI lineage: Eukaryota > Metazoa > Arthropoda > Arachnida > Uropygi > Thelyphonidae > Mastigoproctus > Mastigoproctus giganteus. Next base: position 125,977,401 of record NC_143581.1, on the reverse strand, counting down.
ACTGAGGGGGGCAGTTGCCCTCTGAATCACAGCCTTTTAAGATGCACTATTTGCTTGATGTTTGCGGAGCAGTCAGGTATGGGACATGATACTGCCATGGGGGATGTCCTTGTATGTGTATGTATGTAGAGAATGAAAGGGACCTGGGGGTGGTGGTGCAGGCAGATATGAAGTTCTCTGAGCAGTGCAGACGAGCTGCAAGAGTAGCTCATGGTGTATTGTCAATGATATATAGGAATTTTTCTAGCAGGGATAAGGAGGTGATTATTCCCTTGTATAAGGCAATGGTCAGGGCACACCTAGAGTACTGTATACAGGCCTGGAGGCCTCATTTCAGGAAGGATGTAGAGCTGCTGGAACGAGTACAGAGAAGGGCAACTAGATTGGTGAATGGGACAAAGGGGTTCTCTTACGAAGAAAGGCTTAAGTTTTGCAAATTACAGTGTCTGGAAACTAGGCACCAGCGGGGTGATCTGATAGAGGTGTACAAAGCCTTGAATGGTTTGAGCATGCTCAATGCTGATGGGATTCTTCCTCTAGCTCAGAAAAATCACCTGAGAGGGCATAAATTCAAATTGAGGAAAGACAGATGTAGGATAGATGTGCGGAAATTTGCCTTTAGCCAGCGGGTGGTTGGTGGGTGGAACAGACTTCCATCCCTTGTCGTGGAAGTTGATAGCCTAAATAAGTTTAAGGCTCAGCTGGACAGGTATTTCGAATGAACAGAGGGGTGAAGTGGAAGTGATTATTTTTATTTATTTATGTTACTTTTTTTTTTTTTTTTTTTTTTTGGCTGATGCTGCATAAGCTTGCTTTCTTGCATCAAATGCCTCTACTAATGCTAATGCTAATGCTAATGTGCGCGATGCAAGGAGTGTAAGGAAATCAGGCGACAACTCAGCGTTGTTATGGGCCTATATGAGAGCTTGAAGGACAGGGTGGATGCCCTCGAAGGATTACAAGTGAGGGGCCCATCAAGCTCTCAGCTGCCCACACCAATGCCAGAGCTTGCACTTGGTCATCAAGGCAACCCCCAAGGCAGAATGCGCTGGTCGCAAAGGATCTAGTAGTTGTTGGTGACTCTATTGTCAGGGAAACGGGAAACATGCTTTGTAAAAAGGATAGGTGGAACAGGACCAGGGTATGTCTGCCAGGGGCAAAGGTTGATGACGTTGTAGAGCGGATATCATCTTTTAAGGGCACAAAAGGTGATATAGTTGTACACGTTGGCACTAATGATATTAAGAGTAGGAGACCGGCGGAATTACTTAACAAGTACAGGTCACTTGAAAAAAAGCTGTGAATTAGGGTGGAATTTGAAAGTATCTGCAATTCTGCCCAGACACGATAGGAGGGAGTATATGATGAGAGCCCTGTCGATCAATTCGGCCCTGAAAAGATTGTGCAGGGCTCAAGGGGTAGAATTTTTTTCAGCCTGGTCTGTACTTGTTAACAGGAGAGACTGCTTCTACAGGGATGGGATACACTTAAATAGAAAGGGTGCAAGAATGTTTGCTGATGCTATCGAGGCTGTGTTAGGTGGGTCAGAAAACTTCTAGATTGGGGGGATACAAGGACTAATGGATTAACAGTAGCCACTGGCAGAGGAGAAAGTGATTCTTGCACTGCTTCTATTGGAATGAGCAGCAGCCGGGAAAATAAGATGCAGGATATTACAGAGACTGCTGGGAATCATGGGGGAACAAGTAAACACATGGGTTGTGTTAGGGTGGCTAAGAGGAAGAGCAGGTGCATATATTCTTGCGTATACACCAATTCTAGGAATTTATTAAATAAATTTGATGAATTTGAGTTATTGCTCAAAACATCAAAGGCAGATATTGTTGGGATTTCAGAGACATGGTGTCACACAGATATAAGGAATGCAGAACTGGAATTTGGGGAGTACAATGTCTACAGAAAGGATAGACAGTATAGGAAGGGAGGAGGGGTTATGCTATTAGTTAAGAAACACACAAAATCCAAGGAAGTGAAGCCAGTCGACATCACTGGACAGTGCAGTGTCGTGTCAGTTTTCTGTGACATAAGCATTGGGAGATCAAAATTGAGAGTAGGAGTGTGCTATAGGCCTTATGACTCTGATGAGTATAATAAGAAACTGCACAGAGTGGGCCAGTAAATCAGAGAGTCTTATAATGGGGGATTTTAATTTCCCAGATATTGACTGGAATTTGGGGGCTGGTCACTCAATCACTAGCAAGGCCTTTGTGGATTTATTGGATGATTGTTTTCTACCTCAGCATGTTCGGGAGGCAACTAGAGGGAGTAATACTCTTGATTTGATTATCAGTAGTGATTCTTCATGCATTAAGAATCTGCAGATAAATGAACCACTAGGTGTCAGTGATCACAGTGTTCTGAAGTGGGAGTTACTCAAAGAGGTAACTACCATTAGGGGTAAAGGGAAGGGGTATTGCTTTCGTAAAGGCGACTACTATGGACTGAGACAGTATTTAAATTTTATACAGTGGGACAAACTGATGATGTTACCAAGAGCAAATTCAAAATGGGAAGCATTCAAAGAACTTATCTTGCAAGCTACTAGGCTTTACTAAGAACCAACTAAGAAATATTGTTCAAGGTTTAGGCCTAAATGGATGTCAGATGAACTAATGAGGCATATGGCAGAGAAGAAAAATGCATGGGATACTTACAAATTAACACATGACACAGAAGCCTATGATAGATACAAGTTGATATGCAACCAAGTTACAAAGGAGGTTAGGCAGGTGAAGGCAGATTACGAGAGATCCTTGGCAAGGGATGCGAAGAAAAACAGCAAAGAGTTCTTTATTTATGTAAACTCTAGAAGGAAGGGGATGAATCAGATTGGTCCACTTGATATCGATGGGTCAACTGTTGATGACCCTGCTCAGGTAGCTAACAAACTAAATGAATATTTTGCATCGACATTCACACATGAGGAGTTATTCAGCGAGGGGAATGCCAGAGGTGTATTCAACTCTAGCAGTAAGCTAGAGAATCTTGTAATAACTGAGAGTAAAGTGGAGGAGAAATTGTTGAAGATAAACACAAGAAAGGCACCTGGGGTGGATGGAATCTATCCAGTTATATTAAAGGAGGCTGCAAAGGAAGTAAGCAAACCCTTAGCCATAATTATGAGAGCTTCCTTGGACTCAGGGGAGGTATCCATGGACTGGAGATGTGCAAATGTGACCCCAATTCAGAAGGGAGGCTCAAAGGCTGACACAAGTAATTATAGACCTGTGAGTTTAACTTCTGTTCCCGGAAAATTAGTGGAGGCACTAGTTAAAGAAGCACTGAAGGATCATCTAGACAAGACTTCAGTTATAGCTCGGACACAGCATGTTAAGGGGAAGTCTTGCCTGACCAATTTTATTGGATACTATGATGCAGTCACAAAAGAAATGGATGCAGGGAATAACTTTGATATTATATACTTGGATCTTAGAATGGCTTTTGATACTGTTGCACATGGAAGACTGCTGCACAAATTGGAGCAGTGTGGCATTGGAGGCAAATTGCTGCTATGGATAAAGGGGTGGTTGAGGGGGAGAAGACAGAGATTGGTAATCAATGGACACTGCTCATCGTAGTCTAATGTTATTAGTGGAGTCCCTCAGGGTTCAGTATTGGGTCCTTTATTGTTCTCTGTATTTATAAATGATATTGATGATGGTATATCAAGCTTAATGTCCAGGTTTGCAGACAATACGAAGGTTGGCAGGGTTGTGAAGGACACTACTGACACTATGCTACTGCAACAGGATCTGGAAAGGTTGAGCAGATGGGCTGAGAGGTGGCAAATGAAGTTTAACATTGACAAATGTAAAGTACTACATATGGGAAACAGCAACCCCAGAGCAACGTATCAACTCTGTGGTACTACACTGACAGTGGTAGAGAATGAAAGGGACCTGGGGGTGGTTGTGCAGGCAGATATGAAGTTCTCTGAGCAGTGCAGACGGGCTGCAAGGGTAACTCATGGTGTATTGTCAATGATATATAGGAACTTTTCTAGCAGGGATAAGAGGTGATTATTCCCTTGTATAAAGCAATGGTCAGGCCACACCTAGAGTACTGTATACAGGCCTGGAGGCCTCATTTCAAGAAGGATGTAGAGCTGCTGGAACGAGTACACAGAAAAGCAACAAGATTAGTGAATGGAAGAAAGGGGTGCTCTTACGAAGAAAGGCTTAAGTTTTGCGAATTACAATGTCTGGAGACTAGGCACCAGCGAGGTGATCTGATAGAGGTGTACAAAGCCTTGAATGGTTTGAGCATGCTCAATGCTGATGGGATTCTTCCTCTTGCTCAGAATAATCACCTGAGAGGGCATAAGTTCAAATTGCGGAAAGACAGATGTAGGATAGATGTGTGGAAATTTGCCTTTAGCCAGCGGGTGGTTGGTAGGTGGAACAGACTTCCATCCCTTGTTGTGGAAGTTGATATCCTAAATAAATTTAAGGCTCAGCTGGACATGTATTTCGAACGAACAGAGGGGTGAAGTGGAAGTGTTTATTTTTTATTTATTTATTTTACTTTATTTTTTTTTTTTTGGCTGATGCTGCATAAGCTTGCTTTCTTGCATCAAATGCCTCTACTAATGCTATGCACAACAGTATCAAAAGCTTTCATAAAATCCAAGTATACGATATCAAAATTATGTTTTGCATCCAGTTCCTTTTTACCCACATCATACTATCTAATCATATTTTTCAGACAAGACTTTCCCTAAATAAATCTATGCTGTGTCTGAATTATTACTGGTCTTGTCTAGACGATCCTGCAATGCTTCTTTAACCAGTGACTCCATTATTTTCCCCGGAACAGAATTTAAACTAAAAGGTCTGTAATTAGCTAGTTTAGTTCCGGGTAAAATAATGGAGTCGCTGGTTAAAGATGCATTGCAGGATCATCTAGACAAAACTGCAGCAGTAATTCAGACACAGCATGGGTTTGTTAAGGGAAAGTCTTGTCTGACAAATTTGATAGGCTATTATGATGTGGTTACAAAGGAACTGGTTGCAAAAAATAATTTTGATATCATATATTTGGATTTCAGGAAAGCTTTTGACACTGTTGCGCATGGAAGACTATTGTACAAATTGGAGCAGAACGGTATCAAGGGTAAGTCGCTACAATGTATAAAAGGATGGTTAAGTGGGAGAAGACAAAGGGTGGTAATCAATGGGTGCTGCTCTTCTTGGACTAATGTTATTAGTGGAGTCCCACAGGGTTCGGTGTTAGGTCCACTGTTGTTTTGTGTATTTATCAATGATATTGATGAAGGTATATCAGGCTTAATGTTGAAGTTTGCAGTCGTTGTTAATGACAGTAATGGCAGTGTGCTACTGCAACAGGATCTAGATAATTTGGGCAGATGGGCTAAGAAGTGGCAACTGAAGTTTAACCTTGACAAATGCAAAGTACTGCATATGGGAAGAAGTAACCCCAGAGAAACATACCAACTGTGTGGTACTACACTTAAGGTGGTAGAAAATGAAAAAGACCTGGGAGTAATTGTGCAGTGAGATATGAAGTTCTCTGAGCAATGTCGACAGGCTGCCAGGGCAGTTAATGGGGTTTTGTCAATGATATATAGGAATTTTGCTAGCAGGGATAAGGAGGTGATTATCCCTCTTTATAAGGCAATGGTCAAGCCATGCCTTGAGTACTGCGTACAGGTCTGGAGGCCTCATTTTAGGAAGGATGTAGATTTACTTGAGCGTGTACAGAGAAGGGCAACAAGATTGGTGAGGGGAATGAAGGGATCCTCTTACCAAGAGAGGCTTAAGTTCTGCAAATTGCAGTGGCTGGAGACTAGGCACCTGCACGGTGATCTGATTGAGGTATATAAGGCCTTGAATGGGTTGAGCACGCTGAATTCTGATGGGATCCTTCCACTTGTTCAGATTACGAACCTAAGGGGGCATAAATTCAAATTAAGAAAAGACAGATGTAGAATAGATGTGCGGAAATTTGCCTTTAGCCAGCGGGTGGTTAATTGCTGGAACAAACTTCCATCTGTCGTTGTGGAAGTTGATAGGTTGAATAAATTTAAGGAGGAACTGGACAGGCATTTGGAGGGAATGGTGTGATTTTTTTTTTTTTTTTTTGGCTGATGCTGCATAAGCTCATACATTTGCTTTCTTGCATCACATGCCAATACTACTACTACTACTACTACCTTTTGACCCTCCTTTGTGAATTGGAGTTACATTTGCACAATTCCAGTCCTTGGGGACTTTCCTTAGTCCAAGGATGCTCTCATAATTATGGCTAAGGTTTTGCTCACTTCCTTTGCCACATCATTTAATATAACTGGATAGATCCCATCCACCCCAGGTGCCTTTCTTATTTTAACTTCTACAATTTCTCCTCCACTTTACTCTCAGTTATTACAAAATCATTAAGCTCACTGTTAGAGTTTAATAAGCTTCTGTCCTCCACTTCCCTACAGAATTCCTCATGTTTGGATGCAAAATAATCATTCAATTTAGTTTGTCAGCTATCTGAGCTGGATCATCAGTAGTCGAACCATCGATATCAAATGGACCAATCTGATGCATCCCTTTCCTTCTAGAGTGTATATAAGTAAAGGAGTCCTTGCTGTTTTTCTTAGCATCAGTTATTACAAAATCATTAAGCTCACTGTTAGAGTTTAATAAGCTTCTGTCCTCCACTTCCCTACAGAATTCCTCATGTGTGGATGCAAAATACTCATTCAATTCAGTTTGTCAGCTATCTGAGCTGGATCATGAATAGTCGAACCATCGATATCAAATGGACCAATCTGATGCATCCCTTTCCTTCTAGAGTGTATATAAGTAAAGGAGTCCTTGCTGTTTTTCTTAGCATCCTTTGCCAAAGAGTTCTCATAATCTGCCTTCACTTGCCTAACCTCCTTTATGACTTGATTACAAACTATCTTATATCTACCATAGTCTTCTGTGTCACCTGATAATTTATATGCATCCTATCCATTTTTATTCTCTGCCATGAGTCTCATTAGTTAAGGCTGCAACCTCTCTAACCTTAAAAATGAGGATATTTGGGCAGAAAAATCTGGACTTTTGAGGACGCCTTTCTCTATTGTACCAAAACACAGCTTACATTCTCTTACAGTGTTTTCAAAAATGCCTATGCCTTTAATAACAGTTTATTATGATAATAGGGTAATAACAATTATCATAATAAATTGTTATTATGATAATAGGGTAATAGCAATTATCATAATACAGTAATAGCAATTATCATAATAAATTGTTATTATGATAATAGGGTAATAACAATGGTATAGTATCCTTAATTTCCACTACAATTTTTTTTAAATAACACAGTCACTGGCAAAATAATAACATGTTAACTATTTTAATTGAATATCTCAAATTGCTTAAATTCACAGAATTCACACTTACTATTATTATGTGACAGAACAAGCATTAAGGGAAAACAAAGGATTTAAATCAGCAGCCATGAGCAGTAATACAGAAAGACAAATGATACTGAAACTGAAGAATAGCGATGGTGTACTTATAAACAGCAGAGAAGGCATAATTCAAATAGCAGAAGACTACTATAGAGAATTATACAAGGAGCGAGGGAATGATACCAGCAGTGGGGAAGATGGATTGCAAAGTAGCAACACATACAACATACCCGATATCCTTCCTGATGAGGTAGAACATGCATTGAAGAAAATGAAGAATCGGAAAGCCCCGGGGGAAGATGAAGTTACTGTAGAGTTGTTAAAATTGGGAGGAAGAGACATAACACAAAAACTGGCAAGGCTCTTCACAAAGTGCATTAGAAAAGGCGTGATGCCTAAGCAGTGGAATAATGCAATCATAGTTTTGCTGCATAAGAAAGGAGATAAATCAGAAATTGGAAATTATAGACCAATTAGCTTGTTATCCCATATCTACAAGTTGTTCACAAGGGTCATTACTAACAGATTAGAAAGAATACTTGATGAGAATCAACCGAAAGAGCAAGCTGGCTTTAGGACAGGATTCTCAACTGTGGATCACCTTCACGTAATATCACAGCTAATGGAGAAAGCAAATGAATATAAAACACCATTATGCCTGGCATTTGTGGATTATGAAAAGGCATTTGACTCCATACAGCATAAGGCAATGTTTCGGGCACTGGAAAGACAAGGCATCGATACTCCATATATTATGATTTTGAAGAAAATATATGAGAGTGCTACATCCTTTATTAGACTAGACAAAGACAGTAGCAAATTTAAAATCGAGAAAGGAGTTCCACAGGGAGACACAATATCTCCGAAGCTGTTTACTGCTGCCCTTGAGGAAGCTTTCAGAAGATTAGACTGGTCGGAGAAAGGAGTCAATGTGAACGGAGAGTACCTAAACCATTTACGATTTGCAGATGACATTGTGGTCATAAGCCACGATCCCAAAGAATTAGAGGAAAATCTTAATCAGTTATGCACAGTTAGTAAGGATTTTGGACTAAAGATGAATATGGCTAAAACAAAAGTAATGATGAACAAGTATGCCACGGAAAGGGAAATAATGATTGAAGGAGCAGTAATTGAAAACGTGGAGTCATATACTTATCTGGGACAAGTTATTAGCTGTAATAATGATAAATGGCTGGAAGTCAAGAGAAGAATAAATTTTGGATGGATAGCATTCAGGAAATATAGTCACATACTGAAGAGCAATATCCCAGTTTGTCTGAAACGTAAAATAATGAATCAATGTATACTCCCCACTATGACTTATGGAAGTGAAACTTGGGCACTCACCAAAAGAATGGAAGAGAAGCTGAGAACTACACAGCGAAGAATGGAACGAATCATATTGGGAATCAGACTGTTAGATAAGAAGAGAAACACATGGATTAGGCAGCAAACTCAAGTAAAGGACATTCTTATCAAAACTAAAGAACTAAAATGGTCTTGGGCAGGACACATAGCTCGAAGACATGATGACAGATGGACTAAGAAAATAACAGAATGGTACCCAAGAGGAGCTAGAAGAAAACCTGGAAGACAAAGGCGGAGATGGATAGATGAAATTCATGAGTTTTCGAGTAGTAAATGGATGGCCAGTGCTCAAAACAGAAGGAACTGGAAAGTTGCTGGAGAGGCCTTCATCCTGCAGTGGATTGAAAATGGCTGATGATGGTGATGATGATTATTATGTGGATTGCTTAACTTGTAAAAAAATGATAAAATGATAAAAATGATAAAATTTAAAAAAATTAATTATGGTATGAGTGAAAAAAATACTTTTATTTTTCTTAGTGTAATTTATTTGCTGTTCTCTATATTTCTTTTATATTTTTCCACTGATGCAATTTTTCTCTGTAAATCTGTGTTTTTGAATAAATATCAGTGGAAAACTTTACACAGCATGCCACTGAATTCAAATTTTGTAAGCATTAATCCCTTAATAGAATCCACAGTAAATTAATTTCTATCCTTAGACCACTGCATCTCCATCATTGAAAACAGTCTTTCAATAAATGCATTATGTGGTGGTATGGAAAAGAAAAATTAAAATTTGTGAACAGTATTACCGTCCTGAGAAAGTTAAATGTTGGAAGTGATTACGGAATGGTAAGATGCACACGAGCAGCATTTATGGAAAAGAAAAATCAACAGTCTTTGAAAAACTTCATTCTTAGTGGCTAAAATAATTAGCCCCTCTTATATTACACGGAACAGAAATGTCAGTATCCTTAATTTCCACTACAAATTTTTTTAAATTACAAACCTGATCAAAGAACATCACATCATCAACACACACACATTCCTTTTGTATATAGGTTCCTAATTGTTGAAACCACACTATCCCATTCAAGTGGCTCTCTTAAACCACCTGAATGAAGAAACTTTTTCCAGTGATTTCAACCACATGTCCAAGTATTCAGTGCATGATGAATATAAGTTTTGTACATTTCTTCTGAAGACTCAACTTTTCTCTGTATATCCCTTTTCTTGCCTCTTCTCCAACATTTCCTTCACTTTGAGGGAAATGCACTGACATATACTTCTTTCTGACAGAATATCCCTTACAGAAGCAAAAGCTTCAATAACTTCTATCAAACAAAAATGTCATTCCTTTCAATGCTCATTATATGTAAATTGAAGACTGACATTACAGTTTGGCAATAAACAAGATAAGTTTCACTAAACTCATCTTCAAAGAAAAGTTTTAAAATCTTGGAGGGATTTCTTGAGACAAAAAGAAAGACCTTAGGGCTGGATAAATACTTACACTGAGTGATCACTGAATTATGACCACCCCTATGAAAACTGGATGCGACCCATTGACCATGTGAGGTACGAGAGTGCAGAGTTAGTTGACCTACGTAGCATAGATAAGGTGTCAGTGGTTCAGTAGGTAGTAAAATTCCAAGCATGATGAGTAAAAGGAAGGATTTATTGGACTTTGATAAAGGACAGATTGTGGGTGCTCGATGAACTGGTGCCTCGATTTCCCAAATGACTGAACTGGTGGGGTGTTCGAGAGCCACCGTAGTTATAGTGTACCAGGACTGGCATCAAAATGGTCAAACACGACCTGATGGCAAAACTGCAAAGGTCAGCAAAAGGTTGATGTTAGAGGTGAGTGCCAGGTCCAGTGACTCGTACAGGCACAGCACTGTTGAAGAGTTAACTACCCAATACAACATGAGCCAACTCAGAACAATATCTGGCATGACCATGCTTTACACGCTCACATGTATGGGCTATACCAGCAGACAACCCCTACGGTATCCTCTCCTAACCAAGGTTCAAGACTGGAAGAAGGTGTGCTGGTCGGATGAGTCACGTTATTTACTCCACACCATGGATGGTCGTGTACGGATTTGGTGTCAACAACATGAGGCTCTTGATCCGTCATGCATGGTATCAAAAATGCAGGCCGGTGGAGGCGGTTGTATCGTGTGGGGTATGTTTCACTGGCAGGAACTTGGATCCCTGGTGCATGTGGAACAACATATCAGTGGCCTCCGCTATCATCAACTGCTTGCTGACTGTGTACACCCCACTATGTTACACTTTTTCCCAAATGGCAATGGTGTCTTCCAAGATGACAATGCACAGAGCCATCAGGCACTTGATGTGCAGGAATGGTTTGAGGAATACAGTTCTGACTTCCAGCATTTCCAGCTCCGAAATTCCCCGATATCAATCCCATAGGCACTTGTGGGATACATGGAAAGGCATATCAGGTGTCTGGATACACCAGTCACCTCCATACCTGCATTGCTGACCGCATTACACACAAGCTTGGTTGGCCATACCTCCTGAACGCTTCCACCATCTCGTTGAATCAATGCCACATTGGATAGCTTCTGTATTGATGGCAAAAGGAGGACCTACGAAGTAGGCAGGTGGTCATAATTCAGTGATCACTCAGTGTATTATCCTTTCAATTGCAGGTAATAGAGAAAGCCAGCATGTTCTACTATGGTACAGAAGTTTTTTATAAGTAACCTCTGTAAATTCACATATTTTTTTTAGGTTTTCAACACTTACAGTGTAGACACTGAAATAATTAAAAATCTGGCTAAGGTAAAGAAAGCCAACACGAGAACAACGAGAAATGTTGGATAACTTACATGGAAAATTAGTTTCCCAACACCTGACACTAGCGCTGCACGCTTGGTAAACAGACGGTAAGTGTTATCGGTCTGGAGCCAAAATCGAGGAGGATACATTGATTAACAGGGTAGGCGTGGCAAACGATGAAATGATTGGTGTGGGCGTGACAGAGGACAAGCTACTGTGTAGTCATTGGTTGGCATTATAATGTGTATTTATGAGTAAAGGACGGTGCATAATAGTTTTGTAATGAACAGTAAACAGGTAATAGTAGTGATGAATCTTTTAAAGATGGAAGAAATTTGTAAGGAAAATAAAACGTTGGTTGATTTTTTGATGAAAACTAAATTAATAAAAGTTTCATTCTGTTCATTTTTATGTTCTTCATTATGTTTTTTTCTCATTATTAAAAGCAGATTTTTGGAGTTAATGAGTGTTTTTACTATACTGTTGATTTAGGTTTGGTTCTGAAAAATGGAAAAGGTTTCTTTATTTTTTGTTATATTTCGTAACCTGACTTTAACTGGTAGGTTAGGAAATAATATAAATGGTTTCCTTATATTTAGTGACCTAACCTTAAACGTTAGGTTAGGAAATAATATAAGAAAAGAAAGAAAGAAAGGTTCTATATACAGGGTGTTCCAGGAGGAAAGGTCAATATTCCAGGAGGTGAAAGGATAGGTCATTTTAAGCAAAAAGTTAATAGAAACATGTGCCCTATCCCGAATGGTTTCCGAGATAGAGCTACTTTAATGTACATTTGTTTTGAAATTGGCGCACAATATTTTCCTTCCCTCCCATCGCTATTTGATTTGACTGCACCATTTGATTGTCAGTTATCAGTTGACTGTTGTGACTGTAGAAGTGAATCAGTGAGGAGTGTCAGTTATAATTGTAGAAGTGTTTGCTAAAAATGCCGCACATTTTTACTAATGCTGAATATGCAGAGATGCTGTATGTTTACCACTTCTACAATGGTAGTGCCCCTGCTGTTGAAGAATACCATCGGCACTTTTCTACATGTCGAATTCCGGATCGTAGAGTGTTTTCCAAAGTTTTCAACTCATTGCGTGAAAGCGGTATGCTTCCCAGGGCTCATGTTTCATCTGAACAAGGATGTCAAGAAAATGTGCAGGAATGGTAACACATTCTGAACATGGTTCAGTGTAGTCCTACAATTAGCACGTGAAGACTTTCTGCACGTTTTGGTGTTTCACAAACATGTGTATGGCGAACATTACATGAAGAGAGCTTGTACCCATTTCACCCACAGCGTGTGCAAAATCTTCACATAGGGGACAGTGCCACGCATCTTGAATTTTGTCACTGGTTAAATGTCAATCTTGAAGTGCTTCCATCAATACCATTTACTGATGAAGCCATGTTCACCCGGAATGGAATCAACAACACACGTAACACTCATTGATGGTCGCACGAGAATCCACATGGTACAGTGGAAACAAATTTCCAAATTCGTTTCTCAATCAATGTGTGGTGCGGTATGATCGATAACCTGTTGATAGGTCCCGTTATTTTAGAACATTGAATGACAAACGCAATTACCTTCACTTTTTGCAAAATACATTTGGTGAACAACTAGAGGATGTTCCTTTGGCCAAACGGTGTACTATGTACTTTCAGCATGACGGGATCCCTTCCCATTCTACCAGATCTGTGAAGCAATATCTGGACTGAATTTTTCCTAATCGGTGGATTGGTTGTGGTGGTGCCATTAACTGGCCACCAAGATCTCCAGACCTAACCCATTAGATTTTTGTTTATGGGGTTGGATGAAGAGTGAAATGTACAGAAGAAGAAAGGTGGATACAAGAGATGATCTGCTAGCTCACATAATGGATGCTGTTGCCCATATAAAGGAGTGTGAAGATACACTTAGACAAGCAACATGCCATGTTTTCATAAGAGTAGAAAAGTGCATTGAAGTTGATGGTGGCATTTTTGAAAATTTGTTATAAACTGTTTCAAATTTGTCACTTGAAAAATAAATATTCAAATGCCTCTATCTCGTAAACCGTTCAGGATAAGGCACATGTTTATATGAACTTTTTTGCTTAAAATTACCTATCCTTTCACCTCCTGGAATATTGACCTTTCCTCCTGGGACACCCTGTATATATAGTGAACAGTGTTGAGGTGTTGATTGACATTATGATACTTGTGTATCTGCACGAGTGTCTTTAAAAATAAAAGTACAGTAATAAAAAAATAATATTTTATTAATAAACAATTTATGCGCTAGTCCACATGATTCTAAAGAAAAAAGGTTAGGTTACCCCCGCCATTTCGATAGGGGTTCAAGTGGAGGTAACCTGACCTTTTTTTCACCATTATGGAAAGCGTTCATTAGGGCAAGTTACCATTAGTGCTTCTGAGTGCTACTAAATGATGCTAACCCGATGTTATTGTGTGTTGTGTTCCCGCACCAATCAGCGCATCGTTTGCCCTGCCTACCTGTCAGTCAATATATCGTTCTCGACTTTGCTCCAGACCGATAACACCTACCGTCTGTTTACCGAGCGAGCGGCGCAAGAGTGCCATATCGGGAAACAAATTTTCCACGTAAGTTATCCAACGTTTCTTGTCATTCTCATGTTGGCTTTCTTTACCTTCACCAAAAATCTTAAGAATAATTGAGTCAATATCTGTATCAGTTGCATCTGCTCCATGCTGGATTCAGTTATGCAGAATGTGGGCAGGGCAGCTCATTACTATTAGTGATCGACCAAATAATGTTTGTAAATTTGAAAATACATTATTCCCATTTTATCTCCGCACTCCTCCAAACATGCCTTTACAATTATCTCCACCGAATGCAATACATTTCTTATCCAGGCCACTTTTACACAAGGTCTCATAAACATAGCCAGAAATAGCAGCTGTGGTCTCATCTGACTTGCTATTTAATTATATTTTGCTTAACCTTTGAGCCACCATTTTTACAGTCAAAATGGTGCCAAGAATAGGGAAAATTTTCAGAAATCCATTTTTAGTGGCGTCAGTGGAAACTCCAAAAAACTGTACATTCTGCAGGGACTTAACTTTTTCAACTGAATGAATTGCTAAGACAGAGCTAATTATGACTTCAATCTTTGTTTTTGCATAAGATAACCTCCTAGCAATATCTGAATCAGAGCATATCAACTTTAATAATTCTGCTGTACAAGACATCGATGTGATGATGTGCCACTGTATGAAAGGGAAGGGTTTCTTCAGCAACAGAAACTCTTGCATCATGCCTTTTAGGGGCATTTACTAAAAAGTCTGTTACCTTGCCTTGCTGCAAGATTTTTAAAATATAATGTTCTTCTTATGTTTCTCTGAATTCATGTGAATGTTCAAATCACCTGAACTCTTGTCAACCGAGTTGTTGCTTTCTGGACCACAACTGATGCATTCCACTTGAAAACCTGGATATTTCATCCTCAAGTCACCTATAAACTTGCACTTCCTTTTTGTCGTAATGGGTATTCCTGGATTTATGTAAATTAAAGAATTAATTTAATTTAAATAGTAGAAATAAAAAAATATTTGAAGAAGTGAATAATTCATCAACTGATAATTAAGAAATATCGCATACATAAACTATGCTTACTCATAAATAAATATGGCGAATTGTAGCTGGATGTATCAAATTATTGTTTATACGAACTGCTGAAAGAAGAATTGAAAATGTGAGATCTCTTAATTAAAAAAAACATGGAATTGCGATTTTAATTTAGAATAAATTCACTTAATTAGAATGAATTTCAGGTAAAATAAATAACGACTGAAAATAATTTATTTTGAATTATCTACTAGCCAAGAATGTAAAAGAGAATAAAAAAAAATGGAGTGAAAAAGTCAAACTGCAGGAACAAAATGTCAGTAACTCCGAACGCATGATAAATTTCTCAATCTGCATTGTTTATAGCCAGAAGTGGAGATTCTTGGGATTACTTCTGCAAAGCTGTTTGGTGTACACCTTCAAATTTACCAATGATAAGGATCAGGAGATTTTCAAATTTTAAGCCAAAATTCCAGATATTTTCAAAATTTTAGAAATTCCTCCCGGACAGTCCATGATACGTAAAAAATGAGGACGGATGGCAGCCCTACATTAGTTCATCCGACATCCATTTAGGCCTAAACCTTCAACAGTATTTTTTAATTGCTATGAAAAGCCTAGTAACTTCCATGGTTAATTCCTTGAATGCTTCCCATTTAGAATATGCTGTTGGTAACATCATCAGATGGTCCCACTGTATAGAATTTAAAAACTGTCTGAGACCACCGTAGTCACCTTTACGAAAGCAAAAATCCCTTCCTTTTAACCCTGATGGTAGTAATATCTTGAAGTAAATCACTGCATTCAGGCCCCAAGTGCCAAGCAGTAGTGTCCAATTGAATTTTCCTAAGCAATATCTATTGATCTTTCTGAGTGATATCGTTGTTTTCTTTCCAGTGCTTTTCTCATTCTTATTTCTCTGTTAGTGGTTCTGTACTTAAAATATCCTGAGGAAGAACCCAGAAAGGAGATCGCCTTTCTTTTCCTAGTATTTTAATTCATTTGTGCACTAATAAACTAACTTCTCCAGCTGCTTGGTCACTAGGTGGCACCGTTCCTGCCTCCCTGTGGTGGGGCCGGAAACCTGGGAGGAAAAGCTCTCACTCCCAGGGTTAAAAGGAGCAATAATGGACTGTGATCTATGTCCACCACTAGAGCGAACAGGCTCTCAATACTGAGACCAAAACTGCGCTAACATCCAAAAAGAAACTTACAGTCAATGAGATCAGCGAAACACTGATCAGTGTCCCAACTGATGCTGTCTCAACATTGCCTGAAACAGCAAAATCAGTAATTGTTGAAGACCAGAAAAAAGTGAGAGCATGCAGTAGCAAAATGGAAATTGATGTTCAACAAGAGTATGATGACTCAGTATTTAAATTGAATGCTAATGATACCATAGAAACAGGACTCCCAACCTTTTCCAGGAAAGAAAAATTAAAACTTGAAGCCTTCTCAGAAAAAAAGTCAGATCCATCTTCCTCAATCAAACCCAAACAATGAATAAATTCCTAAAATGGAACTGTAGAGGATTACACAGTAAATTTGGTGACCTGAGTGATTTACTTATTTAAACTAATGCAGTGGGGACATGCTTACAGGAAACCCTTCCATCAACACAAGTCTCTCTGAAATTAAAAAATTACTCCATATTTAGGCTAGACAGGGATTCTGAAGGTCCTGCTTGTGGATGGGTAGCTATTCTTGGCAAATCTACTATACATCAAGACATCTCCAAATACAAACCTCCTTAGAACTTCTAGCAGTTCGGATTGCAATTGGGATATCATTAACCCTTGAATCCATTTATATCTCATTGAATTATCCTTGCTCCAAGACTGAACAACTGCCACCTCCTGTCTGTTTACTTGGTGATTTCAGTGGTCATCATCCATTGTGGGGATCTTCCACCATGAATATGGGAGGCCAATTAATTGAAACATTCATGGATAACCATAATCTGACTCTGTTAAATTCTTGCCCTCTAACTCATGTTCAACTACCTACAGATACTACATCAGCCATAGACTTATCCATCTGTTCAGCATCTCTTTTTCCTAGCATGGAATGGTTAGTGCTGAATGATCCATTCCATAGTGACCACTTTCCTATCATCAGTTCAATTAAAACACTGGTCGCGTCATGTCCTATAGACCAGCAGTCGCCAACCTTTCAGACCTCACGGACCACTAAACTCAAAATTTTGAATCCCGCAGACCACTACCATGATATTTTCCATAAAAGTAACATTCTAAATATTAAATGGTACTTACACCTGTTTTTGCACTCCAAGTTATTTGCAAAAAAATTGGATATCATTAATGTTAATATAATTAATAATATAATGGCCTTATAATGATAAAAAAAGTATAATAAATAAACGCAGATATATTCATTGTGAAAAATGCAAAAAAACATTTTAAATTTCATTTTATTAAAAAAGAATTAACAGAAACAATTAATATTAACAATTATCAAATATCGAATGCACCTCGACATAGAGGTGTATAAAGGATTAATTATAGCAAAATAATCAGTGTGACATTTGTTGCTGCTTGTTTGAAATAAGCTGTTGGATTCTTGGCTCCAATTATGTTACTGCAACACAGAGAGCCATTTGTATTTCTAGCCGACAGTGGTACTTGTTTTTAATTGCTGTAACTGATGAAAATGTCTTTTCACACATATATGTAGTTGCGAATGGAATTAAAATTTTGATGGCCTTTTCACTCAGCACTTGGTACTCACTTTTTATGGAAAGCCAAGAATGAGATCTTGTTAGGGACGAGTGGAATTTACCTTTGAGACTGTCGTTGGATGATAGATCGATTAGGCTTTTTTTCTTTCATTTTTTCTTTCTTTCGCCAAAAATGGATCTATTATCCACGTATTTCTGTGTCTGGGGTTCTCTTCCTTTGGGGAATAATGACCAAAAGAGTCAGTGAGCGACTGTAAGTGCAATCGAACAAGAGTTATTACCTGACATCCTCCTGTTTCATATAATCATCAAAATTTGGGAACATTTGCAGATCTTCTTCAGCTAACAGCTTTTGGCACAGCAATATTTTCCTTTGAAATGCATCCATTTTGCCTCGCAGTGTGAATACGTCCGTAAGTTGTCCTTGCAAGGACGTGTTCAGCTGGTTTAACAGAAAAAAATATATATCTGAAGCTTGGCTAGCCAATCATTGTTGGACAAGAGATCATGGAACCTCAAATTATTTTGCTGCTGGAAGAATAACTTGACTTCTTGGCGCAGGTCGAACAATTGAGTTAGTACTTTGCCCCTTGACATCCATCTCACCTCAGAATGAAGAAGAAGAACATGAGTACGGTGAGAGCCATTTCTTCACAAATATTCCTCAAATATTCGAGAATTGAGCGCTTTTTCGCAAATTTCATTTACAATTTTAATTACATCAGAGAGTACTTTGTGCAGTTCTGGAGATAATCCTTTTGCCACAAATTGCTCACAATGTATATACAATGAGTAAACAAGATGTCTGGGTGTCCAATGTCTTTCACTTTTGCAACAACTCCTGAATGATGTCCAGTCATGCTTGCAGCACTGTCTGTGCATATTCCAACACATTTCTTCCATTCGATACTGTGTTTCAGGAAATAACCATTAAATGCATTGAAAATTTCAGAGCCGGTTGTTCTACCCGACAAGATTAGCGAACAGAGGAGTTCTTCCTTTAATTCTCCTTGGCAATCAAACCTCACAAAGAAGAACTGCCTTGTTAGTTATGTCTGTTGATTTGTCAAGTTAAATTGAATAAAACGTAGAATTTTTCACAAGTGCAATCACTTGATTTTCAATATCTTCGCCCTGTCTTCAATTCTGCACTTCACAGTGTTAGCAGACATAGGAATTCCTTTCAGTTTCTGGACAGCTTGTTTCCCCAAAACCTCTTCACAGACTTGTAAAAAGCAAGGCTTAATTAATTCTTCTCCAATTGTATACGGCTTTTTACATCTCTCGATTTTAAGTGCTATCAAACAAGAAGATTTTATTAAGGACTTATCTTGAACAATCATTGTTGCTAATGAACTTTTTTGCTTTTGCAAATTTTCACGCGTCCTCTGGAAGTATTCAACTGGCTTTTTAGCTAAATCTGGGTGTTTTGACTGCAAATGCCTGCTGAGTTTCGAAGGTTTCATGGCATCATTGGATAAACTCTCAGAACATATAATACAAAGCGGCCGTGGATCCAGTTCACTTCCAGGTTCTTGAATAAATCCAAACTTCAAGTAGTCCGCATCCTATTTTCTTGAAACTTTGAACTTTTTCTTCTCTCCACCTCCAGTTCTAATGTCCTTCCTGATGATGCCTTGCAGTGGCTGCGGAGGCTCTGATCCATTAACCAACTCATGACAACATGATGCATTACCAAAGAAGTGCAAAATGCTTGCTTGCTTTTTCTCACTCATTGCAGTTATTTTATTTGAATCTAAAACCAAACAAGAAATAAGATAGTTATCAAACTCAAACTCTTTGATGCCATTAAATATCACACTGTGATATTTAATGGCATCAAAATAAAAATAAAAATATCACTGGTCACTTACCTAAGAACTGCGAACTGTGCTGTGCCCAGGCTAGGCCATCAATAAGAAATAGAAATAGCCTTCTATATTTTTTTACAATAAAAGCATCACTAATACCGGATATTGCACTAGGCCTTTTATAAACATGCAACGTAATAATTTGAAAATTGCAAAAAAGTAGAATCAGAATATAATGAAACATTTTAATAAACAGGAAAATTGCAAATATATTCAAATTACTCTGCAGACCAACAAAATTCTCTCGCGGACCACCGGTGGTCCACAGACCACTGGTTGCCGATCACTGCTGTAGAGCATACATCTTGGAATTTTCAAAAAAGCAGACTGGTAAAACGAGTAAACCTGGATGTCAGATGAACTAATGAGACATGTGGCAGAGAAGAAAAATGCATGGGATACATATAAATTAACAGGTGACACAGAAGCCTATGATAGATATAAGCTGGTCTATAACCAAGTCACAAAGGAGGCTAGGCAGGCAAAGGAAGCAAAGAAAAACAGCAAAAAGTTCTTTACTTATGTAAACTCTAGAAGGAAGGGAATGAATCAGATTGGTCCACTTGATATCGATGGGTCAACTGTTGATGATCCTGCTCAGGTAGCTAATAAACTAAATGAGTATTTTGCATCTACATTCACACATTAGGAGTTATTCAGGGAGGGGAATGACAAAGGTGTATAAAACTCTGGCAGTGAGCTGGATGATTTTGTAATAACTGAGAGCAAAGTGGAGGAGAAATTGTTGAAGATAAACATAAGGGATGGGATCTATCCAGTTATATTAAAGGAGGCAGCAAAGGAAGTAAGCAAACTCTTAGCCATAATGAGAGCTTCCTTGGACTCAGCAGAGGTGCCCATGGAGCACCTCCGTAGCCAGGTGGGCAGGAGCAGCAGTGCATTCCCTGACCTTTCCCCATCCTCCGTATTTGGTGGTCACGGGTTCAAACTCTGGTCTAATCAAGAAGAATCACTTCTTGATTAGACCAGGGTTTGAACCCGTGACCACCAAATACGGAGGATGGGGAAAGGTCAGGGAATGACCACCTGAACTGGAGCAATATGAACTTAGTTACTAATGCTCCTAATAAAAAAAAAGAAAAAAAAAAAAGGTACCCATGGACTAGAGATGTTCAAATGTGACCCCAATTCACAAAGGAGGAGCAAAGGGAGACAAAAGTAATTACAGACCTGTTAGTTTAACTTCTGTTTCAAGGAAATTAATGGAGGCACTGGTTAAAGAAGCACTGCAGGATCATCTAGACAAGACTGCAGTAATAGTTATGACACAGCATGGGTTTGTTTAAGGAAGGTCTTGTTTGACTAATTTGATTGGATACTATGATGTGATCACAAAGTAACTGGATGCAAAAAATAATTTTGATATCATATACTTGGATTGCAGGAAACACATTTTGATACTGTTGCACATGAAAGACTGCTGTACAAATTAGAGTAGTATGGCATTAAGGGTAAGTTGCTAGAATGGATAAAGAGATGGTTGAGTGAAAGAAGACAGAGAGTGGTAATCAATGGACACTGGTCTTCGTAGATGAATGTTATTAGTGGAGACCTCCAAGGTTTAGTGTTGGGTCCATTGTTGTTTTCTGTATTTATTAATGATATTGATGATGGTATATCAAACTTAATGTCTAAGCTGACGATATGAAGGTTGGCAGGGTTGACATGACACTAATGACGGTATGCTACTCTACTTCAACAGGATCTAGAAAAGTTGAGCAGATGGTTTGGGAGGTGGCAACTGAAGTTTAACATTGAGAAATGTAAAATGCTGTATATGACATATGTAAAATTCTGTATATGACATATGTAAAATTCTGTATATGACATATGTAAAATTCTGCATACACTGACAGTGGTAGAGAATGAAAAGGCTGTCGTCTAAGCATTGGCGTTATTGGCATATGCAACAGGCAGCTGTTTTACTCTTGCCTATAACTAAAGGCTTGATCATAAGTGTCCCTGTCATGTTGCATGTTAAAAGAACTATAATTCTGTCTTTGATCTTCTTTCCTGCAGATGCAGAGGAATTTTAAGAATCATGCAATGGCCTGTAGTCAACCCTGTTTCATCTGTATTAAAAATGTCTTCAGGATTATAGAGTCCAGTCACAATATTATGACCACTCCCTAATGCAGATATCACACATGACTAGCAAATCATACAGTGCATGTGTCAAGGCATATAAGGCTTGATGTTCAGTATCCATGAATGCAGTAACAGCTTCTGTCATGAGCAAAGCATGCGACCTATCAGACCTGGAAAAGGCATGATAATCGGCTATCGGGTCACGAGTGCCAGCATTTCCAAAACAGCAGACTTTTTGAAATGCTCACATGCTGCAGTGGTGAAAGTGTATCAAGACTGGATGAATGGGACAGTTTTGATGACCCGGCGTGCCAATTGTGGAGCCCCATACGCCATTGATCCCAGAGGTGAACATAGGCTGAAACAGTTGGTCAGGACTGTTAGGTGCACTATTGTTGCTCAACTGGCCATCCAAATGAACTGTGGGGCCGCCAGAAAGGTCCCCAACACGACAGTGCAGTGAAACCTGTTACACATTGGGCTCCGGAGCAGACACTTGGTGACAGCACCCATGCTGACGGCCATTCATCGCAAACAACACCATCAGTTTGCACAGCAGTACTGATGTTTGACCCTGACCGAGCGGGAATGGGTGGCCTTCTCCGATGAGTCACGGTCTCTGCTCCACCAAGTAGATGGACAGTGGCGTATTAGGTGTGAAACCTCTGAAAACAGACACCCAGACACGATTATTGGAAAGAGGCAGGCTGGTGGGGGTAGCGTTATGGTCTGGGGAATGTATTCATGGCATGGCTTGGGTCTGCTGATACATCTGGAGGGCACCGTGAATGCAAATGGTTACCTATCGATTGTCGCTGATCAGCTACACCCATACACGTTGACCGTGTTCCCTTGGGGGTGATGGTGTCTATCAGCAAGACAATGCACCATGCCATGTCACCAGAATTGTCCGTGAGTGATTTGAGGATCTACGTGTATCTATGACAATGCAGTCTGCATGGTCACAGATACTCGTAGCAACCTTCTGCAGACTTATCGAGTCCCTCCCACAGTGGCTGGCTGCAGTGCATGCTGCAAAAGGCAAATATTCTGGATACTAGGTAGGTGGTCATAATAATGTGACTGGACCCTGTAAGGGCTCAGCATAGTTTACCAAGAGGTTTTCAACCAGTTGTCAGCTGCAGAACCATCAGAACTTTGTTTTTCTCTGTGAAGTTTTTTGTAAGCAATATCATGCCTCTTCTTCCATCTTGTCAGCCATCCATCCATTGCCTTAAACTCTTCGTGTAGTTTTTCAGCAAAACCATCTTAGCTTTTCAAAGAAGAAGAATGCTATGATTTATTGGTGCATTAAATGAGCTGGCCTGTTTGAACAAAATGAACAGAGCTTCATCTACTGTTTGGTATTTCCCTTCATGCTATCCAGAATATTTGCCTTTTGCAGCATGCACTGCAGCCAGCCGCTGTGGGAGGGACTGGGACTCGATAAGTCTGCAGAAGGTTGCTACGAGTATCTGTGACCATGCAGACTGCATTGTTTGCAAATGAAGTTTAACATTGACAAATGTAAAGTACTACACATGGGAAACAGGAACCCCAGAGCAACGTATCAACTCTGTGGTACTACACTGACAGTGGTAGAGAATGAAAGGGACTTGGGGGTGGTTGTGCAGGCAGATATGAAGTTCTCTGAGCAGTGCAGATGGGCTGCAAGAGTAGCTCATGGAGTATTGTCAATGATATACAGGAATTTTTCCAGCAGGGATAAGGAGGTGATTATTCCATTGTATAAGGCGATGGTCAGGCCACACCTAGAGTACTGTATACAGGTCTGGAGGCCTCATTTCAAGAAGGATGTAGAGCTGCTGGAATGAGTACAGAGAAGGGCAACAAGATTAGTGAATGGAACAAAGGGGTGCTCTTACGAAGAAAGGCTTAAGTTTTGCAAATTACACTGTCTGGAGACTAGGCACCAGCGAGGTGATCTGATAGAGGTGTATAAAGCCTTGAATGGTTTAAGCATGCTCAATGCTGATGGGATTCTTCCTCTAGCTCAGAAAAATCACCTGAGAGGGCATAAATTCAAATTGAGGAAAGACAGATGTAGGATAGACGTGCGGAAATTTGCCTTTAGCCAGCGGGTGGTTGGTTGGTGGAACAGACTTCCATCCCTTGTGGTGGAGGTTGATAGCCTAAATAAGTTTAAGGCTCAGCTGGACAGGTATTTTGAACGAACAGAGGGGTGAAGTGGAAGTGAGTTTTTTTTTTTTTTTTTTTGGCTGATGCTGCATAAGCTTGCTTTCTTGCATCAAATGCCTCTACTAATGCTAATGCTAATGCTTTCTGGTTTCAAAAAGAAAACACTTGGTTTTCTTTTTTCCTCAAGGCATTACTTTTCTTCTAAACAACTTTGCACTCTCTGCAAATTTAAAATCTGTCCTGTCATGGAATATCATTTCCACATCTGGGTTTAGGACTCTCAAAACATTTCTCAGGCTTTTAGAATCCATTAAAAAGTGGACAGTCTTATTAAATAATAACTTATCTATTGCATTGTCACTCCACTCTCTGCCTTTTAGATGTTCTGTTTCTGCTGCATGCCTCTTGTATAGATACCCCCAAGGGAACTGTTCTTCTGCATTGGCAAATTTTATTTTACCTTTCTCTCTCTCTCTCTCTTCAAAACTATTCTGAACACATGCTACACTCAGTCGGTATCCACTATCCTTGAAACTCAAAGAACCAACGTTTCCATTTTCTTGTTTGTCTCTTCTATTTCTGCTTTCTGAACATGTGTTTCATGAAAATGCAATCTACAGAAATTGAAGTCTAATGTCAACAAGTATCTTCATTCTTCCCAATCTTCAAGTTATGCATGGTACTAAATATTATAGGTTCTAATACCTTTCATGTTTGTGATTTTCTTTAAAAAAAAAAAAAAAAAAAAAAAAATCCTACCTGTTAGTATTATATTTTGAAATTATGTATGAAAATTGTTTTATCTGTTTTAAAAATGAATTAAAGTTTGTTAAATTATACTTAAATGTAAAATTATTATACTTAAATATCCGTACTCACATATCAGTAAGTTCTTGTTTTTTTAAACATGTTATCAATATTGAGCTGTATTTTAAAATTGTAGGTGGGATATGTCATGTTTTATGTTCGTAGTCCTGTAGAGAATGGGCAAGATTTCATTGGAAATGCTCTTTCATTGCTTTGGCAGGCAAGTTTATGAGTCAGTTACTCATTCTGCATTTTGATAATGAAATATTATATATGCTTATTTAAATGAATTAAAAATATGATAAATGCAGATATTTTGTTAGAGTTTTTTTAATACACACTAACACTACATTTTAAGTGCCATGTGTTGATATGTGTTAAAGAAAAGAAATACATGGCTAAATTTATAACAAACTTTTTATGAATTTGAGGTTACTATATATGGTGAAACTCTTTGGGAATCTATTGCACAGATTCCTGAAGAAGATCACTGTGTGCAGAACTCAATATTATTCTTACAAATCAAGAAATAAACTATTCAAACACTTCTTTATACATCATGAAAAATAACTTTAATAAATGAGCATCATGTTAAAAATCCTTTATCAGATCCTTGTTCACATGCAGAATGAATCAGAACAAGGATTAAATATTTGTCTCTCCTGAACTGCTAATGTTATGTTGTAAGAGTTATCTCCAATCCAATGTCCAGCACTCCCACAGCCCCTCACCCCCCCTTCACCTGCCATGCTCCGTCACTCTCTCAGTCCTCACTCAGTTTACTGTTAAAAAGCCCATTGCATAAATCCCCCATGCTTCTCCCCACATTTTTATTCAAAGCCACCCTGCCAAATTTCCCAATGTATAAAGTCTCCTTTATTTCCCTTTTTTCAAAGTCTCTTTCACATCCATTACTGCAAAGTTCACATCACTGTATGCCTAAATATATTCCAACACATTCACTTCCAACTCTGATTTCCCAGTTTCCCCAGCCACATCTCCACCATGTTCATCCATGTGTACTTCAAATCTTCTTCTGGTTATGCCCATCACATCTGCACATATTCCTGCATATCACATGCCCTCAATTATGCTCTGGTGTCAGATTTTTGATCCAGCCACCGCTTCCATTTATCCTGTCAGTTGGCTCAAAGATCATCCCAAGCCTGTATTCCTTCACAGATCCTTTCCAGCTTTTTGCCAATATTCCCCTTCTTGCATGGTACCACCATTTCCCTGCAGTCCACATTACATGCTATGTTATTTATGCTTTTTGAATATTTTTCTATGGTATGTTTCCATAGAAAATATTGTTGTTTGAATATTTTCTGTGAAAAAATGCCATAGAAAAATATTAAAAAAACCCTAAATAACACAGCATGTACTGTAGATTGCAAAGGATTGGGAAATTTGGCCAGATGGCTTTGAACAGAAACAGGGATAGAAATGTGAGGGAATTATGGAACAGGATTTTCAATAGTAAGAGGTGGGCTTATGGAGATGGCACGACATGGCGGGAGTGGGGTGCCAGGGAATGCGAAGCTGTCAGAGCACTGGACAATGGATTGGAAATGCCTTTTACAACATGACATCATAGTGAATTGCAGATTTTTTATCCTAGTTCTGATTTATAATGCTTGAGAACAAGCACCTAGTAATTGATCTGTAATGTGGTCATTTATTAAAAATACTTGAATAGTTTATTTCTTAATGGAAAACACCCATGAAGAAAATGTCTTATTTAAAGACATGATTCTTACAAATATTTTTGGTTTGCTTATTAGAATGGTTCGTTTTTCTTTATTTTAAGCAAATTTAGAGAATTTAATTGTTGCTTAGAGTTGAATAGTTTTCAGTGATATTCTTTATTTGATAGCTTAGCGCATACAAAAGAATTTGAAATGTTAAGTATTCTGTAATATTTAGCTTATTACAGAAATGAGAAGTGTTATATAAAGTTCAAGCTTGCCAAAATATGAACGTTTACAAATCACAGTGGATACTAGCATGGCATTACTGAAAGAAATTTATCAAATATTTTAGCATAGAATCCATGGTAATTTGACCTGTGAAAACAATTGATCAGTCAATTCATAAATTATTTGAAGCTTCATCTAATTTATGAATTTGCATTGATATTTCTATAAAATTTAGTTCTGTATATCATCTGAGTATATTGCATATATCTTTTTTTCTGCATAACTGTAAAATTATAAAAGTGGATAAACCTTCAGTCACACAACAATCACATTGTCGCTGGGTAGAGCTAGCTGTCAGTGTTCATACAGTGTGCAAAATCAGCTACTAGAACTCTGCCC
This sequence comes from Mastigoproctus giganteus, assembly GCF_048544385.1. Lineage (NCBI taxonomy): Eukaryota > Metazoa > Arthropoda > Arachnida > Uropygi > Thelyphonidae > Mastigoproctus > Mastigoproctus giganteus. The sequence goes on along the minus strand of NC_143581.1, from coordinate 125,950,277 downwards.
TTACCAAAGACAGTTCAGTATTAATAGGAGCCAAAAGATGTAAGTATGCCAGGGTTTTGTTGAAATGCATTCATACAACTATACTCATTCGTATCACCAGTGCCAGCTCAAAGTATATTGATGGTCCAAATCTAGTGCCTTGTACCACTGGTTGGTGTAGTCATGTGTGTGGGGGAATATAGGATAAATAATACATAAAATAATTTTACTGTTTATTATGATACGGCAAATTAAATACAAATTTATGGAATAAAAATATTTTTTTAAAAAGTTGAAAATAAATAACAGAAATATAAAGAAATAAGCAAAAACACCCACCCACCCACCCACACACACACACACACATTATGACCACGTGCCTAATAGCATATTGAGCAGCCTTTTGCTGTGATAATTTCTTGCATCTGATGTGGCATCATGTCTATGAGACTGTGGAAGTTGTCCTCAGGTGTCCTGGACCAGCTGGATAGAAGGACCTCCTGGAGTTGGGCAATCGAGTGAGGTAACTGGCATGGAATGGCAGATGCTGAATTCCATTGCATCTCAAAAATATTTGATGGGGTTGATATTGGGGGAATTTACTGCCAGGGGAGCACACAAAATACTGCCCAATGCAGGCCTTTTGACACCTTGTAGTGAAGATCATGCTGACCAGATGTAAATTTCTGATGTTTACATCTGTTCAGTTCAGCATACTGTTGACTACTTAAATCAGCTACTTGCCTGGTTGGTTAAGGTTGGCAGTCCAGTGAAATTTGTGGGGCAGAAAACTAATACACTGGATTACTATTATTATTATTATTCTTATATTATTTCTCCCTGATTGAGGGATTCACTCCATGACGGGTACTGCTACCAAGTACACAGGGTGGTTGTAATGTCTGATATTACCATTGGTCGAGGAAATCTCTGACTATCCTACAGGTGTTCAGGATTGCGACTTTCTGGAGTTCCATGTAGGTGTCCTCTGGGAGACCTATTGCTGCTAGGCTGCTATGTAGGGTCTTTGGCACCATACCGGTGGTCGACACAATGATCGGGATGGTCGTTACTTATTGAATATGCCACATCTCCTTGACCTCATGTGTCAGGTTCGTGTACTTCCTAATTTTTTCCTTGTGGGTTTTCTGGACATTGCTAGTGTTGGCACTGCTATGTCAATCAGGTAGGTAGCCTTTTTCATCATATCCACAAGGGTTATGCCGGTCTGTTATGCGGGATGATCTTATCCATTATTATGGACCATGCCATAATAATGTGGGTTGGGGATCTCTAGTACTGCCTGAGGTTCATACTTGTAGTATGGTACACTTTCTTTGGTCAACTGGTATTTCCTCGCTAGCTTCTGATGTATTATCCTGGCTACCTGGTCATGTCCATGAGTGTACTCAGTGTGGGTCCACCCCATGGTGATGTGTTGGATCGTTTCTGAAGCCAGGTGGCATTGTTGACATGTGTCATCTGACATTCCAGGCTCCTTTGCGATGTATTTTCTATAGTTTCTGGTGTTGATTACCTGGTCCTGAATGGCCAGCATGAATCCTTCAGTCTTGGGGAAGAGCATCCCTTTTGTGAGCCATGCATTGAAAGCAATGTTATTGATGTGATCTTGACATTGTAGTGTCTGCTATGGAGTGTCTTCTTTGCCCAGCTTTATAGCTTCGTTTGCTGTGCCATCTGGGCGGGAGGGCGGTCTTTGCTTAGGTTGAGTGGGGTATATCATTTATCTATCTTCCTTATGGCCTGGTGGAATGGTACTGTGTTGTTCTCGGAGTAATCCTTCAGGTTAACTATCGCTGTTTTCTGTTGCTCTATCAGGCCCCTTCCTCCCTCTTTCCAAGCTATTGGTAGTCTCTCCACTGCTGACTTCGAGTGGTATTGGCGGCTTTTGGTCATCGCATGATATCCTCTTGCTTGGTGTTAGTCCAATCTATGACCCCAGAGGAGTGTGTTAGTATTGGAGCTGCATAGGTGTTTATGGCTTTAACTGTGTTCCCTCCATTCAATTTTACTTTCAGCAGGCTGCTGAGTCTCTGATGATATTTTTCGGTCAGGCACTTCTTGATTTCCTAACTGCTGAGCCTGCATCATCCTCAAGTATATGTAGGCCCTTCCCTCTGCCATGGCTTTGACCTCTTTACCTGTGTGCAGCTGGTAGTTTCGGTTGACTAATTTTCCCTGGTGCAGTGTGTGGGTCTTGCATTTGTCTAGACCAAATTCCATCCTGATGTTCTTGCTGAATTCTTTGGTGATCCGGAGTAGATGCTGGAGTTGCTTCTCGGCTGCCGCATAGAGCTTGATGTCATCCATATTCATCAGGTGGGTGAGGGTGTACAGGTTCTTTCTTCCTTCTTTGAGGTTATATCCATACTTGCTCCAATTAAGCATGGTGGATATTGGGTTGAGTGCTAGACAGAACCACAGTAGGCTCAGAGCATCTCCCTAAAAGATTCCTCTTCTGATGGGTATTGGTCTGGTTGTGATGTTTTTGACCTTAATGATGGTAGTGCACTCCATTTCACCATTGTTTCTCCTAGGAAGTTCGTCACTATTGTATTGACTTTGTATATGTTCAGCGCCTCTATTAGCCAGCTATGAGGCATGGAATCAAAGACCTTGAAAGCACAAGGTCTTTGATTCCATGTTGCAGCGCTTCTTGTAGGCTTGCTCCATAACCTTGGCATCTATGGTTAATTACTCCTTGCATCCTTTGCTAAGTTGCTTGCATCCTTTCTGCTGTTTGGCCATTATGTTCTGTCTCTCCAAGTGGTTTCATATCTTCCTGGTTATGCAGCTGGTCAGGATCTTGTACATTGTTGGGAGGTAGGTGATTGGCCTATATTTTGCTAGGTTTCTTGTATGTTCTTCATCTTTAGGCTTCAGATATGTGATTCCTTGAGTGAGAAACTTCTGGATTGTCTTTGGGTGCCTTATCATTCGGGTGAACTGCTCTGTCAGGTGTGTGTGTGTGTGTGTGTGTGTGTGTGTGTGTGTGTGTGTGTGTGTGTGTGTGTGTGTGTGTGTGCGCGTGCGCGTGCTTGCACAAGTGAGCTTCTTGTACCAGTAGTTGGTGAGATTATCTATTCCTGGAGTTCACCAGTTGTGAGAGTTCTTGATCGTCTGTTTTACTACTTCTTCTTCCCGAATCTCCCACCCTCTCATTTCTTGTACGTCGTTGGTTTCCTTGTGTTCTAGTTCTATCCACGGGGCTCGACTATTATGTCTTACTTCCCTGCTCCATATGTTTCCCCAGAACTCCTCAATCATCTTCTTCTCGGGTGGTCCATTTCCTGCTTTCTCATCTTCATCCAGTTTCCTATAGAAGGCTCTTTGGTCCTCATCAAAGATTCGGTTATTTATTTTCCTCTGGAAGCTCTGTTTGTATTGGTGTAGTCTCTTGCTGAGTGCAAGGAGGTTCTGCTTCAATATCATCAAATACTTTCCTATTCTCTGATTTTTTTGTTCATGTTTGCTGTGGACGCTCTCTCTCTCTCTTGAGGATGCTCTTTTGGTTTGTGCTTATGCTGCATCAGCCAAAAAAAAATAAAATAAATTAAAAAATTCCTGCGTTATCCTGAGAGGAGAGAGAGAGAGATAGAGAGAAGTAGAAGGGAATCAAGAAGAAAGAGAAAAATTATGATATCTAGCTTTTTTTTTTTTTTTTTTTTTTTTTTTAGGAGCATTAGCAACTAAGGCCATATTGCTCCGGTGCGGTGGTCATTCCCTGACCTTTCCGCATGTTCCGTATTTGGTGGTGACGGGCTCGAACCCCGAGTCTAATCAAGAAGGGTGTGCTACGCACTGCTGCTCCTTCCCACCTGGCTACGGAGGCGCCTATGATATCTAGCTCAGGACCCTCAGGACTTATCAGATGTGAGCCCCCTAGGGTAATATGGAAAGTTAAAATTTCCCATAATAAGACATTTTGATTAGCTGGCCCACTTTGTGTGTATAGTTTTTCATTATACTTATGATGGACATTTGACCTTATTCAGACTCTAATTCTCATGTTAGTTTTCCCAGTGCTTATATCACACCAAACTGACTCAGCATTGCATTAGTTACTGACAGTGAATAGGTGCTCTTCTTTAGATTCTATCTTCTTAAACAAGAGCTTAAATCCCCCCCCCCTCCTTTCCTATCTCTCTCTCTGTCAGTCCTCCTCTAAGGCTCTGAGAAAGAATGGTAAAAAGAATAAATGCGAAATTTTCATTGATATAAGTGAGTCCAGAAATAGGGACCATAAATTGAAATTTTGGAGAAAGAGATTAGATTGTATTGTAGGAAGTTTTCTTTTAGTCAATGAGTTGTTAATTACTGGAATAAGTTTCCTCCATGATTGAAAGTGATGCCTTGAGGAAAATCAAAGGAGATCTGGATAGTTACCCAGGTGATGAGGGAAATGCATAGGTTGTTTATTTGTTTTATTTATTTATATTTTATTTTTATTATTTATATACATATTTTTATTTTTTTAAGGTTACTATTTTTTGGCTAGTACCTATGGCTACTTGCAAGTTAGGATTAAATTTAAAAGTTTCTGAATTCTGCAAGACATATATCAGGAAAAACATGATGGGAACCTTGTCAATTGTTTAATCTTGGAGAGAGTGTGACTCATGGGTTACATTTTTAGCATTAGCATTGGCATTTGATGCAAGAAAGCAAGCTTATGCAGCATCAGCCAAAAAAAAAAAAAAAACTTCATCCCTCTGTTCATTCGAAATACCTGTCCAGCTGAGCCTTAAACTTATTTAGGCTATCAACTTCCGTGACAAGGGATCGAAGTCTGTTCCAGCAACCAACCACCTGCTAGCTAAAGGCAAATTTCCGCAGATTATCCTATATCTATCTTTCCTCAATTTGAATTTATGCCCTCTCAGGTGATTACTCTGAGCAAGAGGAAGAATTCCATCAGCATTGACCATGCTCAAACCATTCAAGGCTTTATACACCTCTATCAGATCACCTCGATGGTGCCTGCCTAGTCTCCAGACACCGTAATTTGCAAAACTCAAGCCTTTCTTCATAAGAGCATCCCTTTCTTCCATTCACTAATCTTGTTGCCCTTCTCTGTACTTGTTCCAGCAGCTCTACATCCTTTTGAAATGAGGCCTCCAGACCTGTATACGGTACTCTAGGTGTGGCCTGACCTTCCCTTGAAATTCCCTTATACAAGGGAATAATCAGCTCCTTATCCCTGCTAGAAATATTCCTTTATATCATTGACAATACACCATCAGCTCCTCTTGAAGCCCGTATGCACTGCTCAGAGAACTTCATATCTGCCTGCACAATTACCCCCAGGTCCTTTTCATTCTCTACCACTGTCAGTGAAGTACCACAGAGTTGATACGTTGCTCTGCGGTTGCTGTTTCCCATATGTAGTACTTCACATTTGTCAAAGTTAAACTTCATTTGCCACCTCTCAGCCCATCTGCTCAACCTTTCCAGATCCTGTTGCAACAACATAGTGTCAGTAGTGTCCTTGACAACCCTGCCAACCTTTGTATCAACTGCAAACTTGGAAATTAAGCTTGACATACCATCATCGATATCATTTATAAATACAGAGACCAATAATGGATCCAACACTGAACCCCGAGGGACTTCACTAATAACATTAGTCCACGATGAGCAGTTTCCATTGATCACCACTCTCTGCCTTTTCCCCCTCAACCACTCCTTTATCCATAGCAGCAATTTGCCTCCAATGTCACACTGCTCCAATTTGTGTAGCAGTCTTCCATGTGCAACAGTATCAAAAGCCTTTCTAAGATCCAAGTATATAATATCAAAGTTATTCCCTGCATCCAGTTCTTTTGTGACTGCATCATAGTATCCAATCAAATTGGTCAGGCAAGACTTCCCCTTAACATGCTGTGTCCGAGCTATAACTGAAGTCTCATCTAAATGATTCTGCAGTGCTTCTTTAACTAGTGCCTCCATTAATTTTCCTGGAACAGAAGTTAAACTCACAGGTCTATAATTTCTTGTGTCAGCCTTTGATCCTCCTTTGTGAATTGGGGTCACATTTGCACATCTCCAGTCTATGGGTACCTCTCCTGAGTCCAAAGAAGCTCTCATAATTATGGCTAAGGGTTTTCTTACTTCCTTTGCTGCCTCCTTTAATATAACTGGATAGATCCCATCCATCCCAGGTGCATTTCTTGTGGTTACCTTCAACAATTTCTCCTCCAATTTCCTCTCAGTTATTACAAAATCATCTAGCTTACTGCCAGAGTTTAACTCACCTCTGGAATTCCCCTCCCTGAAAAACTCCTCATGTGTGAATGTAGATGCAAAATATTCATTTAGTTTGTTAGCTACCTGAGCGGAGGCGCCTCCGTAGCCACGTGGGCAGGAGCAGCAGTGCGTAGCACACACTTCTTGATTAGACCAGGGTTCGAGCCTGTGATCACCAACTGCGGAGGATGCGGAAAGGTCGGGGAACGACCATCCGCATATCTCCGGAGCAGTATGGCCTTAGTTGCTAATGCTCCTAAAAACTAAAAAACTAACAATAACAAACAAAGAAAGCCACCTGAGCAGGATCATGAACAGTTGAGGCATCAATATCCAGTAGACCAATCTGATTCATCCCTTTTCTTCTTCTAGAGGTTACATTGGTAAAGAACACTTTCTGTTTTTCTTTGCATCCTTTGCTAAAGATTTCTCATAATCTGCCTTTGCCTGCCTAATCTCCTTTGTGACTTGGTTACAGACCAGCTTATATCTATCATAGGCTTCCATGTCACCCATTAATTTATATGTATCCCATGCAGTTTTCTTCTCTGCCGTATGTCTTATTAGTTCATCTGACATCTATTTAGGCCAATACCTTGAACAATATTTCTTAGTTGGTATGTAAAGTCTTTTAGCTTCCAAGATAAAATCTTTCAATACTTTCCATTTTGAATTTGCTGTTGGTAACGTCATCATTTTGTCCCACCATATAGAATTTAAATACTGTCTCAGACCACCGTAGTCACCTTTACAAAAGCAAAAACCCTTCCCTTTACCCCGATGGTAGTTACCTCTTTGAGTAAATCTCACCTGAACACACTGCGATCACTGCCACCTAGTGGTTCCTTTATCTGCAGATTCTTAATGCATGAAGAATCACTACTGATAATCAGATAAAGAGTATCACTCCCTCTAGTTGTCTCCCTAACATTCTGATGTAGAAAACAATCATCCAATAAATCCACAAAAGCCTTGCTAGTGTGTAAGTAACCAACCAGTGGCCCACATCTGGTGAGTATGGGCTCGTAACACCCAGGGTCCTGAGCTGGATATCATCATTCTTCTCTTTCTTGGGATTCCCTTCTACTTTTGACACTCTCTGTCCCTCAGGGTTACTCGGCAACATTTTTGTTTTCCTGGTGCAGCATCAGCCTCAGGCTTCCTTGCATCATATGGATATTAATAATAATAATAATAATCCACAAAATCCAGTCAATATCTGGGAAATTAAAATCCCACATTATAAGATTCTCTGATTTACTGGCCCACTCTATTAACCTGTACAGTTTCTTATTATACTCATAAGAGTCATTAGGCCTATAACACACTCCTACTCTCAATTTTGATCTCCCAATGTTTACGTCACACCAAACTGACTCGACACTGCACAGTCCAGTGATGTCGACTGGCTTCACTTCCTTGGATTTTATGTGTTTTTTAATTAATAGCATAACCCTTCCTCCCTTCCCTATCCTGTCTATCCTACCTGTACACATTGTACTTCCCAAATTCCAGTTCTGCATTCCTTATATCTGTGTGACACCATGTCTCTGATATCCCAACAATATCTACCTTTGATGTTTTTATCAATACCTCAAATTCATCAAATTTATTTACCACACTCCTAACATTGGTGTACATGCAAGTATACATGCACCTGTTCCTATTCTTAGCTACCCTAACACAACCCATGTGTTTACTTGTACCGAAATGACTCCCAGCAGTCTCTAAAATACTCTGCATCTTGTTTTCCAGGCTGCTTCTCATTCCAATAGAAGCATTGCAAGAATCACTTTCAGCTCTGCCAGTGGCTATTGTTAATCTATTAGTCCTTGTATTCCCCCCAAGCTAGCAGTTTTCCGACCCACCTAACACTGCCTCGATAGCATCAGAAAATATTCTTGCACCCTTTCTATTTAAGTGTATCTCATCCCTGTAGAAGTAGTCTCTCCTGTTAAAAAGTAGAGACCAGGCTGAAAAAAATTCTACCCCCTTGAGCTTTGCACAATCTTTCCAGGGCCAAATTAAACGACAGGGCTCTCTTCATATACTCCCTCCTATCTTGTCTGGGCAGAATTGCAGATACTTTCAAATTCAACCCTAATTCACGGCTTTTTTTCAACAGTAACCTGTACTTGTTAAGTAATTCCGCAGGTCTCCTATTCTTAATATCATTAGTCTATTTCAGGACTAATTGGTCCCTCATCACATAGTAGGCGGTCTTTGATAACAACAGTAATGCAGACAAAACAGTTGAAAAGAAGTTTCTTAATGTCAGCTATCATGAGGTATACAAAATCAGAGTTTTCAAAATTGTAATATAGTCATTCCTCGTATAGCACGATAGTTGTGTTCCTAGAAACCCTCATGCAATGCAAAATCGTGCAATATAAATAACAGGCCCTATGGGAAAAATAGGGTTAGGTGGACTACCCAAGATTGAACACACATCTGTAACCAAAACATTATAATCGTAATAAAATACTTATGTATTTTATTACGACTATTATGTAACAAAATATTGCTAATGTTGTTGCTTATATCGTAAGGAAACTTGTTTTTGGTTTGATTTTCTATCCAAACAGATGACAGCCGTTCCATCTCTTCCAATTCTTTTTTGTCTTAATCTTATGGATTTTAATTAATTAACTTTGAGTTGTTTCTGCAATGAAAGTTGTTTTTATTTTCTCTGCATTCTTTCTAATTCTCGGCGTTGCCTCATTTAGGCCTGTACATGTGCAATATCACATATCTTTCATTTCGCTAAAAGCGTTTCACAATTTCATATTTTTTTTCTATTGACAAAGGTGGACTGGCCATAAGCCTTACTGGGGAAACCCTGGTGGGCTGGAGACTGGTGTGATTTTGGCCATAAATGCTAGTATGAGGCCACTACAAATTTTCCCAGGTAAGAATTTTTGACCCGGTCTGCCTCTGTTTATTGATATTGCTTTTCTTTTTCTCTCTGAATCTGTAGTTTCTTCACCAGGATGCTGTTGTTGTTGATTAAGGGTTTAAAGACACAAGGGCATCAATGGCCAAGATGTGTCGCACCAGGATGCTTCCTTTTCACACCTTTTAAGTATTTTACTCATTTTTAGTGAATAAAGCACAATTACAAAATGAGGAGGCACGCTTGATACACATAAACAAAGCTGTGCACATGTAGCAGCTGAATAAACAACACCGTAAAGGCAGAGACACACTAGCTCACATTTTATTAAAGTAAAACACCTCAACTAGCTCAATTTTTATCTTAGTATGATCTCTTCTTGTTAACTGGAGAGACTGTTTTTAGAGAGATACACCTAAATAGGAGAGTTGGAAGAATTTTTTCTTCAAGCTAGTGTTTAGGTGGTTTGGAAACTGCTAACTTGGTGGGGGAGAGAGGAAGGAATACCCAGACTAATAGATTAACAGTGGCTGCAAGAAGAGGTGGAAGTGATTTTTGCTGTGCCTTAATTTCGACATACAGCAGTCTGAAGAGCAAGGTGTCTTGGATTACAAGGCCTGTGTGGATCCTCATGGGTTAAGCAAATACATGTCCAGTGTTAGGGTTAATAAGAATAAAAATAGGCACACTAATGCTAAGAGTACCAGGTACCATAGTAAACAAATTTGATGAATTTGTTTACTATGGTGCCTGATTCCTTAGGTGTTTGGTTGCCAAACGATAGGCCAGATATTTGAAGTCTTTCATCATACAGGTGCCCTTTTGCTGATCTCACTAAACAAGGTGTCCATCTTTGGATCCTTTTAAAAACTCGGTCTTATTTTTTTTTAGGTATGATCATCGTACTTGGACAGAGCATTTCAGTTGTAGTCATCTACAATTGGCTTATACAGTGTGATTATGACCTGCCTATCTCTACAAACCAAACACTCTCATATCCTTTCATCTATATTTTTTAATTCAATCTTGCCAAGTGTATAAATTATTTTGGGACTGGTATTCCCCAAATGTAAGAGCTTATATGTTGCTATATTAAAACTGCCCTTTTTGGATTTGAAGCTTATTCAAGTCATTCCTACTTGAATGCTCATCATTATTAACCCCTCTTCTAGTCTTCATTATTGTTCCAGTCTTAACATCTCTCTCTCTCTCTCTCTCTCTCTCTCTCTCACACACACACACACACACACACACACACACACACACACACACACACACACACACACACACACACACACACACACACACACACACAGCGCCTGTGTAGCCAGGTGGGAAGGAGCAGCAGTGCGTAGCACACGCTTCTCGATTAGACCGGGGTTCGAGCCCATGACCACCACATATCTCCGGAGCAATATGGCCTTAGTTGCTAATGCTCCTAAAAACCAAATAACAACAACAACACATACACACTAAAATAGTTCCTAGAATAATTTGATCTAAATTATTTTAGGAACTCTTACTTTTTTTCTGATTTTCATCAGAAAAAAAGTGAGAGTTCCAATATAATTACTAAATTTGAGTTTGCTCTTGGTAATCCCACTTTTAATGTTAAACTACTCTGAAGTGTAACCATTAATCACAACTCTCTGTCTCATACCCTGAAATCAAACCAAGAATGTTAACTGTGATCCCAACATATTCCAGCTCTTATGAAGGACTGTAATTTAATTGGCTTTACATCTGTGTAATTCTGATATAAAGCTAGTCAGGGACCTATGTACCTAGGGTTATTAGGTTGTCCGTGCTTATTTTATAAATTTTTCCTGACATTGAGAGAAGAGCAATAGACTGGAGGGATCTGGGGTAAGTTTCAGGTTTGACTTAGCCCGTATATATTATTTTGAGGAGATCTTTGCACCAAATTTATAGGAAAGAGATATTTTGGATATGGAGTTGCTAAAATGTGGGATTGGACTGTGTGTAGCCTTTCAGTAAGTTTTCCCTCATTAAGCTCCTTCTCAGGGAAAGTGTTATTTTTAAATATATATATAAATTTTGGATTCTAAATTAAATTTGTTATGTAATATTGTAACTTTTGGCTTGTTCTAAATTATTTTAGGAACATTTCCTTCTGCAGTACCCTTTCTCCTCCTCCCCCCTTTTATGTTATATTATGATATATGGTTTATTTTCTTTTCACTCATTTGATTTTCCATGCTACTGGCATTGAATTAATTATTTTATTTCGTATTTTATGCACTATGCAGTGGTTCAGGCATTTTCCTATTCTTATTTTCCTATTCTTATTATTTTTTAAATTTAATTTTCTCAATTTTCTTAATATTCTTAACATTATAGGTAATAAGTCAATTTATTTTACAAGGTAGTAGTGAGTTGGTTAGTTAACGCATGCTCATACTGCCCTCTATATTCTAATTTCTTTGTATATTTTGGTTCAGCAGTTGTTACTGTCAGTTGTATGGTGTTGCCATGTGAGTGCTATATTCTGTTTCTGTTATAATGTCTCACTAAATAAGGACCACCATTATTCAAATCCATTGCATCCGTGGATCAATCAGTGTATTTGTTTGTGTATGCTTGGATTTGTCTAATGTTCGAAATGCAGTGATTCCCTGACCATTATTGGCCTTGTGGTCCTCTGCTGAGCTGTGGCATAATGGTCAGTCTTTCATTTTGTCAATGATTTAGTGGATAATGCAGTCAAACAAAATATATATATTTTGTTTGACTGCATTATCCACTTATCATGGGGTGACTCCCAATTTGGCAGTATTATAGTTTTATTTCACTATTGGATAAGTTTATTATTAGTAGTATTATTATTATTAGCCATATGGTGCAAGGAAGCCTGAGGCTTATGCTGCACCAGCCAAAAAAAAATTTCTGAGTTACGCTGAGAGAGAGAGAAAGAAGTAGAAAGGAATCACCAAGAAAGAGAAGAATGATGATATCCAGCTCAGGACCCTGGGTGTGCCAAGCCCATACTCACCAGATGTGAGCCCCTGCTGAACATTATCGTGTTTGTCAGCCTTAGCTATAATGACTTAGAATTTCCACAATAGCATCTTCCAAGGTGGCCATTTCCTGAGCATCATATGCCTTTATGGTGAAGGATAATGGAGTTTTTTAACAAACTTTCATTATCCTGTATTACCCATTTTCTGGCTGTTTAGGGAAATGTGGCAAAGCACACAAAAATTGTCATATTTATTTCTTGAATTGGCCACTTACTAAGGCAGTGCATTAGGTTGAATGTTGAAATACTTATTTTCATGATTTCTTCATGATGGATTAGACTAAAGTTACAATTCATTAAACACATTTTTGAATATTTAAATATTTTTTTGAATTTATAGATGGTAATTTTTAAATAATTTTCCATATGTATTTCCCATGTATCACCTAAAAGAATATTAAGTAAAAAAAAAGGGATTTTTTTACTTTAAAAAATGTGTACCTATTCCTAATAGTTCCTTTTTCTTCATAAATAAATATGTGCATATATAGTCCATTCCGGTTATTTGGGACACATCGGGACTAGTGCATTTTGACCCAATTAAGCAGCTGCCCCAATTATCCGAAGTTTCACGTAAATAGTTAAGAATACAATGTAACCCCCCTTTACAATTAGTTCACTGTACAATCAAATCACATTACGATGAACTCACCATAGTAAAGTACCCTATACGTTGTGTAGTAAGCGCCGGTCATTGTGGTCACATTTGCGAATTGAATTTTAATTCTATTAAACAGCGATTCTAATTAGAGAAAATAGGAGGAATATTATCCACAGGCTATAAAAGTAAAGATATATTAAGCACAAATTTATCCTTTATTACCTTACCAATTAAAAAATTAAATGATATGTGAAAATCGGAAGACTATATGTGATAATCGGAATAATTAATACGTACTGTAATATGTACATACGAACTAGTTGACATTTCTGTTCACTGATATTTGTGGGTGGGGGTTAAAATTTGAAACAGTAAAAAGATAAGCAATCAATAACAAAGAATACGGCACACACAAATTGTAAGTAACACGATACGCGCAAGTGAGAACGGCAGAATAGGAGAAATGGCAGAAATGAGAATGGCAGAAGAGAATAGGAATAAGTTAGGGAGCTCAGGTTTTGAGAACAAGTGGAGAAATAACATCAGGATCTGGTGCTTTCTTAGCATCAAGATTTGTCAAAATCCTTCTGACATCCTTTTGATGGAAGACCACAGGAGGCATTGAATGGAGGTTGTTGGGAATGTTGGGAGGTGTTTTACCAAGATCAAACCACTATGGGGCCTCTGGGCAAATATTTACCCAGATCAAATTACAATTCATAAATTCTATAATTTTTACACTAATTACAGAGCTGAAACTCAGTAAAGCTGGAACCAGAACTTTTTCTTCAGTTTTCTTACTTAAAATTTCTGAACTTTCTATTGAATTTCACGCAAATTGACAAAAATGTGACATCAGGTATGCATTTTTTTAGGCCTTTTTGGCTTATTTTTTTAATTTCCATCATAATTAGCCTAGGACTCATGAAATGCGATATTCCATTGGTTTTTTTATTTTAGCGAGTGTGAGCTGTGTTTGTGAAACTTTGGCGTGGGAATCTTTTCCGCATGACGCCAGAGTTCTCCACATGTGCTCCAAAGCGGGGGGATCACGCATCTGTTTGCGCAGTATACTGAATATAACCTAACCATAAGAAACATTTGTTTTTGAAAAATTAAAAAGACCATTCTTTTCTTCAATTGTATCTAGTAACACAAAATCAAGGAAATTCATTTATTCATAGCAGCATTATATATAAACTTCGAAAACTGGTGAGCAAAAGAAGAAAAAAAAAAATCATCCGCTATGAAGGCATTGTTTTTTGGAGTGTGTATTTTTCGCAAAACTGCAATATTTTCTAACAATACAAATTGTTAGAAAATATTGAAGATAACGGGTTACTGGCAGCAATAGGTCTCCAAGAAAACACCTACAAGGAACAACAGAAAGTCGCAATCCTGAACACCTGTAGGATAGTCAGAGATTTCCTCGACTAACAGTAACACCAGACATTACAACCACCCTGTGTACTTGGTAGCAGTACCCGTCATGGAGTGGAATCCCCCAATCAGGGAGAAATAATATATGAGCAATAATAATTTCTTGGTGTGCCGTGAGAATGCCTTCCAGGAATGCGTCATTAGAGTATCAAGGGAGAAATTCTTTGGTAAATTCTTTTACAGGGGAGCCGAACGAGAAAAGTCCGATTTTGGTCCCGAAGTTGCTTCGACACGTTTTTGAAATTGAAATTTTTGTAGAAGATCAAATATATATCCAGTATCCGATATTGTTGCCTACTACAATTATGTTAAAACAATAATGCAAAATATTGTTCTCTAAAACAATTACAGTAAACTGAAGTTTTTTTTTTTTTTTTTTTCAAATGTGCATTGTGTTATAAGTTTTACGCCAGTTTTTTTTTTTTTTTTTACCGTTTCCACTTTGGCTTCCAATAGATGAATTTTCTTGATTTTTGGTTAGTAGATACAATACATATTGAAGAAAGGAAATACGATGTTGTTGTTTTTCAAAAACAATTCGTTGCAATTCTTTCCGTTAGTTTCTTATGCCAAGAAACAGTTGCGTACATATATATATTTTTTCCTCCCTGTCGGCTATGTCAGTCACCTTGGTAACACTGATGTGAAATTACGTCAGTCAATTACGGCTCTGTGTAAGTTTATTCGTTCTAGCCAGCTGCGAAACGATGTGGGGCAAATTTCAAACGTATGGAGAGACGCGTTATATACGTCAAACGAATTTTGCCAACTGTTTTTGCGCTCATAATTGATACAAATATGATCGTACATTTTTGCTGTTTTTGAGTTAATTAATAGTTCTTGCTGAACTTTAAAGGTAGGAAATCAAAGAAAAATATTCTGTTTATGTATATTGAGAGTTTCAATTTTGTAGATTGAGTAGAAATTTCAGAAATAATTAGTTTCTAAATTACAATTAAAAATTAGGCATAAAAGTGCAGGCCTCAAGTGGGGTTAATACAGGAGTTGGAAGAAAAATGGGATGCTAGCAGGTCAGCTCTATCCTTGGCTGAAGTGACAACAGAACCATATGGTTTGGACAGAGGTGGGAGCAAGTTACAAAGCTTTAAAAATAGGAATGAAGAGAAGATCTGAAAATTAATTTTTTTTTATATGATTAAAGATTCCATGGAAGTGTAAACACATTTCATCATAATAACCCACAGAATTCCAGCTGTTGATATTATTGCAAATTCAATAAGATCGAGTTTACTATCCATTTATGATCGATTTCACTAACAGAAAAGCCCAATAAACAGGTGACTGCTAATTGTTTTTATTGTTTTATGGTTGTGACCTCCAGAATTTTGACTGAACCACGTGGTACTGTCAGAGACGATCATAGGGTAATCTCCAGTGCTGCGGTCTTTTTTTTTTTTTTTTTGGTAGTTGTTGGCACATCGGCTTCTGTGGCCATAATGCACCTCCCAAGGTTTTTGCAGTACTTTGATCCAAGCCCGAGGTGGGATTTGAACCCGCGACCTTTGGGTTGTCAGGCAGGCACTTTCCCCACCTGGCTAGCCCGGTCGGCGCTGCAGTCTCCTGCCCCAATTAAACAGCATGCTGTCCCAATTAAGTGAAGTTAACCCTGGCTATTTTCTCGATTGGTTTCTGTTTTTTAAGATTTGCCCCAAATAAATGGCTACCCCGATTAACCGGTGTCCCAAATAACCAGAATCCACTGTATATATATATATATATATCCTAGTATGTGAAAGTGAAATATAAATATTATAATAAATATAAATTGTAAAATTAAATTATTTTGTTTTATTTTGTTTTATTCCCATAACCAATTAATGCCATCTAAGACGATTAAACATTACATCGGTCTGTATATATAGGTAAATGAATTAGGTGGTAGTATAATAATATAATATAAATAATAATAATAATAAGGTACCTATCTTGGTTATTGGTTTAACTGACAAGCCAATATATTATTTATATTATATTATTATACTACCACCTAATTCATTTACCTATATATATATATATATATATATATATATATATATGCTCATATTTATTTATGAAGAAAAAGGATATATATATTTTATTATTATTATTTTTCCCCTGCTTATATTCTGGAACGACCTCACTGGGTTAGAGCCCTAGTCTTAGTTTATCTACCATGGTAAAGGTTGTTGTCAATGATGCACATTTGTGATTTTGGTGAAGCCACTATTGATTTTTTGTGCTTTTTTTTTCTTCCAAATATAGTTTCAGGTTCACTGTCTGGTACATTTTGGAAGGGGTAATAATTAATTTCATTTTTATTGTACTTGAAAATATGTTACTGTATATTTACTGTTCTTTTTTCATGTGCTATATGTACCTTTCTCTTGAATAAAGAATACAATTATGCAGTGCTATTTTCAATAACTTTAGGCACAGAAATGCAATATTTTGTACAGCTCTTTTTTGACTACACTATATGATCACATGAAATCTATGAAATTTTGAGATCCAGAAAGGGTCAGGTCTCAAAGTTGCTGAATTTGAGAGATTTGACTGTATATCCCCAAATAGGTTTTATTAGTAGTAAGCTTATACACCAGACTTCAAGATTCTTTGTTCTCTGATATAATGATCAGCTTTCTCCAGATTTTCTCTTTTCTTGCTCATTGTATATTTTGACTTAATGTTTTTTGTTCATTCTTTTTAGGTACACAATTTTTTCAGCTAGTTGACTCCCTTTTTTATTTTTTGGTAATTTCTTCAAGGTCTGATTACCTATCTCCTTAAGTTGGCTACTTCATTTGTTCACCTACAAACAGCACATACAAAGAGTCACCAAGGGACTAGTGTGTATGTGCTTTTCTTCTTCTTTTTCATGGATATTAGAGCTGTTAATGAAGAGTCTGGAAAATATTGTGCCATTTTAGAGGCTGTAAATTTTGCTTTAATAGCATGTTTTTTTGTTAAAAAAATCCTGTTTTTGATTCTTCCTTCAGATTTTTTTCAGTGATGGTTTTAAATGAAAACTGAATCATGTTATTGGGAGGAGGAGGTGAAGATTAGCAGTTGCAAATCAGGGAATACAAGATTGCCCTATGATTCTTGACTGTCTGGTCATCTTTCACTTTCCAGCAGGCAGTGTACTGGATTAAGGTGGATGAGGTAATAGTGAGATCAATATTTGTTTCACCAAGTACAGACCTACAGGTCTGTAATTTGTTTCACCAATTACAGAACTGTAGGTCTTAGGGATGTTAGTTTAAAATTGTGAGCTTTTTTGCCTTCAAATTCATTAAAACCAAAGTTTTGATTTTACATTTGTAGTGATGATTTGTTATAATTTGGTTTATAGATCCAGTGAGTTGTAGTGCTAAGAAAGAATTCAGGTTAAAGAGGTAACTCTTAAAAATGAAAAATTTTAATCCAAGAAAATGTTTATATATCTTGATAAATGGAACAGTTAAGAAAAGTTTTTGAAGGTAAAAAAGGTTTTACAATTTTAAGCATATTATTATTATTATCATCATCATTAGCCATATGGTGTAAGGAAGCCTGAGGGTTTTGCTACACCAGCCAAAAAAAAATTCTGAGTTACCCTGAGAGAGAGAGAGAGAGAGAGCAAGAGTCAGAAGTAGAAGGTAATCACCAAGGAGGAGAAGAATGATGTAATCATTCTTCTCTTCCTTGCTATGGCACACTCAGGGTCCAGCTCAGGACCCTGAGTATGCCATAGCAAGCACATATTAAGCATATTAAATAATAATGATGGTATTTAAAATTGTGAACAATAAATGAATAATATTAATAATAATAAGCAAGGGAGAGTTAATAACCACACAATGACACTGTGATAATCATTATTATCATTGTGGTGTAATTATGTGCATGCTTAATTAAGTCTCTCTCTCTGTGTCTCAATGAAGACAACAGCTCAATTAAAAGCTTGATTTGGAAATAATCGTAGTGTTTCTTAATCAGTACTAATTAAATTTTTATATAATATCGGTGTTTAGATACACCATAGACACTCTTAAAAAAACTACAAAGTAGTTGTTGTGGGCATCATTTGCTCTTTCTCATATTGTGCTCTGCCTTCATGATGAGTTGCCATGATTCTGCACTACCTCAAATAAGTAACGCTTCACTAATAGAGAAGACTATTGTTACTTATTCTCAGTGAGTACCACCACCCAGACATGTTTCAAGGCTATTTGTATATGTGTGGGATAATAGCTCTACTATCCACTTGTCCCTATTAGACTTAGAAAGCAAAAAAGGTAGAGGGAAAGTAATAGTAGGAGTGGAAGAGGAAAAAGAAACATGTAGAAGAATGAAAAGGACTAACTCCTTCAACTCACACCACTCAAAAACCTCAAACTCCTCGAATAGGTAACGCTTCCCCAGTAGAGAAGACTGTTGTTACCCATTCTCGGAAACTCCGCGAACACCAGGCTCCCCAGACATGTTTCAAGGCTATTGGCCTATCATCAGTGGGTGGGCAGGTACCCTAGTATTGCAGACATGACGACCCAGTTGTGAAGTTAATCGCACAATATGAGAGATGCCAAAAGGTGTATAAGATAATATTTAAAATAATTAAATGCACATGTCATAATACTTTAAGAGTTTAGTATCTGTATAATATTGGTGTTTAGATGCACCATAGACACTCTTAAAAAAACTACAAAGTAGTTGTTGTGGGCATCATTTGCTCTTTCTCATATTGTGCTCTGCCTTCACGACGAGTTGCCATGATATTGCACTACCTCAAATAAGTAACGCTTCACTAATAGAGAAGGCTATTGTTACTTATTCTCAGTGAGTACCACCACCCAGACATGTTTCAAGGCTATTGGCCTATCATCAGTGGGTGGGCAGGTACCCTAGTATTGCAGACATGACGACCAGTTGTGAAGTTTCATGGCAACTCGTCGTGAAGGCAGAGCACAATATGAGAAAGAGCAAATGATGCCCACAACAACTACTTTGTAGTTTTTTTAAGAGTGTCTATGGTGTATCTAAACACCGATATTATATAGATACTAAACTCTTAAAGTATTATGCCATGTGCATTTAATTATTTTAAATAATTAAATTTTGTATAGCAGTCTATTATTTATGTATTGATCTCATATCCATTTAAACATAGCAAGTAATAGCTAAAGAATACTGTGTGAGGATAAAAAAAAAAATGCTCATTTTTTCCTAGTATGGGGGTTGGAATGGAAAATTATTACCCCTCCACCCCGTTTCAGATCCATGTATCTTGGATGCCCAAAAAACTGTAGAGTGCTGGATCCAGCAAATTTTCATGATGTAGATTGACCATTGACCACAGTTTTATCAAGAGGATGGAAAAGGATCAAGTTTGTAGATAACTGTTTGAAGGAAATTTCTGCATGTTAGGCCCCAATAATATGTAATTGCTGTTAAGCGAATGCATCAAAAAAGTAGTCTTCCAAAATATTTTAAGCCTAGTTAGGTTGACCTGGTGATCCATTTTTGCTGAGGACAGTTATTTGCTGGCTTGAATAAAAATGCTCTCTTTGAGCTTCCTACTAAAGAAACCAGTATTAACCATGATATGAATCTGATTTAAGACGATCTCTGACTTAACTTGCTGACATGGGCCATCAGCTCAGTTTTATTAATCCTCCCAAGATGTAAATCTTGGGAGGATTAATAAATATTTATAGGAATGTGAAACATTCCTATAAATAATTTCTGAGAGGATGTCCCATTTGCTCAATTTTTGCCTTCTAGCACTCACACAGAATATAGTAATGCCACCTGTGGTGTCTGTGGAGTCAGAGAAAAATTAAAAAAAAAAAAAAAAAAAAGAAGTTTTGATATCAGGCGTTTTGTTGAAATTATAGAATGTATCTGAAAATGCCCCACTATGGGAGAATTGACGTGGACTCTGTTTTGTATGTTCATCATGGTAGTAGTTAAAAAGGCATGGCTCTGTGGCAATCTTTTGGATCATACTCACACTGTTTAAACTGATATTGCCATGATCATCAAAAAAAAAGGCATGGGCACAAACATTTAAAGTTGCTGGCCTCAATTTGAAGAGCCCATGTTTTTCCCATGGCTAACTCAACATTGGCTGCTCTATAACTGGTAATATCAAAAAATTTTTATTTATGTTGGTCCCCAAATAGCAAAACATGCAACATCATCTGCACAGAAACTGCACGTTAAAATAAAAATAAAAAATTATCAAAAACTCTAATACATAAAATATTGTTCAACACTTATTAATTTTAGTATAATAAATATATATTTGCCTTGCAGTTAAGTTTATTTTTATCAGTTTAAATGTTTAACTTTCATATGTTTTGTCTTGATCATATAAATTAGCTTCAGAGCTGTATCATTCAGGTCAAACAAAGTATTACTATAAATCTACACAATTTTGATCATTCCAACTCATGCAGAGCCAGTTATTTTAGATAGTATTTAATAAAATTCATAAGTGTATTTATTGTCCTAACAGAAATATATTACAGTGAATAATTGATATGATTTATTCACTTCACTTAGGATGAATTACTTATCTTTTAGTTTTGCATATTTGGTACATCTAATTTAAATAGGTGGCAATAGTAATTTCTTTTTTTATATAAAATATTTCTGAGAATAGAACTTTTGTAAAAATTTCTCCCTTCACAAATTTCATATTTGCATTAACTTTTACTTCACCATAGGTAGTTCCTAGTGTTCATGGTTTGTTTCTTAAAGACCTAAAACAAATTTTGAGAAAAGAACAGTGTGATGTAAGTGGAACTGATAAATTTATTTTTTAAGTATAGTTATATTTATATTGTATGCTAACTGTATACTAAAATTATGTAGTAGAATGACTGTTTCATTTACAAAACACTTGCTTTATTTATAAGGCATCATTGATTTTATGAGTTAAAAATAAAATTTGTATTTGCAAGATAGTAGAACTTTTTAATTTTCATAAAATTCTGGTGAAATTCGATTTAAATAGGGAAAAAATAAATATATTAAAAATGTTTTCATAAATGCTTTCGTAAAGGTGACTATGGTGTCAGAGACAGTATTTAAATTCTGTACATGGGACCAACTGATGATGTTACCAACAGCAAATTCAAAATGGGAAGCATTCAAAGAATTTATCTTGGAAGCTACTAGGCTTTACATACCAACTAAGAAATATTATTCAAGGTTTAGGCCTAAATGAATGTCAGATGAACTAATGAAACATATGGCAGAAAATAAAAATTCATGGGATACATACAAATTAATGGGTAACATAGAAGCCTATGATAGATATAAGCTGGTCTGTAACCAAGTCACAAAGGAGATTAGGCAGGCAAAGGCAGATTCTCAGAAATCCTTGGCAAAGGATGCAAAGAAAAACAACAAAGGGTTCTTTACCTATGTAAACTCAAGAAGGAACGGGATGAATCAGATTGGTCCACTAGATATTGATGGTTCAACTGTTGATGATCCTGCTCAGGTGGCTAACAAACTAAATGAGTATTTTGCATCTATATTCAACAATGAGGAGTTATTCAGGGAGGGGAATGCCACAGGTGAGTTAAACTATGGCAATGAGCCATATGATTTTGTAATAACTGAGAGGACAGTTGAGGAGAAATTGTTGAAGATAAACATAAAAAAGGCACCCGGGGTGAATGGGATCTATCCAGTTATATTAAAGGAGGCATCAAAGGAAGTAAGCAAACCCTTAGCCATACTTATGAGACCTTTGGACTCAGGAGAGGTACCCATGGACTGGAGATGTGCAAATGTGACCCCAATTCACAAATGTGGATCAAAGGGCAACACAAATAATTATAGACCTGTTAGTTTAACTTTTGTTCCAGGAAAATTAAGGGAGGCACTGGTTAAAGAAGCACTGCAGGATCATCTAGACAAGACTTCAGTTATAGCTCAGACACAACATGGTTTTGTTAAGGGAAAGACTTGCCCGACCAATTTGATTGGATATTATGGATCTTAGATCTTAGAACGGCTTTTGATTCTGTTGCACATGGAAGACTGCTGCACAAATTGGAGCAGTGTGGCATTGGAGGCAAATTGCTAGTATGGATAAAGGGATGGTTATGTGGGAGAAGACAGAGAGTGGTAATCAATGGACACTGCTCATTGTGGACTAATGTTATTAGTGGAGTCCCTCAGGGTTCAGTATTGGGTCCATTATTGTTTTCTGTATTTATAAATGATATTGATGATGGTATATCAAGCTTAATGTCCAAGCTTGCAGATGATACGAAGGTTGGCAGGGTTGTTAAGGACACTAATGACAGTATGCTGCTGCTTCAACAAGATGTAGAAAAGTTGAGCAGATGGGCTGAGAGGTGGCAAATGAAGTTTAACATTGACAAATGTAAAGTACTACATATGGGAGGCAGCAACGCCAGAGTGAAGTATCAACTCTGTGGTATTACACTGACAGTGGTAGAGAACGAAAAGGACCTGGAGGTAATTGTGCAGGCAGATATGAAGTTTTCTAAGCAGTGCAGATGGTCTGTAATTGTAGCTCATAGTGTCTTTTCAATGATATACAGGAATTTTTCTAGCACAGATAAGGAGGAGGTGATTATCCCCTTATATTCAAGGTGTGGCAATGGTCAGGCCACACCTTTAGTACTGTATACAGGTCTGCAGGCCTCATTTTAAGAAAGATGTAGAGCTGTTGGAATGAGTACAGAGAAGGGCAACAAGATTTGTGAATGGAAAAAAGGGTTGTTCATACGAAAAAAGGCTTAAATTTTGCAAATTACCGTGTCTGGAGATTAGGCACCTGCAAGGTGATCTGGTTGAGGTGTATAAAGTCTTGAATGGTTTGAGCATGCTCAGCACCGATGGGATTCTTCCTCTTGTTCAGAATTAATAACCTGACAGGTCATAATTTCAAATTGAGGAAAGACAGATGTAGTATAGATGTGCAGAAGTTTGCCTTTAGCCAGCGGGTAGTTGGTTGGTGGAACAGACTTCCATCCTTTGGCGTGGAAGTGATAGCCTAAATAAATTTAAGGCTGAGCTGGACAGGTACTTGGAATGAACGGAGGGGTGAAATTTGAGCGTGTTTTTTTTTTTTTTTTTTTTGGCTGATGCTGCATAAGCTTGCTTTCTTGCATCATATGCCTGTACTAATGCTAATGCTATTGTTAGTTTAAAAAAACTAACAATCACCTTTTAGGTTTTCAATGCACCATCATAAATAAAAAATTGGTTCTATAAGATTTAGAGTTAATTTGATCAAATAATGCAACAGTTTCTTGGAAGTCAGTTATTATTTTTCGTCATTGCGTGATGCGAAACCTGGATCTTTCAAAACATTTTTTGTAAAACCACATTTTGACAGTTATATTTTAAATTTTCATTAAAACTAGCCCATGAATAGATAAACAAATCTTCTTTTGAAGATTTCTCTCCAAAAATGTATAAACTATTATTTGCTTTTAAACTGCTCCTGTACTGTTTAGGTGAATGTCTTAAAAGAGTTCTTAGTTTATTGACAAATTCCTTAACTGGAGCTTAATGGCTGATAGCTCAGTCAACAGCAGCCTGAATTAAGTAGAGGATATCAGTAACATTTTGTAATTTTTTGCTACATTTTAAACACTGAATTCTTGAAACCATGCAGTTTTATCCATTCAGACTATCACTATTCTTTTTTTCTTTTTTTTTTATGTAAACCCTAAACACGAGAGGTATTAGAACCTATAGTATTTAGTACCGTGCTTGGGTTGGAGGTTGAGAAGATGAAAGAAGATATTTGTTGACATTGGACTTGAACTTCTGTAGGCTGTAATTTTCAGAAAATATGTATGAAGGAAGGTTGTTCCAGAAAACGGCAGTTGAATGAATAAACAAGGAAGATGAAAAGTTGGTTCTGTGAGTTTGAAGTTGGACAGTAAATAGATGTTGGCTGTTAGCGGCACGTGTTCGGACTGTTTTGAAAGAGAGAGCAGGAATTATAGAAGACAATTCAGAAGAACAGTGGCCATGGACGTATCTGTAGAAGAGGCATGCAGCAGAAACAGTACGTCTATGAGACAGCGAGTGGACAGACTGTTAGAGATGAATCATTAATTAACCTAACTGCCCTCTTCTGAATGGAATCAAGAAGCCTGAGAGAGGTTTTGGGGCACCACCCCAGATGTGGAAACAATATTCCATGGCAGGGCGGATTTGCGATTTATAAAGATGAGCAGATGTTTGGAAAAAAAGTAATGCCAAGAGCAAAAGAGAAAAACCAAGTTTTTTAGATGCAGAGGAAGCACTATTTGTAATGTGCTTGTGCCAAGAGAGATTAGAAGTCAGGGTAATTCCCAAAAGAGATATATTATTTTGCCTAGAAATTGGAGTGTCACTAAAGATAAGCATAGCAGTGGAAGAATCCTTTTTGCGAGATACAAGACAAGACTGAGTTTTAGAAGGGTTGAAATCAACTAAGTTGTCTTTGCCCCACTGGAGAATTACCTGAAGATTGACATTTGAAGAATTGGTAGCAGATTTTCAAGAAGTTGAAGCTGATTGAGCAGGGCGAGGTTTCTCAAAATGGAAAGTGGAATGCAATGTGCTATCATCAGCAAAACTATGGATAGGATTTCCGGTCAATGGGAGAAGGTCATTAATATACAAGAGGAAAAGAGTGGGGGACACTGGCATTAGTGGAGAAGTTGGAAGACAGAGAGCCATCTACCATCACACTCAGTGAGCGATCAGAGAGAAAACTGGATAACCAATTACAAAAAACAGTTGGCAAACCTTAAAATGGAAGCTTGTTTAGAAGATCTTTATGCCAAACATGATCGAAAGCCTTTGAGATGTCAAGAGCAACTACTTGTGTTTCACTGAACCTTTCCATTGAATTAGTCCATAAATGGGTAACATAAGCCAGAATATCACCAGTGGATTGACACTGACGGAATCCGTACTTGCGATCGTTGATCAGACGGAAGGTTTCTAGGTAGTTTAAGATTTTGTGGTTAATTGATTTCTCCATTACTTTAGAAAGAGTAGAAGAAATTACAATGGGACCATAATTGGATGGTAGGGATTTGTCACTGTTTTTAGGAACTGGCTGGATATGACAAATTCCCAAGCAGAAGGAAAAACACCTTAGGAATAAGAAAATGAAAAAAGGTGGCAAAGAATAGGAGTAAGTTCGGGAGCTCAGGTTTTGAGAACACGTGGAGAAATAACATCGGGACCTGGTGCTTTCTTAGCATCAAGATTCGTCAAAATCCTTCTGACATCCTTTTGATGGAAGACCACAGGAGGCATTGAATGGAGCGTGTTGGGAATGCTGGGAGGTGTTTTACCAAGATGGAAGAAAAATGGGATGCTAGCAAGTCAGCTTTATCCTTGGCTGAAGTGACAACAGAACCATATGGTTTGGACAGAGGTGGGAGCAGAGATGGGAAAAAGTTGCGGCCAATAGCTTTGGCAAGGGACCAGAATGCTTGGCTACCATTAGCGCAAGAAGCAAGTTTTCTGCTCTTAGCCTGTTGAAACTCTAGTTTGGATTGATTAATAACTGCTTTACAATTGTTGCAAGCTTTGGTGTAGGCAGAAAATGAAACTGAAGAATTAGAAACAAGCCAATTACGATATGCAACATTCTTCACTGTTCGTGTGGAGAACTCGAATTCACTGTTCCCTCAGTTCACTATTCACTGTTTGTGTGGAGAACATCTGAATACAATTTTTTTCCATTAGTTATCTTAAAAGTAAGATAATAGTTATATTTTTTTACAATTCCTTTAGAATTAATATTTACTAAAAACCATTATTTTTTAAAAATTTTTTTTTTTAGTAGCTGCTATCAAAATATCAACTAAAATATTCACAAACAGCTTCCCAACCACATTGTTAATTTCATCAATAATGAAACTAATTTTGAAATATTTTACTGATTGTTTAATTTTATCATAGTCTTTATTGAATATTTCAGGAAAATATATTTTTTAATCCTGTTTCATTTAAAATAGTTTTTGTTGCAAGACTAATGCTATTTTAAAAAGTCACCCACAGGTCATTATATCTTTAAAATTCAAATCATCATAACACACAACACAAAGAGAATCAAAAGAAATTTCAAACAGATATTTTATTATTATTATTTTTTTTTTTTTTTTCGTTTCCTTACATCTTCATCATAAGAAACATATTTCTGCCTTTAAATAGAGAAGTTTTGCTTTTTTATTGACTTAAATTGGCATATTAATTTATTTTTTAGAGTTGCTTTATATTCCTAGTAACAATACTTTAGTGTAATTTGAATTTAGATAGAGATTTTGTAGGTTATTACTTAGGATTGATAGGGTATCAAATCCACGTGTTGAACAGGTTTTGCAGCTCCCACGAACGCAAGTTTTTAATTATACTTAGCCACTTTATTGACTTAATTGTTAGATTAAATTATTTTCTTTAAGTAGCTTATAGACCTAGGCAAGTTCCGTGGTTTATTTTGAATTTAGATAGTGCGATTTGGAAAGTAAATAATACCTCATGTCCATAGATTAACCATTCGTATCTTGCCGCCATTGTTATACGATACAACGTGTGCACCGAACTAGATAGCGTAAGGTTTAACAGATAACTAGATAGCGACTATAGATAGTAGTATCAGTTAATCAGTAAAATTTATAATCTTATTAAATATCATTGTTAATTGAATTGTATTTTAACTAAATAAATATAGCGATCTAGTTTTTACAAAAGTAACATCATAAATTAATACATATAAGTTGACAGGATAAGAATGTCATATAACGTAACTCGGAGATGACATTCAATACCAAAATACCGTATTTCCCCATGTATAAGATGCACCTTTTTTTGAAAAATTTGGGGTCTAAAAACTGGGTGCGTCTTATACAGTACTTGTAGATTTTTTTACTTGCATTTCCTGCTTTTTCGCGCTTGTTGTCTTTGTGCTAATTGTTTCGCACTTGTTACTGATATATTAGGTTACATTTTGCCACGTTCTGCCCAGAAATGGCTCAGAAAAGATTTTTGTACAGTGCTGAATTCAAGCAAAAAGTGATCCAGTTTGCAAAAGTGAATGGAAATCGTGCTGCTGAACGTAAGTTTGGTCCTCCTCCAACTGAGAACACAATCCGAGACTGGGAAGAAGAAACCCTACTGAAAACGCCACAGCAAAAGAAGGCCATGAGAGGCAAATCAGCAAAATGGCCTGATTTAGAGAGGGAATTGAAGATATGGATTGAAGAGCAAAGGGCAATTGGAATTCCTTTTCCACAAAGATGGTTGAGCATGAGGCAAGAAGAATTGCTGATGAAAAAGAAGTTACTGATTTCAAAGGAGTACACAATTGGTGCTTCAGGTTCATGAAATGGAATGGACTAAGCATGCGTACACACACTAGACTTGCCCAAAAGATGCCTGAATGCTATGAGCAGAAGGTCCTTGAATTTCATCGTTTTGTTATTCAATGTCGGAAGACACATCTGTTTGAGTTGGAACTGCTGATACACATCTGTTTGAGTAACAGAACTGCTGATAAGAAAACTGTAACTGTGAAGACAAATGGATATGAAAACAGCCATTATACAGTTGTTTTAGCTTGTTGTGCCGACGGAACCAAGCTGCCTCCTATGCTGATTTTCAAACGCAAAACAATGCCAAAAGAAGACATTCCTCGAGGAGTGATTGTCCACGTTCATGACAAGGGTTGGATGGATCAGGATGGGATGATGATCTGGTTTGAGAAAGTTTGGAGCAGGAGACCAGGTGGGCTTTAACGCAAACCTGCCCTATTGGTGCTTGATCAGTTCAGGGCACACATAACAAAAAACACAAAGAAGATTGCTGCAGAGCAAAAAACAAAACTTGCGGTCATACCTGAAGGCTTGACATTCCAGCTCCAACCACTTGGTGTCAGCATTAACAAACCCTTCAAAGCTGCCATGAGAGACGAATGGAACCAATGGATGAAGTCTTCTGGGGACAATTTGATACCAGCAGGAAGAGTGAAGAAACCAACTATAGGAGAAGCTTGTACCTGGGTGAAAAGATCCTGGGATAATATCAAGATTGAGATCGTTGTCAAGTCATTTAAGAAGTGTGGCATTCCAAATGCCATAGATGGAACTAAGGACGAGGCAATATATGAAGACAGTGATTCATCATCAGACACAGATGTGGACAAGCTAATGGATGGGAGTTTTGACAGTGATGAGTTGTATGAATTTTATGATGAATAAAACTTGAGTTCAATAACTTTATGTAATACATTTTTTTTCAAATTTCGGGGCCCAAGATTAAGGTGCGTCTTATACATGGGGAAATACGGTACATATATATATATAGTGTTATAACAGCATTGGGATATAAGTTTAGGGTTATATTTTGTATTGGAATTTATTGAACTAGAATAGAAATCATGATTTAGACCAGAGCAGCAAAGCAAAATGCTCAAACTAATGGAAGTGCTGTGGCTCAGGGGGAGAACTAAGGGGGGGGTACTTGTCTTCTGAATTACAGTCTATTGAAATGCACTGCTTGTTTGATGTTTGTGGACAATCAGGAACGGGACATGATATTGCCAAGGGGAATGTCTTTGTGTGTGCGCGATGTAAGGAGTGTGAGGAAATCAGGCGCCAACTCAACATTATGGGCTTATATGAGAGCTTGAAGGACAGGGTGGATGCCCGCGAAGGATTTTAATTGAGGGGCTTGTCAAGCTCTCAGCTGCCCATATCAATGCCAGAGCTTGCACATGAACATCAAGCAACACAGTGGCAAACCCCAAGGCAGAATGTGCTGGTCCTAAAAGAACTAGTTGTTGTAGGTGACTCTATTGTCAGGGAAACAGTGAACATATTGTGCAAAAAAGACTGATGGAACAGAACCAGATTATGTCTGGTAGGGGCAAAGGCTGATGACATTGTAGAGCAGATATCATCTTTTAAGGGCACAAAGGGTGATATTTTTGTAGACGTTGCTACTAATGATATTAAGAGTAGGAAACCGGCGGAATTATTTAACAAATACAAGTCATTGCTGGAAAAAAGCCGTGAGTTAGGATTAAATTTGAAAGTGTCTGCAATTCTGCCCAGACACGATAAGAGGGAGTATGTGATGAGTGACTTGTCGATCAATTCGTCCCTGGAGAGATTGTGCAAAGCTCAAGGGGTTGAATTTTTCTTAGCCTCGTCTGTGCTTGTTAACAAGAGAGATGGCTTCTACAGGGATGGGATTCATTTAAATAGAAAGTGTGCAAGAATATTTGGTGATGCTATCGAGGCAGTGTTAGGTGACTCAGAAAACTGCTAGCTGGGGGGGGGGGATACACGGATTAATAAATTAACAGTAGCCGCTGGCAGAGGTAAAAGTGATTCTTGCACTACTTCTATTGAAACGCAATTGAGCAGGAATCTGGAAAGCAAGGCAATGTGGATTTTCAGAACTGCTGGGAGTCAAAGTGGAACAAGTAAATACATGGGCTGTGTAAGGGTAACTAAGAGTAGAAACAGATGCATGTATACTTGCCTGTACACCAATGCTAGGAGTATAGTTAATAAATTCGATGAGCTTGAAGTGTTAGTCAAGACATCAAAGGCAGATATTGTTGGGATATCAGAGTCATGGTGTCACACAGATATAAGCAGTGCAGAACTGGAATCTGGGGAGTACAATGTGCACAGAAAGGGAGAAGCCATTATGCTGTTAGTTAAGAAACATATAAAATCTAAGGAAGTGCATCTAATTGATGTTGGTGGACAATGCAAAGTTGAGTCTGTTTGGTGTGACATAAGCACTGGGAAAGGAAAAATGAGAGTAGGTGTATCTTACAGGCCAAATGAATCTATGAGTATAATGAGAAATTGTGCAGAGAAATAGTGGTGCCTCCGTGGCCAGGTGGGGAGGAGCAGCAGAGCGTAGCACACGCTTCTTGATTAGACCGGGGTACGAGCCCGTCACCACCAAATACGGAGGATGCGGAAAGGTCAGGGAATGACCACCGCATATCCCAGAGCAATATGGCCTTAGTTGCTAATGCTCCTAAAAACCAAATAACAATCAGTAGAGAAATAGATTGGGGCAGTAAATCAGAGTGTCTTGTAATGGGGGAATTTTAATTTCCTGGATATTGATTGGAATTTGTGGGTTGCTCACACACACACACTAGCAAGGCTTTTGTGGATTTATTGGATGATTGTTTTCTACAGCAGCATGTTCGGGAGGCAACTAGAGGGAGTAATACTCTTGATCTGATTTTCAGTAGTGATTCTTCATGCATCAAGAATCTGCAGATAAAGGAACCACTAGGTGGCAGTGATCACAGTGTGCTGAAGTGGGATTTACTTAAAGAGGTAACTACCATCAAGGTTAAAGGGAAGAGTTTTTCTTTCATAAAGGTGACTATGGTGGTCTGAGACAGTATTTAAATTCTATACGGTGGGAACAACTGATGATGTTACCAACAGGAAATTCAAAATGGGAAGCATTCAAAGAATTAATCTTGGAAGCTTCTAGGCTTTTCATACCAACAGAGAAATATTGTTCAAGATTTAGGCCTAAATGTATGTCAGATGAACTAATTAGACATTTGACAGAGAAGAAAAATGCACGTGATAAATATAAATTAACATGTGACACAGAAGCCTATGATAGATATAAGCTGGTCTGTAAGCGAGTTACAAAGGGGGTTAAGCAGGCGAAGGCAGATTATGAGAAAAATTTGGCAAAGGATGCAAAGGAAAACAGCAAAGAGTTCTTTACTTATTTAAACTCTAGAAGGAAGGGGATGAATCAGATTGGTCCATTTTATATCGATGGTTCAAATGTTGAAGATCCTGCTCAGGTAGCTAACAAACTAAATGAATATTTTGCATCTACATTTACACATGAGAAGTTATTCTGGGAGGGGAATGCCAGAGATGTATTCAACTCTGGCAGTAAGCTAGATAATCTTGTAATAACTGAGAGTAAAGTGGAGGAGAAATTGTTGAAGATAAACATAAGAAAGGCACCTGGGGTGGATGAAATCTATCCAGTTATATTAATGGAGGCAGAAAAGGAAGTAAGCAAACCCTTAGCCATATTTATGAGAGCTTCTCTGGACTCAGGGGAGATACCCATGGAATGGAGATGTGCAGATGTGACCCAAATTCACAAAGGAGGATCAAAGGCTGACATAAGTAAGTTTAGACCTGTGAGTTTAAGTTCTGTTCCAGGGAAATTAATGGGGGCACTGGTTAAAGAAGCATTGCAGGATCATCTAGACGAGACTTCAATTATAGCTCAGACACAACATGGGTTTGTTAAGAGGAAGTCTTCTCTGACTAATTTGATTGGATAGTATGATGTACTCACAACGGGACTGGGTACAAAGAATAACTTTGATATCATACATTTGGATCTTAGAAAGGCCTTTGATACTGTTGCACATGGAAGACTGCTGCACAAATTGGAGCAGTTCGGCATTGGAGGCAAATTGCTGCTATGGATAAAGGGTGGTTGAGGGGGAGAAGACAGAGAGTGGTAATCAATGGACACTGCTCATCGTGGACTAATGTTATTAGTGGAGCCCCTCTGTATTTATAAATGATATTGATGGTGGTATATTCAGGTTTAATGTCCAAGTTTGCTGATGATACAGAGGTTGGCAGGGTTATTAACGACAGTAAAGACAGTATGCTAATCCAACTGGATCTAGATAAGTTGGGCAAATGGGCTGAGAAGTGCCAACTGAAGTTTATCATTGAAAAATGCAAAGTACTGCATATGGGTGGCAATAACCGAAGAGAAACGTACCAAGTGTGTGGTACTACACTCAGGGAAGTGGAAAGTGAAAATGACCTGGGGGGTAATTGTGCAGTCATATACGAAGTTTGCTGAACAGTGCAGACGGGCTGCCAGGAGAGATCATGGAATCTTGTCAATGATATATAGAAATTTTGCTTGCAGGAACAGGGAGGTGATTATTCTGTTATAGAAGGCAATGGTCAGGCCACACTAGAGTACTGTGTATAGGTCTGGAGTCCTCATTTTAGGAAGGATGTAGAGTTGCTAGAATGGGTACAAAGAAGGGCAATAAGATTGGTGTTTGGAACAAAGTGGTGCTCTTATGAAGAAAGGCTTAAGTTCTGCAAATTTCAGTGCCTGGAGAGTAGGCACCTGGGAGGTGATCTGATTGAGGTGTATAAGGCCTTGAATGAGTTGAGCAAGTTGATTGCTGGTGGGATTCTTCCTCCTGCTCAGATTAAGAACCTGAGGGGGTCGCAGTTTCAAATTGAGTAAAGATAGTTGTAGAATAGATGTGTGGAAATTTGCCTTTAGTCTTCTGGTAGTTGATTAGTGGAACAGACTTCCATCTTTTGTTGTGGAAGTTGATAGTCTAAATAAATTGAAGGCTGAGCTGGAAAGGCATTTGGAACAAATGGTTGGGTGAAATGGAAAGTTTTTTTGTTTTTTTTTTTTTTTGTCTGATGCTGCATAAGTTTGCTTTCTTGCATTGTATGCCTCTACTAATGCTAAGGCTAATACTAATCTTCATAAAAATTTCATTAAAAAAGTTTTCTTTATTGCTTTCCATTAGATAAGCTTTTACTTTTCAAACACCTCCCAAATTCTGGAGAGTGCATTTCAACGACTGAGCCAACAAATCTGTGTATGGGTAATAAGATCAGAATGCAGTGCTTGAAGATCTTCCAAAAATATATTTAGAAGTCGCTTATTTAGGGATTTAGCAATAAAATGATTGATGAGTGTAACAATAACTTCAAGACATTCTATAATTTATTATTGATCTCTCATATGAATGAAACAATTTTAATGCACAAAATTAGGTACAGCCACTTCCTGATTTATGTAAGGGTTCCATTCTAGTGAATCTACGTAAGTCGAACTTTACGGAAGTCGGAATTTCCCTAAATACTTATGCACTGAATTTGATTGAAGCAAAAAAGAAACGTTCGACTGACTGTAAATAGAATTATTTTTTCTATTCTTAATCTCATGCACAGGAAAAATTATAAAAGTGTACAAAAATTTCAAAATTATAAAATTACAAAAATAGAGAGGAGACAGTCATAACATCAGCAAGTTTTACCTTTCGAGCATCATTGGCAGAATTAACTCTCCAGCTGATAACCATGCCACTGGGGAATTTGAGGGCTGTGAAGATTTAGAAGGGGTTTTTTCCAATACATCACAAAATTTCTCTGCAGCTGCAGAATTTGCACTGGTGATTTGATTTCCCTGCATATTTTAATATTTTGGAAACCAGCGTGATGCTTGAACATATTGAACCACCTGTTGCTTGCCACAAACTTGGCTTGGGGTTTGCCATACTTATTGATATCTTCATAAATACTTCTTGCTTGAATGGCCATTAGATTTAGGGGCACTTGCTTCTGAATCGGATTTTCCATTCATATTATTAATAGCTTTTCCATCTTTGATATAGCACCTGAACGCTGTTTTGTGATCTCTGTTGATCTTAAATGTATTGATTCTTTAACATGTTCTTTTATATGCGCACTGTCCCATAAAATAGTATTCGCTGTTGAAGCAGCGAGACGTAATTGCATCTGTGCAGTAGATTACAAACTTTGTCCTGATTCATACTTCTTAATTAATCGTCTTCGTTTCTAAATCAATTTTGTTTTGTTTCCTAGCACTGCCAGCACTTGCACTTTCCATTGGACCCTTTCCTTTTACCATTGTAATAAGTATTTGCAATAAATTTTTTTATATGATTTAATGATTTCAGTGAAGGGGAACTCGTTTCACCATAATACCGTAACATAAAAACCCACAGAATTTCAGTTATCTGTATTACTGGAAAATGCAACAAGATCATGTTTACTACCCATTTATAATAGATTGTGCAAACAGAAAAGCCCAATAAACCAGAAAGTGCAAATTGTTTTTATTGTTTTATGGTAGTGACATCCAGAAATGTGTTTTAGAAAAATATCACAAAGGCATTCAGAATTGATTCTTATAATGGAACATATGATAACGATAAAAGTGTAGCGCAATTTCCATTATAAAAATGACCTTTTAGAGAGATAAATAGCTTAGTTATATAGCAAAAATTTCAACTTCTGAGGTCTTGGAACGAATTACCAAAAAAAACAATGTGTTATTTGGGTCACATTACAACATTTTCACGTTCCCTCCATTTATTCCTACGGGATGCAAAATACGTTTTCATGATTTTTTTTAAGTTTGCACTGGCTGGAAAAAACTTACATAAAGTCGAATTTGCGTAAGTCAAGTATTATGTAAGCCAGGGAGTGTCTGTATCCTTTCATCTCTATTAAGATATGCAATAAGGCATTTGTTTTTACCTATCATGGAAGGTGTACCATTGGTAACAATTGATATTAGTTTACTCAGATCAATTTTGTGCACTGTGAGGAATTTCATAAGTGCGCCATATACAGCTTTTTCAGTTGTATGACCAGTATACAGCAAAATAGCCAAAAAATCTTCTTCACAGCTGCCATCATGTTGAATCAAACAAACGAAGTGCGTGAGTTGTGATATGCCTGAAACATCAGTTGACTCATCCATTGCCAGTGAAAAAAAAATACACAACTTTTGATTCTACCTAATGATTCATTGAATATTACATCTCCCATTTTATGAACTCGATTTGAAACTGTAACATTACTCAAAGGAAATATTTTTTGCAGAGCTAATCTACGTAGCTTTCTGTTTCTCTGGTAAGAAGCTAGCAAGCACTTCTAGTGATGACACTACAATTTTTTTATTATTTCACCGCTAATGTAAGGCAGTGAATTCTTTGCAATTATATTTGATAAAATAAATGAAACTTCATTCACTAACACTTTACTACTATTAGCTTGACTTAAATTTAAAATATTTTTCTGTCTTTCAAGTTTCTTTTTTATTCTTGAAGTTTAGCTTTTCTAATATCAATAAATTTAAAATTGAAAATTCATGAAAATTCCTATGCCATGTTTGATAATGTCATTCACAATTCGACTTCCAATAGCCATCCAAACATGCCTGACATAATGAGCAAATTACACCAGTTCCACTACTATTATCTATTACCAAATAATCATATTCCCAAGCAGACTGCAATGAATTTTTTTTAATTTTTTGTTTCTTTGCATTTGAAATGTGCAGGTCTAAATCAGTTGTTTAGTTGGAAAAACCTAACCAGTTGAAACTAAAACAAATCAGTTGAAAAAAATGATGTTAATGCATCGTTTTTTTTCCTCATCATATTCATTTCAGTTTCTTTTTAAAAATTTATCTATTTCAAAAGGGTTTAGTAACTTTAATTTAATCTGTTAAAAAAAAATACATTTGCACACAAAACCAACATACAGTATTTCTTACTGTAATACTTCATCGCCTTTAAAGTCAGCACTATACATATTTGGTACCTATTGCAGCAGCGCAACTGAGCATAACATGGCAGAAACCTGTTAAAACCAGAAACTGAGAATCGCACGAGGCAGTGAACTATGGCAACAATGATTGTACTTTCAACAAAGTATTTTGTAAAATTTTCCTTAATAAATTGATGTATTAGAAGATGAAATGCACAAGGCATAATTTCTTATGAGTTTTGGTAATTAACTGTATAATATCAGTGTAGATACACCATAGTTTTCCCATAAATTTGAACTACATATGTAGTGTAAAAGGCATCATTTTAATTTTATCTCATACTGTGGGTGCCTTCACAACGAGATGGCTGGTATTGCACTACTTCAAATAAATAACGCTTCTCTAGTCTCTACTAGTGTTATTTATTTTCAGCAGATACCATCAGCCAGACGATTGTTTCGAAGCTATATGGCTTCATCATCAGTGAGTGAGCAGGTACCCTGGTAATGCAACATACTATCATAGTTGCAAAGTTATTTCCACAATATGAGAGATGCCAAATGGTGTATAAAAATAATGTATTAGAAGATGAAATGCGCAAGGCATAATTTCTTATGGGTTTTGGTAATTAACTATATAATATCGGTTACACTACATATGTAGTTCAAATTTATGGGAAAACTTTGGTGTGTCTACAACAATATTATATAGTTAATTACCAAAACCCATAAGTTATTTTTATACACCATTTGGCGTATATTGGCTGGATTCAGGATCAGCATCATCATCTAGACAAGGCTGCAGTTATAGTTCAGGCACAGCATGGTTCTGATAAGGGGAAGTCTTGTCTGACCAATTGGATTCTATGACGTGGTCACAAAGAAACTGGGTGCAAAGAATAATTTTGATATCATATACTTGGATTTTAAGAATGCTTTTGATACTGTTGCACATGGAAGACTACTGTACAAATTGGAGCAGTATGGTATTAAGGTCAAGTTGCTACAATGGATAAAAGGATTGTTGAAGGGGAGAAGACAGAGTGGTTATCAATGGACACTGCTCTTCATGGATTAATGTTAATATTGGAGTCCTCCAGGGTTAAGTGTTGAGACCATTGTTGTTTTCTGTTTTTATCAGTGATATTGGTGAAGGTATATCTGGGTTAATTTCTAAGTTTGCAGACAATACGAAGGTCACTAGGGTTGTTAATGACAGTAATGATACTACAACAGGATCTGGAAAAGTTCAGAAGATGAGCTGAGTTGTGGCAACTGAAATTTAACATTGACAAATGTAAAGTACTGCATATTATGTAGTAGTATCCCTAGAGTAATGTACAAACTAGGTAGTACTACACTTAGGGTTGTTGAGAATAAAAATGACCTGGGGTAATTGTACAGTCAGATATGAAATTTTCTGAGCATTGCAAAAAGGCGGCAAGAGTAGCTCATGGTGTCTTGTCAATGATATACAGGAATTTTGCTAGCAGGGATAAGTTGATAATTGTCCCCCTTGCATAAGTTTGGGAATGAGAGCAGCCTGTGCGGATGACGCTCTTGGAACAGAGAAGTTTTTCCTGATTTATTTTCTGATTTATTAGCTTAAATTGGCATATTAACTTATTTTCTAGAGTAGCTTTATATTCCTAGTTACGATACTTAGTTTAAAGTTTAACTTAGACAGAGATTTTGTAGGTATTACTTAGTATCAGTAACGGTATCAAATCCACGTGTTACAAATTGAACGAGAGGTTTTTTTTTTTTTTAACCAAATTTAGTCGATTTATTAACCAATTGTTATATCAAATTATCTTCTATAAGTAGATTATAGACCTAGTCAGGATCCTTAGTTTATTCTAAATTGAGATGGCGAGATTTGGAAGTTAATCAATACTTACGAGTCCTAGAAGTACCGTTCGTGAATTCCCGCCATTTTTACACGACAGCATAAGCTTAGTGTAGTATAGTGCATAATATAATATTGTCAATTAATCAGTAAATCTATTAATCTTGATAAACTTTATTGTCAATTAAATTGTACTTTTAACTATATATATATATATATATATATATATATATAACGACTTAACCGTAACAAATAATTAATACATAACTATAGTGGTACACGTGATACGGAAGTTGTACAAAGGGAACTCGTAGAAAACACTCGATACCGAAAAAATAAATACATAGCGTTATAACTGTTTTGGGATATAACTTAAGGATTTAATTTTGTTTTGAAATTGAAATTTTATTGAATTAAATCGGAATCGTGACTCAGACCAGAGCAGCAAAGCAAAAGGCTCAAACTAATGGGAGTGCTGTGGCTCAGGGGAGAACTGAGGGGGGAAGTTGCCCTCTGAATCACAGTCTTTTAAAATGCACTGTTTACTTGATGTTTGCAGAGCAGTCGGGTACGGGACATGATACTGCCAAGGGGGATGTCTTTGTGTGTGCACTATGTAAGGAGTGCAAGGAAATCAGTCAACAACTCGGCGTTGTTATGGGCTTTTATGAGAGCTTGAAGGACAGGGTGGATGCCCTCGAAGGAAATAAATTGAGGGCCCATCAAGCTCTCAGCTGCCCACATCAACGCCAGAGCTTGCACTTGGTCATCAGGCAACACAGAGGCAGCCCCCTAGGCAGAATGCGCTGGTCCCACAGGAACTAGTAGTTGTTGGTGACTCTATTGTCAGGGAAACGGGGAACATGCTTTGTAAAAAGGATAAGTGGAATAGGACCAGGGGCAAAGGTTGATGACGTTGTAGAGCGGATATCATCTTTTAAGGGCACAAAAGGTGATATAGTTGTACACGTTGGCACTAATGATATTAAGAGTAGGAGACCGGCGGAATTACTTAGCAAGTACAGGTCACTGTTGAAAAAAAGCCGTGAATTAGGGTTGAATTTGAAAGTGTGTGCAATTCTGCCCAGACACGATAGCAGGGAGTATATGATGAGAGCCTTGTCGATCAATTCGGCTCTGGAGGGGTTGTGCAAGGCTCAAGGGGTAGAATTTTTTTCAGCCTGGACTGTACTTGTTAAAAGGAGAGATTGCTTCTACAGGGATGGGATACACTTAAATAGAAAGGGTGCAAGAATTTTTGCTGATGCTGTCGAGGCAATGTTAGGAGGGTCGGAAAACTGCTAGTTGGGGAGGATACAAGGACTAATAGATTAACAGTAGCCACTGGCAGAGGTGGAAGTGATTCTTGCACTGCTTCTATTAAAATGACCAGAAGCCTGAAAAACAAGATGCAGGATATTTCAGAGACTGCTGGGAGTCATTGCGGTACGAGTAAACACATGGGTTGTGTTAGGGTAGCTAGGAATAGAAACAGGTGCATGTATACCTGCGTGTACACCAATGCTAGGAGTTTGGTAAATAAATTTGATGAATTTGAGGTATTGCTCAAAACATCAAAGGCAGATATTGTTGGGATATCAGAGACGTGGTGGCACACCGATATAAGGAATGCGGAACTGGAATTTGGGGAATACAATGTGTATAGAAAGGATAGACAGGACAGGAGGGGAGGAGGGGTTATGCTATTAGTTAAGAAACACATAAAATCCAAGAAAGTGAAGCCAGTCGACATCGATGGACAGGGCAGTGTCGTGTCAGTTTGGTGTGACATAAGCATAGGGAAATCACAATTGAGAGTAGGAGTGTGCTATAGGCCTAATGATTCTGATGAATATAATAAGGAACTGTACAGGGAAATAGAGTGGGCCAGTAAATCAGAGTCATAATGGGGGACTTTAATTTTCCCAGATATTGACTGGAATTTGAGGATTGGTCACTCACACACTAGCAAGGCTTTTGTGGATTTATTGGATGATTGTTTTCTACATCAGCATGTTCGTGCGGCAACAAGAGGGAGCAATACTCTTTATCTGATTATCAGTAGTGATTCTTCATGCATTAAGAATCTGCAGATAAATGAACCACTAGGTGGCAGTGATCACAGTGTGTTGAAGTGGGATTTACTTAAGGAGGTAACTACCATCAGAGGTAAAGGGAAGGTTTTTGTTTTCGTAAAGGCGACTATGATGGTCTGAGACAGTATTTAAATTCTATACAGTGGGACCAACTGATGATGTTACCAACAGCAAACTCAAAATGGGAAGCATTCAAGGAACTAATCTTGGAAGCTACCAGGCTTTACATACCAACTAAAAAATATTGTTCAAGGTTTAGGCCTAAATGGTTGTCAGATGAACTAATGAGACGTGGCAGAGAAGAAAAATGCATGGAATACATACAAATTAATGGGTGACATGGAAGCCTATGATAGATATAAGTTTTTCTGTAACCAAGTCACAAAGGAGATTAGGCAGGCAAAGGCAGACTACGAAAAATCCTTGGCAAAGGATGCAAAGAAAAACAGAAAAGAGTTCTTTACCTATTTAAACTCAAGAAGGAAAGGGATGAATCAGATTGGTCCACTGGATATTGATGGTTCAACAGTTGAGGATCCTGCTCAGGTTTCTAACAATCTAAACGTGTATTTTGCATCTACATTCACGCATGAGGAGTCCTTCAGGAAGGATAATGACGTAGGTAAAGTAAACATTGGCAGTGAGCTAGATGATTTTGTAATAACTGAGAGGAAAGTGGAGGAGAGATTGTTGAGGATAAACATAAAAAAGGCACCTGGGGTGGATGGGATCTATCCAGTTATATTAAAGGAGGCAGCAAAGGAAGTAAGCAAACCCCTAGCCATAATTATGAGAGCTTCTTTGGACTCAGGGGAGGTACCCATAGACTGGAGATGTGCAAATGTAACCCCAATTCACAAAGGAGGATCAAAGGCTGACACAAGTAATTATAGACCTGTTAGTTTAACTTCTGTTCCAGGTAAATTAATGGAGGCACTGGTTAAAGAAGCACTGCAGGATCATCTAGACAAGAATTCAGTTATAGCTCAGACGCAGCATGGTTTTGTTAAGGGCAGGTCTTGCCTGACCAATTTGATTGGATACTATGATGTAGTCACAAAAGAACTGGATGCTGGGAATAACTTTGATATTATATATTTGGATCTTAGAAAGGCTTTTGATACTGTTGCACATGGAAGACTGCTGTTTGTTGTTTGTTATTTGCTTTTTAGGAGCATTAGCAACTAAGGCCATATTGCTCCGGGATATGCGGTGGTCATTCCCTGACCTTTCCGTATCCTCCGTATTTGGTGGTGATGGGCTCGAACCCCGGTCTAATCAAGAAGCGTGTGCTACGCACTGCTACTCCTTCCCACCTGGCTACGTGGAAGACTGCTGCAGAAATTGGAGCAGTGTGGCATTGGAGGCAAATTGCTGCTATGGAAAAGGTAATGGTTGAGTGGCAGAATACAGAGATTGGTAATCAATGGACACTGCTCAAAGTGGACTAATGTTATTAGTGGAGTTCCTCAGAGTCCAGTGTTGGGTCCGTTGTTGTTTTCGGTGTTTATGAATGATATTGATGATGGTATATCAAGTTTAATGTCCAAGTTTGCAGATGATACAAAGGTTGGCAGAGTTGTTAAGGACACTACTGATGCTATGCTGCTGCAACAGGATCTGGAAAGGTTGAACAGATGGGCTGAGAGGTGGCAAATGAAGTTTAACATTCACAAATGTAAAGTACTTCATATGGGAAACAGTAAACACAGAGCAACGTATCAACTCTGCGGTACTACACCGACAGTGGTGGAGAATGAAAAGGACCTGGGGGTAATTGTGCAGGCAGATATGAAGTTCTCTGAGCAGTGCAGACGAGCTGCAAGAGTAGCTCATGGTGTCTTGTCAATGATATACAGGAATTTTTCTAGCAGGGATAAGGAGGTGATTATTCCCTTGTATAAGGCAATGGTTAGGCCACATCTTGAGTACTGTATACAGGTCTGGAGGCCTCATTTCAAGAAGGATGTAGAGCTGCTGGAACGGGTACAGAGAAGGGCAACAAGATTAGTGAATGGAATAAAGGGTTGCTCTTACGAAGAAAGGCTTAAATTTTGCAAATTACAGAGTCTGGAGACTAGGCTCCGGCGAGGTGATCTGATAGAGGTGTATAAGGCTTTGAATGGTTTGAGCATGCTCAATGCCAATGGGATTCTTCATCTTGCTCAGAATAATCACCTCAGAGGGCATAAATTCAAATTGAGGAAGGACAGATGTCGGATAGATTGTGCGGAAATTTGCCTTTGGCCAGCGGGTGGTTGGTTGGTGGAACCGACTTCCATCACTTGTTGTTGAAGTTGATAGCCTAAACAAATTTAAGGCTGAACTGGACAGGTATTTCGAACGAACGGAGGGGTGAAAAGGGAGTGGCGTGTGTGTTTTTTTTTTTTTTTGGCTGATGCTGAATAAGCTTGCTTTCTTGCATCATATGCCTCTACTAATGCTAATGCTAATAAGGCAATGTTTAAGCAACACCAGTACCGTATACACATCTGGAGGCCTCAGTTTAGGAAAGATGTAGAGCTACTGGAATGAGTACAGAGAAGGGTAATGAGATTGGTGAGTGGAACAAAGGGTGGTATTACCAAGAAAGGCTTAAGGTCTGGAAATTGCAGCTTCTCTAGACTAGGCACCTGTGAGATGATCTAATTGAGGTGTATATAAGGCCTTGAATGGATTAGCAAGCTTAATGCTCATGGGATTCTTCCTCTTGCTCAGATTTCATCCCTTAGGGGGCAAAAATTCAAATTCAGGATAGACGGTTGTAGAATAGATGTGCGGAAATTCGCCCTTAGCCAGTGGGTGGTTGATAGTTGGAACAAACTTCTGTCTATTGTAGTGGATGTCAGCAACTTAAATAAGTTCAAGGGAGAGCTAGAGAAACATTTGGAGTGAATGGATGGGTGAAATGGGAAGTTTGTTTTTTTTTTTTTTTTAGGCTGATGCTATATAAGTTTGCTTTCTTGCATCGTATATCTCTACAAATGCTAAAATGCTAATGAAACAGTGCTGTCAGGGGAACCTGATATTCACGGAGTTTCCGAGAATAGGTAACAACAGTCTTCTCTACTGGGGAAGCATGGTGCCTCCGTAACCAGGTAAGAAGGTGCAGCAATGCATAGCACATACTTCTTGATTAGACCGGGGTTCAAGCCCGTTACAACCAAATACGGAGGATGCGGAAAGGTCAGTTCAAGTTTGGTGAAAGGGTCTTCTGTTGCAGTCGTGCAGTAGGTTTCATTGTCTGCACAGAGGGTTATCTGCTCTAGGGTAGAGGGGGCAAGATGGTCTTGAAACATGGTATCCATGATGTTAATAATTGTTTCCTGCCAGGTCCGGGTATAAGTACCCTGCCATGTCCTCGTCGCGGGTATGGTCTCACCCCTGGGGAGTTTGTGTGTGGTTACTCTGTATACCACACCCCAGGGGTTATCATTCCCAGTGGTGGAAACAAGGTGTTCCCAACTGCGCATCTTACGCTGGCGTATGGTTGCCGTCTACAGGTTCCTTGCATCTCGGAAGTTCTGTCTTAGTGCCTCCACTTCTGCTGCCGGCTGGGAGCGCCTTGCCCGCTGGAAGAGTTTCCTTCTCCTATGCACCTCCTGCCTAAGCCTCTGTAGCTCTGGAGACCACTAGGGTACAGCCCCCGGGGTTGGTTTTTTTCTTTTTAATAGAGGTGTTGGCAGCTTCAATGATGAGACCAGCGACCATCATCTGGTGCTGATCCGGACTGAGTCCAATGATGCGATTGGGCTGCTGTGGTCAGTGTGGCTTGGAAGAGTAGCCAGTCCGCCTTCTCTATGGCATATCTTGGCTGTGCCTGCTTCACTGCTTGGTGTCGACTAAGGGAGCACTGGAGCTCAAACGTGATGGCCCTGTGGTCCGACGTGGTCCAGCTTTCTTGGACGGTCCACGATGTTAGGTGGCTACCAGATCCCTCGCTGGTCCACCAGCGAGGGATCTGGTAGCCAGAGAGACATCGATTGTGGTCTCCCCCCATCGAACTAGAGAATATTGCCAGATTGTTTGGCCGGTTGAGGACTGTGTACGGACTATTCGCTAAGAGTCTTCAAGTTGTTGCCCGTTCTGTACTCCACGTCTATCCGTGGTGTCGCTGAACCACGCTGGGGACCTGCAATTCACATCCGCTCCCACGACAATTTTACTGTTTGGGAAGTCTGTCTGGAGGCTCCTCAGATATCTGGTTACTGGTAGTATATCTTCACCTGGGTGACAGTATAGCGATACCGCATAAAATTCACCCAGGGGCGTGATAATATAGGCACATGCAGCCCAGGACGTGCAGTAGTTGGTTAGTTTTGTTGCTGTTATATTTGGATTCCAAATCAATATGCAGGCCCAGGGTGTTTCTCTGTTATCCTGCACTATCTTACAGGCCAGGGAATAACCCCTGACCTCCTTGTAATATTCATATGGCTCCTGGATGAGGAATATGTCGAGATTTTCCTCGTTCGCCTTCTTTGTGAGCTGCGCCGCTACTATTTTGGACCGTTGTGCATTCAGTTGTATGAATTTTACTCTGTTGATGTTATAGGATTTAGGGCGTGTGGCCATAATCTAGTCACATTTGGAAAGTGCTCTTTGCTTTGCAGTACACTGGACATTCGCTGTCTAACTGAGTGCTCTGCTGGTAGTTTATGGAATTTGCAATTTACACAGGTCGGCGGCTTTTCTTTATTCGGACACATGTTGAAGTTGTGGCCACGTTCTGCACAGTGGCCACAGGTATGAGTGGTATGCCCAAACCGGCAACATCTGAAACACTTAGGGACAGCAACGTGTTCCCTAAAGCAGTGACTGCCCCAGTTTATAAACACTCTATCGGTCTGGCTAAGCGTGACCCAGGCCACTGGTGACAACGCGACGATCCAGTGGTAAGTATTTCCTGTTCTGGCTTTCATCTTGAACTTGGGAATAATCAAGTTAGCAGGTTCTTCTTCCGGATGTGCGTGCTGGAGGTTACTGTAATACAGTTCCTCCTGGAGAGCAGTTGGTGTCAGATCATTGTCGAGGTTATATATCCTGATGCTAGGTCCTTTGCGTCTAGGGGGTAGGGCTTCAAGTCCGAGTGTTTGAATCTTCTCATTTTGTAGGATTTTTGTTGCATCCTCTTTTGTTTGAGTCTCGATGATAATCCCTATGTTTCGGGTCTTCCTTACCGATTTTATTTTGGTATCTCTGAAGTCGTCTGTCAACTTTGTGACCACCAGATTTTTGACCTGCTCGCTGCTACTGTTTTCGTCTGTGGAGGTCGGGCGCAGTATTGCCAAATGTGGTAT
The DNA here is from genome assembly GCF_048544385.1 of Mastigoproctus giganteus. NCBI lineage: Eukaryota > Metazoa > Arthropoda > Arachnida > Uropygi > Thelyphonidae > Mastigoproctus > Mastigoproctus giganteus. The sequence goes on along the minus strand of NC_143581.1, from coordinate 125,905,456 downwards.
TGGCAGGAGGGTCCCGCATTTCATCGCTGTAGTCACAGTTGCAGTTGGGTCAGCAATCGGTCGGGTCCTCAGTGCTTTCGCATATGAGGGAGCATGCTGTGGCATTTGGTCTGCTCCCACAGATTGGAAGGCTTCCAGTTTCGCTTTAGCTGTTTCGCACTCTAGGTTGGTTTGTAGTAGGACTGTCTCCAGCTTTGTCCAGATGGACACTATTTTTCCTCGAAGTCCAGTAGTTATTCTGTTGCTGGTATCTTTCAGGAGATTCTCTAACGTTGTTCTGAGGGAGAGGGTCTTTTTCAGTACCGTCCCCTCTGGGAGAGTTGGATCTAGTGACTCTATGTTTTCGTCCTGCTTTACATTGTCGGTATTTTCTGCTTGAGAGCAGAGGATGTTCTGACTTCCTCTTGTTCCATGCTGGCTTCTTGTCTCTCTGTCGCTCTGTTCGACGACCTGTTTTTTATTATTTTTCCGCTTGGGTGCAGAGTTCGTTTCCTCTGTATACTCAAGCTGCACAGTTTCCAATAGAGCACTGCCTGCTGTTTCCTGTGGAGCAGTGTTTATTTGGGCGGTGTTGCTATCAGTATCTTGTGGCATCTTGTACCAAAATTCGGATTACCGATCTATTCCAGATAAATGAATGTAATGCGTACCGTTGTGGAAAGTGATTCACAAGATTGCAAATGGTGTTGACTACAAGTTCGTAGCACAAGTCCAAGCCGAGATATGGCGTGTCAAAGATTCAGCTCACCCCCACAGGTCACTGAGGAGGGGGGAGAACACTAGGGAGCTGGGACTACCTTTAGTAGGTTTTGGGTCAACAAATACGATGGTGATGTTATTTCTGTCTATGGTGCATGGTTATCAATTGTGTCTTTAACATTTTAGTTTCCACGTGGGGTGGGTAGTGGGGGAAGCACATTAGAAATTTAGAAATCATTGTTCAGTAACTGTTGTAGTAGTGAACTTCTTCTGTTCGATGACTAGAGGAGAAAGAATGCAGCAGTGGGTGGGAGTGGGGGAGAAACAATCACTAACCCTGTCGCCACTTGACCTTGCCAGGAACTTAGTGACGTGTTGCCTTAAGCAGAATATCACTGGGTTCGGCTGCGTTGAATGAACATTAAGCTTGCTGTTGGTTTCGACTCTTAACTGGAATTTGTATGAATGCTTAAAATTTAGATTAAACATATTTTCCTTAGCAAACACTACATGTTCTAGTTCTCATAAGCTTTCTGTTAAATTGTGATTCAATGTATAACACAGGGGGCCACCCCCCCCAGTCAAGAGTGCAGTTCAACTGCAGTGGCAGGGAAATAAGTGGAATGCCACTCTCTCCAACGCTAGAACAATGCCACCATGGTGAGCTGACACATTGTTGCCAGCGTTGAATCAAAAACGAGTTGAAATGCACTATCCCAATAAAACTGAAAAGAAATCTCACTACTGTGATCCACTGATGTAGGTAAATCCTTCAGTACACAATTTCATTACCATACTAAACTTAAAACACATAATCCAGATACATTTTCACGGAGCGATGAACAGCATGTGTGAGTAAGAAGGCGGCCATTTTGGCGATCCTCTGATGTTTAGGTAGGTGGTAGACATCAGAGTTCCCGGCACATGGATGACTGGACCCAGGGTATCCCAGCAGAACATTGCCCAAAGCATGACACTGCCGCCACCGGCTTGTTTTCATCCCACGGTGCATCCAGGCACCATCACTTCCCCAGGTAAAAGATGCACACATACCCGGCCATCCACATGGTGCAACAGGAAATGTGATTCATCTGACCAGACAACCTTCTTCCAATCACTCAAGGTCCAGTTTTGATGCTTGCATGCTGTCACCAGTGAACTGTGGTTAGCATGGGCACTCGGAGCAGCCTGCAGCTACGCAGCCCCATTTTCAGCAGGATTCAATGTACTGTGTGTTGTAACACATTACTCCCATCACCAGCATTCCAATTACCACCGTGTTGTGCCACAGTCACCCTTCTTTTGCCACATACCATCTGGGAGAGCCTTCGCTTACCTTGTGCATTGATGAGTGGTGGTTGTCCAACACCTCGCTGGTGGTTTGTGGGTTCCCCCTCCTCGGACCACTTTCAGTAGGTACTAACCACAGCTGACCGTGAGCACCCCACCAGCCTTGCCGTTTCGGATATGCTCTGACCAGTTGTCTGGCTATTACAATTTGGCCTTTGTCAAACTCGCTTAAGTCCGCTGCCTTTCCCATCTGAAGAACAAGAGTAACACTGATTAACGGAGCTCAGCGTGTTTTTTATACAGTGTCCCGACCCGCGCATGCGCTATAGTTCACCAGCAGTTGCTTTGGTTTGCATATGACTCACTGGTCATAATGTTTTGGCTCATCGGTGTATATATAGATAAATATATAAAGGTAATCTTGTACATCTCAAATAAAATGTACAAGATTACTTTTCTCCCCCCCATTCACCATGAAACTAAAATACAGGTCTCTTGTTTAAGGGTTAAATACTCTAAAGTGGGGCCACTGTGGCTAAAACTGTTTTATATACTTCTGAACTTTTTTTTTTTTTTTTAACTTGACCAGGAATTCTCTAATTGAATTGCATTTCCAAGAAAAAAAAATTAATTGCAGATTGTTTTACCAGTATTCTTTAAACTTATACTTATTTTTTGAACTTGTTTTGCTTCTGGTCCACTTCAAATTACTTATAAAAGAAAACTTCAGTAACTTCTATCAACAATGAAGAGATTTGTACACAATGTTAATTCTATTAGGAACAATGATACCATTTTATTTTTATTTTTTTGATATTGCTTGCCATTACAGAATTAAAGAATTCCTACTCTTTTCTTCTCTTCTGAACCGATCCAATTACTCTTCCCTTTATTCAATGAGAAATTGTTCCATTTTCAGCTAACGAACTTTAAGTTGTGCAAATTCATAATAAACTTTCCCGGTATGTAAGTTATTGCATTGCATTAACTTCTTTAATTTTTACTGTCTTTAACTAGAGCAAAGTCAGTCCTTTTACTTTTGACAATTATCAAAAAAAAAAAAAAAGAAAAGAAAACCCAACAACTTAGAAATTAAAATTTGACAATGCAGCATTTCAGTGTTTTACACATTTGAGCACTGACTTCATAAGTTACTAGCATTTTCTTTATTGTAACCAGTAAACAAGTGAAGCACACCTTTGATATCATGTGTATTGCTATTAAGTGCACTAACCCTAAATATATGTTTCTCGTCAAACATTAAATTACTGCTAGTGCTGATAAATTGTAATCTGTATCCTTGACAGTGCAATAAAGTTTTTACTATGTAATTGTAAACGTGTTACATAGATTTATATCAAAGAATAACATCATAACAAAACATATATATTGATTTTATGAAGTGGCAATCAATAGTACATAAAATAAAGTTTTTTTGTAATTGTTTCCTTCTTAACATAACAAGCTCAAATAAATAAAAAAAGAAATGGAAAAATATACTTTAGTTTAATCTCTGAAAGTGCTTGCTGGAAGCACACACACATACTGCACTAATGCTTCCTGCTGGTTCTACAGATTAGCATCATGGAGCCTAGTTTCCATGCTGAGACTGTATGAATCTTGTGTGTTTTCTATACTTTGCAACCTGTGGAAACTCAGAAAAGTGCAGGTATGGTGCTTAGATAGCCTTGCCATTGTACTCCCAAGCACATTTATTGCTTGGTGGGTAATGGACATTCCTTTGGCTCTCTGGTGGGTGGGTGGGGGGGGTCTAGTCAACAAAAATTAACAAAACTTCTATGAATCCAGGTTACCTAAACTCTTCTGGGACACAAGAAATATCAGCCTACACCATGCTTTCTGATATTCCATTCTACTTGTGAAAACCCATAGGAAAACTGTCTCCCTTCTTCATTCAGAAAGGCCTGTTATGATTAGTAGGTGGTCCTAAATCACTTAAACAGTGTGATCTGGTAACATTCCTGATAGAAGCAAAACTGATAAACATTCAGAACAGCTTCTTTGAGCCAGCATTATTGGAAGAATTCCAAATACTGTATTCCTGCAAAATACACTAAATTCTTCTTGTAATGTGATCTCAGAATTGGATTTTTTTGAAGTGTCTAAAGAACAATTCTGTTTTAAACTAAAGCCACAAGAAATGAAGCTGTAAAATGAATATTCGTGTGAGTGAGGATGAGAATCTAGTCCCCACTAGAAAGCTCATTCTTATTTTCAACTCATCGTCTTCAAACACAATTACAGCTGAGTGCTTGCACTACCCAGTAAGGCAGTACATACCTAATCTGCTACATAATTTTAGGTTTCAGAAATATGGACACTTAAAAATGACCTGCCATAGTGCCTTTGGTGCAACAGACCATAAAATGGTGCAACAGACCATAAAATTACTGTATATTCACCTCAACAACCCACATGTATTAACTGCTAAGGAGAGCACTCTACATACTCCTGAGCATGCCAGCAGTGTAAAGAAGAAAGAGAATAAAATATTAAAGGTAGAGCTGAACATATCATATTGGGATGCAAGAAAAGTAGTGAAAAAAACCTATCAGCAACAACAAACCTTCATGTGCCCAGAAGGTTTCAAGGAGATATTCCATTGGAACATAAAGTGAAATGGCTGTTCCACCTAAAGAGTCCTTTACTCCCATTGAATGCTACTTATTAATTTACAGAAATGGACAGTCTATCAGCTGCCATGCACCAATATCTGTATCTCCTACTGCATCCACTCTACCAAAGCCCAGTGGTAAAGACAAAAATGGCAAGACAAAAAAATAGATGTCAAGGTGAATGAGGTACCAAATGAGCATCGAGAAGTAAAATGGCGATGGTCCTGCTTATGAAGGAGATTCTATCCGTTTGGACAACCAGACTCCCTTTCTGGATTTGTTATTCATAACAACATATAAGCAGTAGCAAACAGACTTGCAGTTGGGTTTATAACTGTCTGCTCCATCTGTTTGCCACCTGAGACCGACATCCCCTGACAGATGTTGATGACATTATAATGCAGCTTGGCAAACCCAGGGTCCTGAGCTAGATATCATCATTCTTCTCTTTTTTAGTGATTCCTTTCTACTTCTCTCTCTCTCTCTCAGGGTTACTCGGAAATTTTTTTTTTTTTTTTGGGAAGGAAGTCTGAGGCAGCATAAGCCTCAAGCTTCATTGAACCATATGACTAATAATAACAATAATAATTATTGTTATTATATTATTTCTCCCCGATTGGGGGATTCCACTCCGTGACGGGTACTGCTACCAAGTACACAGAATGGTTGTAATGTCTGGTGTTACTGTTGGTCGAGGAAATCTCCGACTATCCTACAGGTGTTCAGGATTGCGACTTTCTGGAGTTCCTTGTAGGTGTTCTCTGGCAGACCTATTGCTGCTAGGCTGCTCCGTAGAGCCTTTGGTACCATACCGGTGGTCGATACAATGATTGGGATGGTTGATATTTCTTGCATTTTCCACATCTCCTTGATCTCATGTCTCAGGTTCGTGTACTTTCTAATTTTTTCCTCATGGGTTTTCTGGACATTGCTAGCGTTCGGCACCGCTATGTCAATCAGGTATCCTTTTCCATCATGTCCACAAGGGTTATGTCCGGTCTGTTGTGCGGGATGGTTTTATCTGTTATTATTGAATGATCCCAGTACAGCTTGTGGATTCGGATCTCTAGTACTGCCTGGGGTTCGTACATGTAGCATGGTACCCTTTCTTTGGACAACTGGTATTTCCTCACTAGCTTCTGATATATTATCCTGGTTACATGGTCGTGTCTATGAGAGTACTCATCTGGGTGATCACCTTTCACCCGGTGGTGATGTGTTGGATCGTTTCTGAGGCCAGGTGGCATCGTAAACATGTGTTATCTGACATTCTGGGCTCCTTTCGATGTATTTTCTATAGTTTCTGGTGTTGATTATCTGGTGTTGATTATCTGGTCTTGGATCACCAGCATGAATCCTTCAGTCTCGGGGAAGAACATCCCGCTTTTGAGACATGCATTGGAATCAATGCTGTCGATATAATGTTGATGGAGGTCATTGTACTGTCTGCCATGGAGTGTCTTCTTTGCCCATCTTTCTAACTTTGTTTCTTGAACTGTCTGAGTGGGATATACCACTT